>NW_008795320.1:863671-867689 GCF_000699145.1 Aptenodytes forsteri
AGTCACGGAGGTGATTCTGTCGAGCTAATTGTGTGCACTGATTTAGATATCGCTGGTATCGGAAGGGTTAACTCCACTACACTCCACCCTGGAAAAACTCCCCGTACAGGGGCTGCGGTAGGAAATGCAGCCACTGGAAATTACAGGTCTGCTGCCCCCAGCAGCCGGGGCAGGGGCTGAGCCCCTCGGCAGGAGGAGGAGGAGGAGGAGGAGGGGGCCCTCCTGTGATGTGATGAGATGAAACGCATCACCTTCAGAGCACTGAGAGCCGGGAGGATTTGAATCCCTCCTGACGACCGTGGCAATACTGTCCGCGACCTGTTTTATTCCCATTCCCCACCAGCTACACGGGAGCTTTCCCCTCCGCTTGTCGGGGCTTGCCCCGTGGCTCGGCCCGCTCTGAACCCCCAGCTCTGCTCCGCGCCGAGGGGATCCCCTCGGGAGCAGAGAGGCTTCGGGTTTCCTTTCGACCTTACAAATGCTTGGCCGGGTCCCAAAAGTGGCAGCGTGATGCGGCTGCCGTGTAACAGCGGGGCGGGATTGCATCAGCTCCCGCTTCGGAGCCGGCTGCGGGGTCTCACCTTGCTTGAGACAGCGGGGAGCTGCTCCCTCGTGTCCTGCACCTCGATGCGCTGTTCTCGGCCAGGGAAAGAAGAAAAACTTAGGCTGCGATCAATACGGTCGAAAAAGGGAAAGTTTGGCTCTTTAAATACCTTCTTTGCTATTAAAGATGAATTATGTGATGAAAAGAGAGCCCCCCTTCATCGTCACAGCCGCAGTAGGTTTAAGGCGTACCAGGGAGAGACGTCTAAAAACCCTTTTAAACACAAGTAAAATGCTAAAAAGCTGTTTTTCGTGTCAATCCCCCACTCCCCTCTCCGGACTTTGGCGGTGATGGGGGAAAGCGGCAGTCGATGCGGTTTGGGGCATCCCGGACTGGAACACGTGGGACGGCTCAGGGCAGGGAGCGGGGGGGCGAGGGGATGCTGGAACCAGCCGAGCCATCTTCCTCCAGGTGAATCGGATGGGAAAACTGAATTGAGGCTTAGCAAAAGCCTTAATAATTGCCTTAATAATGATTATTTGAATAAGGACTTCTATTCCGAAGGATAAAAGTTGTTTACTTAAAAAGGAATTTGTCAGGCAACCCAAGCTGTGAAATAATGACTTCTGTAAAACAAAACAACTTTTGTTTGTTCCCTTTTTGCAGTAACAAAGCCTCGCTTTTAAGTCAGGCTTAAAAGCAGGAGAGCGCATGGCACGTCAGCCCTCGGGTGCTCTTCCCCGGTGGCCATCGTCCTGCAGAGAAGGGACCGACTCCTTGAAGTCTGCTGCTAAAATTAGCGCCAGGTCTGAGCCTCCTGCTCTGCTAATTACAGGTCTGTGAGATAAGTGGGTGGTGTGCTACAAAACCGGCTTCTCCCGTGTTTCAGAATGGCCGGGATGGAGCTGTTCGATGGGATTTATGAGGTTTTGAGTTGACAGCCCTAGAGAAGGGTAAATCGGGGTTTGTGGGTTCAAGTGATACGTGGAAACCTCATCAAATGTGTTCCTTCCCCCTGCGATGCAGAAATAATCCCATTTATGCAAGCCCCATCCCGGGCACTCAGCACTGCGCCCATCGCCTGAGCTCGGGGCGGCCGGCACGCCGACCCTCGCTCCGTCTGCTCCAAAGACCCTGACCCGGCTCGTGCACCGTCCTCGGCGTGAGCCAGCTCCTCCTGAAGTGGATGCTGCGTGGTACCCGCGTCGCCCCAGGCTCTCGTCTCGGGGGAACTGGGGATTCGGGGGGGGATTATAACCCCCCGTGGATGTAAGACCCCAACCCGAGGCAGCCCCTCTTCGCTGGGCGGCTCTTTTATATCAAGGAACGTTATTCCCAGCGGTTCCCGTATCGTGGTGCTGCTCCTGCCTGTGCTGCCTGCTTTTCGAGAGCTCTGCAGTGATGCACCTCGCAGGTAGGGAGATGTCACCATGGGGTTGGTTTTTTTTTTGTCGGTGCACCAGGTTTGCGACGCCGGGGTGTTGCTCCAGGCCGTCCCCCCGGCACCCTTCTCCCTGGCTGCAGGGGAGCCAGCAGAACAAAACCCGATGGGTTTGCGTCTTCCGGCAATTAGCGGGCGGCATGAAACATCCCGGCACGCCTTTGCACGGAGCTAGTGGCCGGGCAGAGCTCTGGCCTCGGTTTTCCCTGTGGATGGAGTCTCCCTCAGCCTTGAGCTCCCCCCCTCCAGCCCGGGAGCCCCCAACCCTGGGGGTCTCGGGGTCCTGCAAAGCCACCAGACCTGGTCGGAGTTAAATGCAGAATTTTGGCTTCCGAGGTGGAAGGGAGCCGGGGGCTTTGGGCTGCTCAAGGATGGGGTTTCTCTTTGTAGATGAGCTGACTGATCTCTCCTGCTTTTCTTCTCCCTCCCCGTGCACAGCCAGGCTGGATCAGGGAACGCGCGTAGGTGTCCTGCCAAAGTCACGCCAGCTTCGTTAGGATAATTTGCCGGCAGAAGAATCCCCAGGTAAGCATTAAACACTCCGAACCCAGAAACAAACCCCGTCTGCTGGGAAATGAGGCTGAATTTCTTCCTCTTCCCCTTCCCCTCGTCCGGCATCTTTAATTCACCCCCTGAATCGTATGCCCCCGTCCTCCAGACGTGGCTTTGGGGGTTTTCTCCAGCCTTTCCCTGGTGTGTGTGGTGGGGCTGGAGCATCCACTGAGTCCAGAGCTGGTCCAAGCCGTGCCCTCGGTGATTTCCCTGTTAGATTACATCCTCCCCCACCAAAAAAAAAAACCCCGCACTGCCTCCCCATCCCCTCCACACCTTCGTTTCCCTGGCTCATTAGCTCAGTGAGCTTAATCATGAGCCAGCGATGGCTTTCTATCTTCTCAGAGCGGGGAAAAGAAAAAGAGCAGGAGGTTTCCATCAGCCCAGGCATGGTGGGGAGCAGCCGCCGCAGGGGTGGCCCCCCTGGGAGTGCAGCCTCTTCTCTGGAGCATCCTCAAAGGGAAAACCTCAGAGTCCCAGGGGAGTGGGAGCTCAGCGCCCGACCCCGGAGCGCACAGGGACCCGTTGGGGTGATGAAGGGACCACACGCGAGTTGGGAAACGGCTCCTGGCGTGGGAACGCGGCTGGGGAGCGGGAACCCCCCGGGGCAGCCGCAGCTCGAACCACGGCAGCGGAGGGGGATGAGGTTTGACTGTGCTCTGGATGGATTCAGCGCTCTGAGCGTGAGCAAAGCTAACAGCAAAGGAACGAAGGGGGTATTTTGTTTTCTCAATGGGCCAAGCAGCTGCTGGAGACCTGGATTTGCGGTTGTGCCCGAAGGTGCAGCTTATTCCGGGGGCACCCACTGGGAAAGCACTTGGACGGGGAGCTAACGCCCGTGTTTTCCCCTCCAGATGCGTTTCCCCGGGGGACGTCGGTGAGAATCACGGGTCGCTGTCGGGTTTAACTTCCATCTCTGCCAAAAGTGGGGGCAGGAGGACGAGGTCTGGAGCCAGCGAGCGGGTCACGGGGTGGCTGCTCGTTCCCCTACAAGGGTCTTTGCCCACCTCTCGGCTCCGTTCTGCAAATTCAGTTGCAATGAAATGATTCGGTACCGGGGAAGCCGAGGGAGTTGATCATCTATAAAGGCTGAACGAGCTGTGGCAGATGCGGAGGAAGACCCCGGCTCCGGGCACCGGCGCTAACGAACCCATGGGGTCGCTCAGGATGGGGCAAGGAGCGGGAGGCTTTCCTGCATCCGCCGGTGCATCCCGCCAGGACCACGGGCATCCCTGGGCTCGCCCTCCCCCGTGTCCTCCCCGTCACCCTCGCCCTGCTGGGTGGGCAAACCCCACTCCCCAGCACCAGAGCCTCCCTGTGTCGTGTGTCCCCCCCCCCCCCACCCCCCTCTCCGCCCCGGCCCCCCGCGGCACGCCCCCCCCCCCGCCTGCAGGGGCCAAGCCTCCACGGGCAGGATTTGGGTCAGGAGGCAGCGATCCTCCCCCCCCCCAGCGCCCCCATCCCATGGCTCCCGGCTCCCG
>NW_008795320.1:871780-873862 GCF_000699145.1 Aptenodytes forsteri
AGAGCAGGGATGCGGAGCCGGGATGCAGAGGGGGGGATACGGAGCTGGGATACGGAACCGGGATGAAGAACCGGGATGCAGAGCCCGGGGTGCCCCACTCCTGGGGCCGGGGTACGGGAGGGGACGCAGGAGGGATGCTCGCGAGCCCCTCGTCCGTCGACTCCTCTCCCTCCTGCTCCCTGCAAGGTCTCTGCCCCGTCGGCACAGCGGCAACCCCGGCCATCCGCCGTCCCCTCCGGGAGGCACCAGTAACTGGGTTGAACTGGGTTGGACTGGGCTTCGCTGGGTCTCCCCTGGGCTCTGAGGGGTGTCTACCCCTGCGCAGGGGACGGGGGCAGCATTCCCCCCGCCGCCGCCTCCCCAGGCCCTATAAGCAAAGCCAAACTGCAAAGCCCGGGACGAGCCGGGAGGGCTGGTAGCAAACGTGCACCCCGGAGCGTTTGCGGGGGGGATGCTGCTCCCCGGGTGGGCAGCGAGCCAGGACCCAGGGAGCCCTGTGATGTGTGTGTGTGTGTGTGTCCCCTCCCGGGGACAATGCCAGGACAGCAGGAGCCAGCCCGGGCCGGGGCCCAGGTTTCCCTGCCAGCAGTGATTACGGGCAATGTTCTCCCCTGGAGCAGACGTGGGGAATTTTGTCAGAGCCGAAACGTGCCTTTTGTTGGGTGACCGACAACACAGCTGCGCTGGGGCCCGCTCGGCTCCGCCAGCCCCGGCACGGGAGGGGGGACCAGGGGCTGGATTTGGCCCCTTTTCCCCCCCTATTTGCCCACAGGACCCTCCTGTGGGGCTGGGGCCGGGCTGGGGACTCACTAGAGGGCACCAAAGGATTGGGGACGGGGCTGGGCTGGGCTGGGAAAGGAAAGGAAAGGATGGGATGGGATGGGAAAGGAAAGGATGGGATGGGGCAGGATGAGGCTTTTCGGTGGGTCTGCCAGGACGGCCAGGGCACTGGGGTCTCGTGGGGGTCTGCCGGGACATGTGGGGGTAGGGGGGGGTCTATGGGGTCAGCCAGGACAGCCAGAGGACGTGGGGTATGGGTTTGTCAGGACACCCAGGGGATGGGGTGGGGTCAGCCAGGGTGGCCGGGGAATAGGGGGCTCTCTGGGGTCTGCCAGAATGACCAGGGGATGTCAGATCTAAATGGTCTCCGGGGGGTGCCAGGACACCCAGGGGACGTGGCTGGTCCGCGGGGTCAGCCTGGACGGTGTGGGGCCACCCCGCAGCCAGGGACCCGGCAGGACCCCGGCCCCGTAACCCCTCCAGCTCCCGGGGCCGGTAGCACCACACCATTAGGGGGCTCTCTGGGGTCTGCCAGAATGACCAGGGGATGTCAGATCTAAATGGTCTCCGGGGGGTGCCAGGACACCCAGGGGACGTGGCTGGTCCGCGGGGTCAGCCTGGACGGTGTGGGGCCACCCCGCAGCCAGGGACCCGGCAGGACCCCGGCCCCGTAACCCCTCCAGCTCCCGGGGCCGGTAGCACCACACCATTCCTTCACGTGGTGGGGGGCCGGCTGCTTCCCTCCCTGTGGCTGGGACCGAGCGAGGTGTAAGTGTGCACCCCCAAAACGGGAGCATGGCCGGGGCACCCCAGCTGCCCCACGAGGCTGCGGGTTTTCACCCTTGGGCCACCCGGCATCCCGTCTCTGGCCTCTCCCGGGGGCCAGATTTCACCGTCCCTTCCATAACAAGTGCAGCGGCGGCGGCGCGCTGGATCCGGCACACGCTGTTCCCATCCACGGTGCAGGTGAGCCAACAGATGTGAGCAATTATTGTCCAATTTGGAGGCTCCCCGGCCCTGCCAACTTTTGGGCTCGGCAGCGAAGGAACAACCGCAGCATTGTTCGCCTTTATATAACAGCCCGATCCCCGTGAGCCCGGGGCCGCTGCCAGGGCCTTGCCTCGCACAAAACGCAGCCCCCACCCTGCAGCGCCGGGCCCCCAGCCCGCTCACCCGGCACCCCCGAGCATCCCCTGCCCCGCACCCTGGGGACGGAGCGGGGTCCCCAGGGGCTCGGTGCCAGGGGTGGGGGGGGACGTCCCTGTCCTCACTGCCGTCCGCTCCCCCCCCCCCGCAGCAAGG
>NW_008795320.1:874123-875956 GCF_000699145.1 Aptenodytes forsteri
AGCTCGTGGCAGGGCCCGATGCTCTGGCCGCCTCTCCCTGGGTGGGTTTTTTTTTGCATTCCTCAGCCACCCTTCTCTGTTTCCCCTGGGGTGAATTGGGCTCACCCCGGGGCCGTGGGTTACACCCTCCACGGGAGGGGGATGCTCAGCCTTTCCCTGGGGTGTCGGCACGGCCAGGCGCCGGCTGCCCTCGCTGTGTGCGGGGAGGAAGGTGCTGGGGGGCTCCCCAGGGCTCCCCATGCCCTGGCACTGCTCTCCTGTTGCTGAGAGCCCCGAGTGCTCGTGCTGGATGTGAGGAGGAGGAAGAGGGGGAGGCAGTAGCCGGGCTCCGGGCAGCGTGTGCAAGCGGAGGTGCAGCATCAAGGGCAGCTTTGTGCCTCGGAGGCCGGTGAGCACCGCGCCTGCCTGGCTCAGATTTTCCGTTGGAGGTGTCTGGACCGTTTTCTGCCCTCCCCTCCTCTCAGGGCAGAGGAGTTGCCTGAGGAGGGGAAATATTTGGGTGTTGGAGTCTCTCTGGATCCTGGTGCTGCCTCGGGGCTGGTCCTGGTCCCGTGCGTGGGGCTGCCCACCCCGCCAGGGACCCCCGTATCGCAGCATCCCCAGCTCCACCGCCAGCCCCAGCCGGGGAGAGCAGGGCTGAGCATCCTCCTCTTCCTCGTGGGGCTGAGCCCGGGAGAGCATCCATGGACCCCAGCTTGGGTGTCCCCCCACCCGACGAGGGTCCCCAGCATCGTCCCCTCCCGGCACGTCCCCGGGTGCCACAAGGCAGCTGGCAGTGCGGCCGGCGCTGGGGCAGGGCCAGGGCCAGGCAAGCGTGGCTTTGTCCAGAGCCCCGGTGGCTGCGAGCAGGCCGTGCCGCTCGGGTCTCTGGCGGTTGGATGGGACCAGGAGCCAGGCTCCGTGAGCAGGAAAAAATCCGTCAATGGGTAAACAGAGCCTCTCTTTGCAGGCTGCTGGTATGTGGAGCGCGCGGCCGCCTCCCTGCAGGCTGGCGGGGAGCCCCGTCCTGCCACGGGCATCGTCCCTGTCCTGGGCATCGTCCTCGCCCCACCTTGGGCATCATCCCCATCCCGCTGTGGGCACCGTTGGCATCCCACCGTGGGCATCATCCTCATCCCACTACAGGCCCCGTCCTGCCCTGGGTGCCGTCCAAGTCCTGCTGTGGATGCCATCCCCATCCCACCGCGGGCATCGTCCCCATCCCATCACGTGCCCCATCTTGCCATGGGTGCCGTCGCCATCCTGCCGTGGGTGCCGTCCCCATCCCACCTTGGGCATCATCCCCAGCCCCCCATGCACTGTGCTGCCCACCCAGCAGCACATCCCCACCGCGGGTCCACCTCAAGCCCTGGTCCCCCTGTCCCTGCCACGTCTCTGGTGCTGGGTGCCATCCCCAGGGCCGACCCGGGGGGGGACGGGGCTCGGCGGTGGCATGACGTCCCCATCTCCTGGCGTGCCTTCCCACTGCCGT
Source organism: Aptenodytes forsteri (assembly GCF_000699145.1). Lineage (NCBI taxonomy): Eukaryota > Metazoa > Chordata > Aves > Sphenisciformes > Spheniscidae > Aptenodytes > Aptenodytes forsteri. The sequence continues at coordinate 875,595 of NW_008795320.1, forward strand.
CCCTGCCGCGGAAGCAGCCCACGGTGCTGGTGGTGTGCGGCCCGGCGCAGAACGGGGCCATCGGGCTGGTGTGCGCCCGGCACCTGCGGATCTTTGTAGGTATCTTCCTCCCCTCCTCTTCCTCCTCGTTCTTCTCTTCCCCCTCTTCCTCTTCATCCCTGAGCGGCCTCCAACGCCGCATCCCCGCTCTCCACCGCACAGGACTACGAGCCCACCATCTTCTACCCCAAACGCTCCCCGGACCCCCTGTACCGGGATTTCACGACGCAGTGCGAGAAGATGGACATCCCCTTCCTCTCCTACCTCCCCACCGAGCCGAGCCCCCCCCCCACACCGCTGCCGCCGCGCTCACCGGCCGGCGG
>NW_008795320.1:876733-877264 GCF_000699145.1 Aptenodytes forsteri
CCGTGTCCCCCCCCACAAGCCTGGCAGCATCCCCACCGGGAGCCGGGGCTGGCGGCTGCTCCCCACGGATGCGTTCAGGGCATCCACGATAAATAACAAACTCCCTGAACTGAGACATGATGTAATTTGAAAACACCCGGGTGTCTGGTGGCCAGGCCTGGAATTGCCATCACACCCCCCTCCCCGGCTGTGTCCCCCCCCGCCGCAGGAGCAAACTGGAGCCCTCGGCACGGCTGCCGGTGAATCCCCACCAAGAAAAACCCCGCGCGGTGCCAGGATGCGACCGGAGCTGCGCAGGGCAGCAATGCCGGTGGGGGGGGACACGCACCCCCATCCCCCCCGTGCCCCCCCTCGCAGGGTGGGACGTGGAGGCCGGGAGCAGCGGCGGGATCAGCCCCGACGTCCTGGTGTCGCTGTCGGCGCCCAAGCAGTGCGCCCGCCGCTTCCTGGGCCGCCAGCACTTCGTGGCCGGTCGATACCTCCCCTACGACGTGCAGAAGAAGTTTCAACCCACCCGAGTACCCCGCCCCG
>NW_008795320.1:877275-877522 GCF_000699145.1 Aptenodytes forsteri
CGAGGTGGTGGTGGGCCTTTGGGCCCCCCCCCCCCCCCGGGAATAAAGCGCTTGGTGGCTCTTCCCCGGCATTGGTGTCTGCCTGGGGACGCGGGGCGAGGGGACGGTGGCCTCCCGGCAGGGTTTGGGCTGGGGACTTGTGCTGGGACTCGGTTCCACGCCGGGGGAATCGGCCCCGTGCACGGCTCAACCCCCCCCATGCCGTGTCCCCTGGGACCTGTGGCCAACCTGCTTTCGGGGGCAGCGC
>NW_008795320.1:877548-879731 GCF_000699145.1 Aptenodytes forsteri
CGCCCAGGGCGCCCCCCCCAGCCACTGGGGTCCCATGAGAGGGTGTTCTTCACCCCGCAACAGCGCTGGGAGCTGCCTCCCCCCCACCTCCGGGGAGCTCGGTGCAGCTGGAATTTCGGGGAATGCAGGGAATGCGCCGGGATTTCCGCCGGCCGGGCTGCAGGAGGGGGCTGCAGTCCCCAGCCGTGGGTGGCCGTGGTTTGGGGGTGATCCTGGGGGGGGGGTCCCCACCCTGTCCCCCCCATCCCGCCATCACACGCCAGCGCTGCTGGGTGCTTTGCATCCTGCGGCCCCGGGGGGCAGCCGGGGCCTTGGGTGCACCGAGCTCTGCACGGCCTCAGCTCCACCTCGGCACTGGGGCGCGGGCAGCCCCGGCGCACCCACGTGGGCCAGGTCACGGTGCGGGCGCCCACCGGCCCCGCCAGCCCGCCGGGCAGGGGGAGCCAGGGGAGCTCTGGCACCCCGACCCCAACCGCAGGAGCGCCGAGGCAGGGCTCGCTTGGCTTTTTCCCTTCCCTCCCCTCCGCATTCCCAAGTGCATCCAATTTTAGCAGCTTTGCAAAAACAAACCCTCAAGTTTCCCGGGCTGGAGCGGCGAGCAGCAGCGCGCGGCCGGCTCGCCGGGGAGGGCTCCTTCCCACTTCCCTCTTGACACCGATCCAGCCCCGGCAGAGCCGACAGCCCCGCGTGCCAGGAGCCGATTGCTGCTGTCTGCCGGCGCGAGGGGGAAAGGCCTCATATATAGACCCGCGGTGCCGCCGCGCTCGCCGTCACCAGCCGACCTGCCACCGCGCGGGCAGCCATGGGGGAGCTGGCGCTGGCCCTCCTGGCTCTTGCCGCCCTGCACGGTGCTGGGGCACCAGGTAAGGCCGGGTCTGCCATCTAACCGCAGCGCGGGGACCCATCCGTGCCACCGGCCGGGGGCATCCCTGCCCTCCTGGGGGCTGGTGGCAGCGGCGATGCGGGGCAGGATGGGGATGGGGCTGAACGCTCGCCAGATGCGTGCCAGGGCCAGATGTGCACCGGGGCCAGATGTGTGCCAGGGTCAGATGTGCACCAGGGCCAGATGTGTGCCAGGGTCAGAGGTGCACCAGGGTCATGGCCACGGCCGGGGACGGTCCCTCCGGCATGTGCCGGTGGGAGGACGCGTTGGCAAGGCTCGGGGCAGTTTTGCCCTCCCCGGGGCCGTGTCACCAGAGGGATGGGGACGTGCCCCGTGCCGTGTCCCCGCCAGCCCTGCCTGCTCCTGCGCCGGATAGCTGAGCACCTGCGGGAAGCCCCGGCTAGCTCGGCCACCCCAGCTGCTCCATGGTGCTTTTGCCCCCTGGTGCTTTTGCCCCCTGGTGCTGAGGACCCCCAGCCCTGTGGGGGTCTCCGCAAGGTGCCAAGGGCAGCATCCGGGCGAGACTGAGCCGGGAATGTCCCTGGTCCGGGGACAAAAATCCATCCACCTGCAGAACAGGGGCTGCAACGGGTCCTGCTGTCCCCCAGCTCCCTGCCACCTGGGGAGGGGACAGGAGGTGGCAGGGTCGAGTCCCCCCTGCCGTGGGATTGCTGCCGGTGGAGGGATGGTGCCCACTGCATGCCCGTGGGGTGCCCGTGGGGTACCCATTGCATGCTCGTGGGGTACTCACAGTGGTCCAGGCTGCACAGGGGTGTCTTGAGTGTTCGGCCGCATCCTGCTCGGTGCCCGTGGGTGACAGGCACCAGGGGCCAGGTTTCTCTCCAGGGACCTGCTCCCCGCGTCCGTCCCCTCCAGCACAGCTGAACCCCCTGTCTCAGCACCCGGGGTCACCCGCGTGAGGGGCAGGTGGGCAGGGCTGCCCTTGGAGACCCCGGCTCCCTGGGGTTCACTCCCGTGGGATGTGGCTGATGAGGCTCGGTGGGAGCTGGGGGGGGAACACCCTCCACCCAGGGTGCACAGCAAGCCCCCCCGGGCCGGCTGCTGCCGTGGCGGTGTTTCCCTGTGGTTTTACGGCCCAATTTCCTGCCGCCTCCCGGTTTGGCTGGTGGGGCTTAGTGTGATGCCGGGTTCATGCCATGGCCTCGGCGTGGCGGGTGCATGCATGGACACCCCGGCACGTCTCCCCGTCCCACATCACCTCCGGGGCCAAGCTCGCCCTGGGGCAGCCGGGAGCTCGCAGGCAGCATTGCCCCGGCGCACAGCCTGTGGGCCATGCGTG
>NW_008795320.1:879779-881105 GCF_000699145.1 Aptenodytes forsteri
CCATCCCTGGATGGCCGGGAGGCTGCAGCCCGTCCTCAGCCGCCCCGGACGATGACACCACCAGCCTGGCCCCGTGGAGCCGGTAAATCCTGCCCTGAGCCCCTTGCCCAGCTGATGATGTGGGGCCGGGGGGGCTCACGGTGGGAGGGGGTCCCCATCCCTGCTGGGACGTGGTGCATCCCGGCGCTGGCTGAGCTTTGCTGCATGATGTTGGTGCCCGTGGCTCGGCGAGGGACCGGCTGGGCACCGTTGGGTGCCCTGGGGGGAGGGTGCCCCCGTGCCAGGTGCTTTCCCCCCACGCTTCCCCCAGAGCCCCTGGAGAACGACTTGGAGCCAGGCAAGAGCGGCACGGCGGCGAAGCCCTGGAAAGCAGCCCCCAGCCTGGCAGACCTCGACCTGGACACGGCAGGTACGGCTGTCCCCGAGCCCCCCGCCGGACACCATCCCACTGGGGACCCGCAGCTGGGACACCCCAAAGGGGCTGCACAGGGCAATGCCCACCACGCCAGCCCGGGAGGTGCCATCTCCCCCCCACGGTGGCGTCCCCATGGGACCCTTGCAGCAGGATGTGGTGTCCACCCTGTGCACCCCGAGGCTCCCACGCCGCATCCCCCAGCGCCCGCCATCCCCACATGCTTCATCCGCTCGTCCTTTGTCCATGCAGCCCTCGATGTCCCCGAGCTGTCCCCAGCCCCAGTGGCACGCCGGGGTGCTTAGGGACGGGGGTCTGCTCCCCATCCGTGTGCTCAGGGCTCGCTCCATCCCAGGCGGAGGAGCCGAGTGGACGTCCTGGTTCAACATCGACCACCCCGGAGGGGACGGGGACTACGAGAGCCTGGAGGCCATTCGCTTCTACTACCGGGGGCGCGTCTGTGAGCGGCCGGTGGCCATCCAGGCCCGCACGACCGAGTGGGAGCTGCCCGAGGAGGTGGGCGAGGTGGTGCACGTCAGTCCCAAGAAGGGTTTTCGCTGCATCAACAAGGAGCAGCCGCGGGGCAAGACCTGCTCCAACTACCACATCCGCTTCCTCTGCCCGCTGGGTGACGCGGGGTGACATCCCCGCCGCATCCCACCCCTCCCCGGACCCCGCTGGCACTTTGGTGGGGGTCCGTACCCATTGCTGCGCTCACCCCTTGCTCGTCACCCCCTCCTGCTGCTGCATCCCACAGAGTGCATCCCCGCCGCATCCCACCCCTCCCCGGACCCCGCTGGCACTTTGGTGGGGGTCCGTACCCATTGCTGCGCTCACCCCTTGCTCGTCACCCCCTCCTGCTGCTGCATCCCACAGAGTGCTGCCAGAGCTGCGGCTGCACCAGAGCCCCCCCC
>NW_008795320.1:882191-885142 GCF_000699145.1 Aptenodytes forsteri
GCGAGGGCACCGCCGCCAACGTCAGCGCCCACCGTGAGGGCTACGCCCCGGGACTGGCACCCATCATCTCCAACGGCTCCGGCGTGGCGGTGGCCCACGTGGTGCGGCAGCGGCTGGGTGAGCGTCGCGGCGCGGGGCGGGGGCCGAGTCGTGCACCCCTCGAGGTACCTCCCCGAAGGATGCATGGTGGGAGGGAGTGATCCGGGGTGGGGGGGCGGCCGCGGCTCGTTGCACCCTCTGCCGCCTTCCTTCCCTGCAGAGAAGCCCTACATGGTGCTGCACCCCAAGACGAAGGTGCGGGTGGCCGGGCAGGAGGTGACCTTCTGCTGCAAAGCCTCGGGCACCCCCGTGCCCAAGAAGTACTACTGGTGAGCGGGGTCCGGGCGGCAGAAAGCCGGGACTGGGGACGGCGGGGAAAGGCAGCCCCAGCCGTGTCCCCGCTGAGCCCATAACCGTCCCGGCAGGTACCACAATGGGACGCTGCTGGACAGGAAGGTGCACCGGTATGGCAGCCGCCTGGTGCTGCGGGGGCTGGCGCCGGAGCAGGCTGGCACCTACCACTGCAAAGCCAGCACCGAGGCGGGTGCCATCAAATCGGCGCCAGCACAGCTCACCGTCCTGGGTGAGAACGGGCTGGGCTTCGTTAGCGGCAGCATCATCCTAGGATGGGGGATGCGGTGGGGAGGGTCACCCTAACCCCCCTGTCCCCACTGTCCCCCCCCCAGCCCAGGGCCAGCAGAGCTGCAAGCTGGAGCCTGAGCCAAGCCTCGTGGAGCTGCCCAGTGAGTGCCCACAGGATGCCACCGGCTCCCGCTACTACAACGTGGGTCGCTGCCCGCCCGCCCCGTGTGCCGACAGCCCGGCCGACCAGTCGGAGTGCGGGGCAGACGCGGGGCGCTGCTGCGGGGTGCGGAGGATGGAGATGCGGGAGATCCCCTGTGCCGGCTCCCTGCTGCCCGTCAAGGTGGTGGCTGAGTGCGGTTGCGGGCCCTGCGCCCAGCCCCGCGTCCTGGTGCAGGGACGGGTGACAGCGGCCGACACCGGCGAGCCCCTGCGCTTCGGGCAGATCTTCCTGGGGGGGAGGAAGGTCGGCTTCACTGGCTACAAGGGCTCCTTCACCATCGAGGTGCCGCCGGACACGCAGCGCTTGGTGGCTCGCTTCGTGGACCGGCAGCAGAGGTTCGTGGATGCCGTCAAGGTCCTGCCCTTCAACCGCCGCGGTGGTGCCGTCTACCAGGAGGTCAAGATGCTGCGGAAGAAGGAGCCGGTGGACCTGGACGGCAGCCAGAGCAATGCCATCCCGCTGGGGGAGTTGAGCGGCCAGGAGCCCGTGGGGGAGCTCGTCCTTCCCGCTGGCGCCTTCCTCCGTCCCTCCGGGGAGGTCTTCAAGGGCATTGTCAAAGCCAGCGTCACCTTTCTGGACCCCAGGGACATGGCAACAGCCAGCGCCGCCTCCAGCGACCTCAGCTTCACCAATGCCGAGGGGGAGATCGTTCCCCTGCGGACCTACGGCATGTTCGCCGTGGATTTTCGGGAAGGGGAGACTGGCGCGGCACTGCAGACGGGGCCGGTGGAGGTGCGGATGGACGCGGGGCAGGTCCAGATGCCGGAGCACCTGCAGAAGATGAAGCTGTGGTCCTTGAACCCCGAAACTGGCTTGTGGGAGGAGGAGGGGGTCCTCCGGCCAGCCAGGGGGAACCGGGGGAAGAGGGAGGAGAGGACTTTCCTGGTGGGGAACCTGGAGATCCGGGAGCGGCGTCTCTTCAACCTGGACGTGCCGGAGGACCGCCGGTGCTTCGTCAAGGTCAGGGCTTACAGCAACGAGAAGTTCAACCCCTACGAACAACTAGAAGGGGTGGTCATCAGCCTCATCAACCTGGAGCCCCAGCCCGGCTATCCTGCCAACCCCCGGGCATGGGGTCGCTTCGACAGCGTGGTGACGGGTCCCAACGGTGCCTGCCTGCCCGCTTTCTGCGATGGCCAGCGCCCCGATGCCTACTCAGCGTACGTCACCGCCACGCTGGGCGGGGAGGAGCTGGAAGCCGTGGCCTCCAGCCCCAAGCTCAACCCCAACGCCATCGGCGTGTCCCAGCCCTACCTGGGCAAGCTGGGCTACCGCCGGTTGGACCACGATGACCCCAACTTGAAGAAGACAGCTTTCCAAATCAACGTGGCCAAGCCCGACCCCAACAATGTTGATGAGACCAATGGTCCCATCTACCCTTACCGCAGCCTCGAGGAGTGCGAGGAGGCGCCGGTCAGCGCCAACCACCTCCGCTTCTACCGCGTGGAGGTGGACAAGTACGAGTACAACGTGGTGCCCTTCAAGGAGAGTGACCTGACCTCCTGGACCGGTGACTACCTCTCATGGTGGCCCAACCCTCAGGAGTTCAGGGCTTGTTTCATCAAGGTGCAGATCGAGGGGCCGCAGGAGTACATGGTGAGGTCCCGTAATGTGGGGGGCAGCCACCCCCGTACCCGGGGGCAGCTCTACGGGCTGCGTGACACCCGTAGCGTGCGGGACACGCTGCTGGAGAACACCTCGGGCGCCTGTGTGGAGTTCAAGTGCAGCGGGATGCTCTTCGACCAGAGCCTGGTGGATCGCACCTTGGTCTCCATCGTCCCCCAAGGCAGCTGCCACCGCACAGCCATCAACAGCCTCCTCCGGGAGTACCTGAGCCGTCACCCGCCCGTGGCGGAGAACAACCACACGGCCGCCTTCACCATGCTGGCGCCAGTCGACCCGTTGGGTCACAACTATGGCATCTACACGGTGACGGACCAGAACCCCCGGCTGGCTAAGGAGATCGCCATCGGCCGCTGCTTTGACGGCACCTCCGATGGCTTCTCGCGGGAGATGAAGGCAGACGCCGGCACGGCTGTCACCTTCACCTGCCGGGAGCGGCCGGCGGGGCGGGAGAGCGTCTTTCCGCACCCCCTCGTGGCCCCCC
>NW_008795320.1:886928-888668 GCF_000699145.1 Aptenodytes forsteri
ACACAAAACGCCTGGGTGTGGCCTGACCCTGGGTGCTGCCTGTCCCTGGGGGTTTGGGAGCCGCCCCGCCAGAAGCCGTGTCCCCCGCCACGGGGGAAGGCCGGCGGATGCTCCCCTGCGGGCACCGCTGGCGACAGTGCCGGGGGGCCGGGGGGGAGCGCTAGCCCGGGCAGGATTGTTTTCCACCATCTGGTTGGCTTGGTCGGAGGCAGCTGCTCAGGCAGGGCAGATGGAAGCAGCTCCTGCAGCTCTGCTGCTATTTATGGCGTCGGGAAGAAAAATGGGGTGAAAAAACCGACAAAAAGCAGCCACGCAAAGGGGCCGGTCGGACACCTTCATTTGCAGCCCCTTATGGTCACAGCTGCGCCCTGCTCCGTCTCGCCAGATCCTATCCCCGCGCTGGCCGGGATCGTGCCATGGGGTGCTCCGGGCACTGGGGGCTGGGGGGGAGATGGGTGCAGGGGAGAGCAAGGGGGTGGCCAGGGGCTCCCCCCGATCCCAGGGACAGAGAGAAGGAGCCAGGGGCACACACACAGGGATGTGCCGGGGTTGCGGGAGGTTTGTGCTGGGTGTCCAGCCCAGCCCCGCATTCCCGAGGGCTGGAAACCCGCCCAGGGTCAGGGGCTGGGCTGGGGGCTGCAGCCAAAGCCTCCTGCTGTTCCCCCTCGGTTGTGGGACCCTCCATGCAGGAGCTGAACCCATAGACCCCGTCCCGAGGGTCCCACAACCTGAAGCCCCGGGGACAAAGAGCCCTCGGTCCTGACCCCGGCCCCGAATGCCCCCGGGGCCAGCCAGACTCGCACCCCACCCGTGTGCCGTGGAGCACCATCCGGCACCCAAATACCCCCCCAGCCCCTCCCGGCTTCCAGGCGATGCTGAGCCTCACAGTCCAGCCGGGGCTGATTGCAGGGCTGAGTGTCCAAGGCTGCCAGCTGGGATGCTTTTGCCTCTAATTCTCGTAATCGTTAGCAGAAACCACCGGCACGCGGCTCCGCACGACCCACGGTGGCTCCGGAGCGGGGTACCCCAGGGGTTGGGTGCGGGGGAGCCCCGTGGGGACCCCACACCGGACCCACAGGCTGCAGGATGGAGAGCCCAGAGGGGTTTTCTGCAACGCAACAGCTTTAGGGTCAAAACTGCCCTTTTTTGGCTTTCTCAGCCCCTTGGCACGAGCAATGCTCCTGGCTCAGCTCCGTGATGGGCAGGTGGAAGGCTGGGGCCGGAGCGAGGATCCCCTCAGGTTCCCCACGGCTTTGGGCAAACGATGGGGCACGGTGGGTCCTGGCCGTGGGTTTCGGGGTGGGTGAGGTGTGGGCGGGTGCAACGCTGCCCCGCTCCCTGCTTGCACCCAGTACTCGTGGGTCCATCCGGCTACGACGGTGCCTGGGAGGCAGAGACAGGGATGGAAACACCCCAGGAGAGCTCCCGGGCGGCGGGGCGGTGGGACGCGGGCGAGGGGGCACGGCGAGAGCCCATCCCTGTGCGGGATGCATCTCCCCGCGGTCCCCGGGTGATGAGAAAGGCAGGTGGGGGCGGCCAGCGAGGCCGGGCTCAGCTGCTTCTTGTTACCCTCGGACCCCGGCCAAGAGGGAATAGCAAAGCAGGGAAGGGAAAAAGGAGCCCGGGAGCTGGCAGCTCCCGTCCCGCCCCACCAGCAATTAGGGATGGCCGGAGCCCAACGTAAACGAGCAGGACGGTGTGCCGGCGCATCGGCACGTCCTTCGGTGCTGCCGGGGGCCC
>NW_008795320.1:895183-901264 GCF_000699145.1 Aptenodytes forsteri
GGCCCTCGTGGTGGGGATGGGGCTGCCATTTGCTTAGCCCCCCGCCCCCCCAACAGCATCCCCACATTGGGGTGCATCCCCCCCCCAAAATCCCCACTGGCCCTGTGGGGAGGAGGGAGCGGGCAGCGGGAAGGGAGTGCTGCTGCACTGCACCCCACGAGCACGTACCGGCACTGGCCGGGAACAAAAGCTGCTCTGAGCAGCAGCCGGGAGCTGGAAAGCGCCTTGGGAAGCAGCTTGCTTTCTTTTTTTTCTTTTTAAATAATGGAAAATATAATGACAGTGCCTAAATTAAAATAATAAAAGAAACCAGCCAAAAAGCCAACCCAAAATAGGAGAGAAACCCACGTTTCAGGCTGAAAGGGAACAGGCGCAGGCAAGGGATGAAAGGGAAAAGCAGAGGCGCTGCGCCGGCCCGGGACCCTCCTCTCAGCCTCCCCGAGGGGCTGGGGGGGCCGTGCTGCCCGACCATCTCCCCAGGGCCAAGCCATGGGGTGAGGGCTGAGTGGGGCATGGAGCATCGCCGCCACGGCAGGAGCTGCCCCCCGCGTGCTGGCCCCGGCCCCCGGCAGCCCAAAAATATTCCCCTGCGCACGCCCCCTCCTCGCCGGCTTCGCTCCTTTGCACCACACCCAGCACTGCTGCTTCAGGGGCCGCATCCTGCCCAGGGCTCCAGGCCCGGGGGGGGGGGTGAGGAGGCATCTCCTCTGCCCCCTGCCCTGAACTGGAGCATCCCTGGGGACCCCAAACCCCAGCATCCCTGCGGACCCCAAACTGGAGAATCCCCGGGCATCCGGAGCATCCCCGGGCACCCGGCTGCGGGAGGGACACAGGAGGTGCCAGCTCCCCCTCTCTGCCGTGATGGCAGGGCCGGATCCAGCTGCCAAATTCCAAGCCGTCTGGCCAAGAGACGCTGCTCTGCTCCCGGCGCTCCCTCCGGACAACCTGCCGGAGGAGGAAAACAAACGGTCCTCGAACACGGACAAGCCAGAGGCGAGAGACCCCCCAACCCCTCCCAAAGCGGGGACACCGGGGGCTACCGCTGTGTGTCCCCTGGGAAAGGGGCCATTGGAAGCTGGGATTTGGCAGGAAAACAGTGGGAAGAGGGAGAGGGGCAGCCCAGAGAACTAACACTTGCTTTCTGAAGTGAGCCCGAGCCAGGACACCACGGGGACGGCCGAGCTCCACCGTGCCGGGGTGGCTTCGGGGCAGCCCTTGACAATGCACATTCCTCTCCCAGTTGCTTTTTAGCTATATTTTTTTGAGTTGCATCTCAATATCTCGCTGTTCAAAGGGAGCTGGTTCTGGAAAAAACATCCATTCCCGTTTTTCAAGCTATTTTTGAAACCTTTGGCCTTCGTTCCTTCTCAGGCTCCAGACCATAAATAATAATAACAACATATTTAAAGCCTTTACACTGACAGCTCACCGAATCTGCCAGAGCCTTTTAATTCTCCAGATGTTGAAAATCTGACTCAAAAACTTGAAATTTGGTAAATATTTTGTGTGTTTTTAATTTCACAACCATTGATTTTTCTATCACATGAAGCAGCAGAATAAAAATACTAAGTGGAACAGCTATTTCTGGAGCTGGGGGGGAGGAAAGGTGAGGCGGTGGCTGCTGTCTCCATGTGTCAGGATGCGGCTGGAGCATCCCTGGGGCTGCGTTGCCCGTGCCAGGGCTCTGTGCCGGGGGTCTTGGCTCCCCGGCACAGTCGCAGTGGCAGGGGCGGTGGCACCGGCACGCAGCCGGCTGTGGAAACACTGTGACTGCAGGAGCTCCCCCCCCAGCTCCCCGGCTCCGACCTGGCCTGGGCTGCTCCCGGCAGGTGCCACCTTGGCCGGACTCGGATTTATTTGGTGATCAGCTCCGGTGTGCGGCGCAGTGACATCCCCAGCCGCATCCTGCATCCCATAGCCCGCATCCTGCAATCCACATCCCGCATCCCATATCCCATATCCCATATCCCCACATCCCATATCCCGCATCCAGCATCCCAAATCCTGCATCCCATATCCCATATTCCATATTCCGATATCCTGCATCCTATATCCCATATCCCGCATCCCATTTGCCATATCCTGCATCCTCTGTCATGTACCCCATATCCAAATACCACATCCCGCATCCCATACCCCATATCCCGCATTTGGTGCCCTCCACCTCCCCCCAGCCCCACGCAGTGGCAGGGAGCGGACCCGGGAAGGCACCTCTCCCCGTTCCCCCAAGTGCTTCGGGGTGCTTCAGGGGATGGGAAGGCACCTCTCCCCGTCCCCCCAAGTGCTTCGGGGTGCTTCAGGGGAGCGATGGACCAGCCGGCATTGCCTTTGCTCGGGGGATGTTTCCCTGCCGAGAAACGCCAGCAGGAAAAGCATTAAAAACCCCAGGATTTTAGCACAACTCCTGGAAGAAAGAGCGTTTCGAATTTCTCCCCAACAGAAGCAGAGCGGGTGCTGGCTCGGCCCCACTCCCAGCCTCCCAAAAAACAGCCCGTGCGGTGGCTGGACCACGATGCTGCTCCCCAAGGACGGGAGCGGAGGGCTCGCAGCCCTTCCCCACCCTTTAACCCTCCTCCTCCCCTCGCCAGCTCTTCCCCCCTCAAAAAACCCTCCCGAATGGCAGCCCAGGAGTGTTCTGGACGGGGACGTCCCGTGAAAGCCTGGACCAGTGCAGACATCACGGGGCCAAGCGCTTGCCAGAAGCCAGGGCTGGATCCTGGCCCCAGCAGAGCCCCTTTGCCCGGCCAGAGCCGGGGCGGCCGCACTGGGCAGAACTGGGCTGGAGGGAGGCTGTGCTGCAGAAGGGTTTGCAGACTGGTACCACCTACCCCAGTAACCCCACACCCAGTTACCCCGCACCCTAGGTACCCCCGTACCCCAGGTACCCCATAACCCAAGTACCCTGTACCCCTAATTCGCCATACCCCAGGTACCCCATAACCTGGTTACCCCACACTCCAGTTATGCCATAACCCAGGTAGCCCCTATCCCAGGCACCCCAAACCCCAGTTACTTTATACCCTGGGTACCCCATATCCTGGGTACCCCCTACCCCCATTTCTCCATACCCCAGATACCTCGGTACCCCATAACCCAAGTACCCTGTACCCCTAATTCGCCATACCCCAGGTACCCCATAACCTGGTTACCCCACACTCCAGTTATGCCATAACCCAGGTAGCCCCTATCCCAGGCACCCCAAACCCCAGTTACTTTATACCCTGGGTACCCCATATCCTGGGTACCCCCTACCCCCATTTCTCCATACCCCAGATACCTCATACCCCGAGAACCCCGTACCCCTACCCCAGGTACCCCATACCCCTAGTCCCCCATACCCCAGGCACGCCATGCTCTGGGTACCCCACACCCCATTTTTGCCCCCCCAGGCCCCTCACACTCCCGTTACCCCTTGCCCTGGGGATGCTCTGCCCTGTCCCGTCCCCCCGTCCCCCCCACCGTGGGCACTGGCCCCACTGGCAGCTCCATGGGGGTGCACCGCGGGCCCCCCGCAGCTCTGCCCCTGGGACACGGGGCCGGGATCACCCCTTGCGGAAGGGGGGGTGTCCCCCGCAGCATCTGCCCGAGCCCTGCCCGTACCAGCCCCGGGGCACAGCGCCAGCCCCGCCAGCAGCCCTGAGGCCGTCCAGCTTCCCCCGGTGCTGCACGCTCATGAATCACATGATTTCCTGGAAAGTCCCGCTCTCTGAGAAATGAAATAGCTCGATTTTGGAGCAACCCTCGAGCTCCCTCCTAGTCCCCTGTGGTTTTGCCCAGACAGGGTAGCGCAGGCAGGATGAAGGGCTGCAGCTGGTGCTCGCTGCCCCCATGCAAGCGAGCTTGGAAGATGTACGTGGCCATGGCCCTTGGGGTGGCCGTCGTGCTGGTGGCAGCCCTCTCTGCCACGCTCTGCCAGCTGGCCGTGGGCTCCGCAATGGTGGGAAACAGCTCAGCGGAGCTGGCGCAGCTGGAGGAGGTGCTGGCCATCACCAACCGGTCCCTCGCCGAAGCCCGCGGGCAGTGGGAAGGCTGCAGGAAGCAGCTGGTAGGTGCCGGGGTGCTGCTGGTGGGTGGGGGGCCGGGACCCCGCGGGGAAACCTGCAGCCCCCAGCCCCGAACTGCCTGCATTTGGCTTGTGCAAGCCAAAGCTTGTTCCCGAGCTGGAACCTCCAGCCCTTTCCCTCTGCCCATGCTCAGGGTGTGCTGGAAGGGAAAGTCCCAGAGCTGGAGCAGGCGCTCACCAAGATAACCCAGCTGCAAGGTGAGTCCTGGGCAGGGTGGGGGGTGCAGGGGGGTGGGCACGGGCAACAGTCCCTGGGACACCCTGATTCCCATCCCCTGGGCCACCCTGATCCCCGTCCCCTGGGTCAACCTGGTCCCTTTCCCTTGGGCCACCCTGATTCGAATCCCCTGAGACACCCTGATCCCCGTCCCCTGGGACACCCTGTTCCCCATCCCCTGGGACACCCTGATCCCTGTTCCCTGTGTCGTCTTGATCCCCGTCCCCTTGGCCACCCTGATCCCTGTCCCCTGGGACACCCTGATCCCTGCCTGCCGTCGCCTCCCTGCAGAGGAGAACGGCGCGCTCAAGGTGGAGGTGTCCCAGCAGCAGGAGCAGCTGAGGGACCTGCAGAGCCACAGGTGAGCCCCGCGCTTCCCCTTGCCGCCCCCAGCCCCGCGCTCTGTCACCAACTCTCCCTGTCCCCCCCCAGGGACAAGCTCGAGCTGCAGAACGAGCTCCTGCAGAAGCAGCTCCAGGACATGAGGAGCCAGCATTCGGGTGGGAACAGGCTCCCGGCCGTGTCCCTCAGCCTCCTGGCTCTCCTCCTCCCCAGGATGCTCCTCCTGTGAGCCCGAAGCAGCAGGAACATGGGCCCCCTGCTTCCCCGTCCCCCGATGTGGGGTGAGGAGGGACCGTCCCCATCCAGCCCGGCAGGGTCTGGGGGTGGCAGCGCTGCGGGAACCTGGTGCCCGGTCAGCCCTGCCTCCTGCTCGCCCCTGCCCCGGGACTGCCTACGCTGTTCTATACCTCCCTGCATGCTCTGCTCACCAAACTAACTCACCCTGTTCACCGTGGGGACATCCTGGGGAGACAGTTTCCCTCCAGCCACCAAGGGCTGTGCTCAGGGCGAGGGAGGGGATGGGGCACGGGCAGGAGGGGACAGAGATGTAGCACTGTGCAAGGCTGCCTTGAGTTGAGGGCTCCACGGACACTCCATGGTTAGGTGATTTTTAACCAATTTACAATAAAACCTTGTGAAAATCCAGTGGTTTATTGCTCCAGCAGCTCTTGGGGACCCAGAGACCTGACCCTGCTGTATGGTGGGGGCAAGGGGGTGCTGCAGAAACCCCTCGGGCAGATGGCAGCCTCGGCATCCCCGGCACCCACCGGACCCCAGCTGCATCCCCGCTTATCCCTGCAGCTGTGACCCACGGTCAAGCACAGGGGCAGAGCGTCTTCCCACCTCCAGCACAAACAAAGCCTATTCTGGGCTGTGACCTGTGAGAAACCGCAGCCCAAAGCCGTGTTTGGTGAGAAAAACCCACACGCGGCAATTACAGCAACCCAGGGAGCGACCTGCCCTGGGGACGCTGGCACACCCCGGGCAGCCGCCGCTGGAGCGGGTGAGCGGCTCCGTATTCCCCTCCGGCATGGACCCCGCAGTGCCCAAGGCCACCCTGAAGGTGCTGGGACTGTGCGTGGTGCTGCTGGTGCTGGTGGCAGCGGTGACGGTCTCAGTGGCGGTGATGGTGTGGCGCTCGGAGGCGGTGGGGAAGCTGCAGGGCTGCCGGGAACGGGCAGCCAACGAGAGCCGGGAGCTGGGGAACCGCGTGGCCGAGCTGGAGCGGGAGCGAGCCCGGCTGCAGCGGGAGGTGGCGGCGAGCACGCGGGCGGAGGATGCTCTGCAGCGGGAGATTGCCCAGGCCCGTGGCGACGGCAAGAAGCTCAATGCCAGCCTGGCGTCCTGCTGGGAGCGGGCGGTAGGTGCTGGCGAGGATGGAGACAGGGGGGTCCTCGGCCACCCAGCTACATGCAAGGGAAGAGTGATGCTGGAGCGGAGAGGGGGGGGGTCTGGGGGG
>NW_008795320.1:902833-903310 GCF_000699145.1 Aptenodytes forsteri
GTCGGGGGGAGCTCAGTAGCCAAGACCAGGGTGATGCTTTGTCCCTGCGGGGGAGTTTGATCAGGCTCGTGGAAAGCCCCAGCATTGATAGGAAGGATGCTGCAGACGAGCAACCCCCGGAGAGCAAAGGCCGGCTGCAAAGATGAGCCAGGAAGGGGGGGCGGCAGCCCTGGGAGAGGGGGACTGGCAACACCCTGGGGGTGCACAGCTGCCTTCCTGCATGGGATGCCCCAAGAGGGGAGCCCCTGCTGCTCCCGGTCCCTCGGCACAGCCCTGGTCCTGCCGTCTCCCTGCCTGGGTGCTCGTGACCGGCTGGGGACAGCTATTCTTAGCTGTGACCGAGCTGCTCCGCACACATATAATTACCCCGTCCCAAAGCAGCAGCGGAGGCTGGAGCTGGTGTGGAGCTGCCGTTTCTCTCCTCCCAGGTATTTTTAGCTGTGGCCCCGGCTGGGAAAGGGCCTGGCCCCAGCCCCC
>NW_008795320.1:903369-904213 GCF_000699145.1 Aptenodytes forsteri
CATCCGGCCAAACAGTGGCCCGGAGAGGCTGGAAAAGTGCTCCAGCTTCCCGGGGCTGGCGCCGGGAGCGGGGCTGGGCTGTGCAGCCTCTCGGGGACCCGGCTGGGGGGAGCCCTGTCCCCTCCCAAGCACTAGGGATGCCACCTACGGGGCGCTTGAGTGGCCTGGGGCTCCCGTGACATCCCTGGTGCACCAGCATCCTCTCACCAAACTCAGGCTGAGCCATCCCTCCAAAGAAGAGGGATTTTCCCCAAATCCATGTCCCTACCCCTTCGAGAAACGTGACGGGGGGACCTGAGGCCACCAGGAGCATGGGGACAGCTTGGGGACACAGGGAGGTGGTGAGGAGGGGCAGGGCTCCAGCAGCAGATGAAGAGACGGGAGGACACTGCCCACCCCTGTCCCCACGCCGCCGTGTCCCCTCTCCCCAGGCCACGCTGGAGGCCAACATGACGGCGCTGCGGGACGAAGTGCTGGCCCTGCGGCGCAAGCGGGCTGAGCTGGCCCGCGGCAAGGCGGCTCTGCAAGGTGAGGTCTGTCTGGACACCGTCTCCCTCTGTCCGTCCCCCTGGGAGCAGCGGCGTGGAGCACAGGTCCCCCACCACCCTGTGCAAGGAGCCCGCCCGGGGGTCCTGCAGCCGCATGCCCTTTGGGGGCAATGCCCAGTGGGGCAAGCTTGCGTTTGGGGTGTCAGGGTTTGGGGTGCACGGGTGACCCCACTGTCCCCTTCGTCCCGCAGAGGAGCTGGCACGGGGCGAGGAGCAGGTGCTGGGGCTGCGGCAGCGGCTGGAGGAGGCGGCGGAGCAGCGGCGAGTGCTGCGGGCGCGGGGGGAGCAGTGTGAGG
>NW_008795320.1:904835-905335 GCF_000699145.1 Aptenodytes forsteri
GCCATAGGGGCCCCCGTTCCCCCCCGTGTGTCCCGATCCTGCCGTCCGTCGTGATGCTGCCGTCTGTCCTGATCCCGCTGTGTCCCGATGCCACCGCGTGTCCTGATCCTGCCGCCTGTCGTGATGCTACCGTGCGTCCCGGTCCTGCTGCGTGTCCCCGTGCCACCGCCGCAGCAGGACGGCAGGACCGGAGGGGTCGGTCATCCGGCTTTTGGGCAGAGTTTTAGCTCAACCGAGGGATGGTTTCCCCACCGACTGCTCGGAGCTGCTCTTTAATCAGCTCTGGGGTTTGATGCCGCGTTCCCAGCGCGCTCCAGAAACTGGGGAGACTGGGCAGGCGTTTGGGCAATAAAGGCTGCTCTGCTCACCGGGACGTCTCCCCGTGCCACCAGCCTGGCTGTCCCCCTGTTCCCCCTGAGCCCAGCCGTCCCCCCCAGCCCAGCTGTCCCCACAGCCCAACCGTCCGTCCCCCCCCCAGCCCAGCTGTCCGCGCAGCCCTG
>NW_008795320.1:925409-928406 GCF_000699145.1 Aptenodytes forsteri
GGGAGGGGGGACGGGGATCAGCAGCTGCTGCTGTTTTGCAGTCGCTTCCCAGCATCTTTGATCCGCTTTGAAGAAGGTTTCCAGGAAAGTTGCAGATTTTTCCTGCCGCCGCCGCCGCGGTATCCTGTGCAGAGGGCAGGCAGGCCGTGCGCAGGCATCCGGCCTCCTCCTGCCTGCACTGCCCGTGGGGGATCGCACCCCGTGCTCCCCACTGCCCCCCCGGCTCGGGGGGCTGGGGAAGGTGCTGGCATGCGGCTTTCCAGATGAAAGTGCCTCTGCAAGGCAGCCCCCAGTCGTGTCAGGGCTCCCCAGGCTGCGGAGCCCGTGGGGGGACGGGACACCAGCCCCGTTGCCGCACCCCAAACCTGGTGGTCCCAAAGTGGAGACCCCAGCCCCGCAGCAGCTTGGGACAGGGAAGGGAACCGGGCAGAGCCATTCCCATGGCCCGACCTCAATGCAGCACCAGCCCTCAGCATGGGAAGGATTAATTATAGCCAGGAGGCTAATTGGAAAATGGGACAGGGGCAGGGTCTGCAGCGCTGGTGGGGCTGGACGCCCCATCGGGATCCCCGGTGACCCCGGGAGGCTGCAGGGAGCCCTTGGGGTGGGCTGCCAGAGAGAGCATCTGACCAGCGAAGTCAGTGGCACGCCAGGGTCCCAGGGTCAGGGGTCCGGCAGAGCCCCGGTAGCGTCCCCACGTCAGGGCCCAGGGGGGGGCCGGGGGTGACTCACCGTTATTTGCAGCTCAGGAAGGAAACGGCAGTAGCTGAGAATGGATTCAGGACTGACACCATCCCGGCCATCGCAGACGCTTCCCGGTCCCCAGGGACCGCGGCGCAGCCAGAAGGCAGGAAACAACGAGCAGCTCGAGGTCAGCGCCCGGCGTGGCCCCACACCTCGGCCCCCCTGGCCAGCCCCCCCCATCCCGGGCTGGGCATCCTGCAGAGCTGGAGGGGTCCCGGGCGCAGCCGGCCCCTCCACCACAGCCCAGGGCTCCCACGGGATGGGGACGGGGTGGCGATGGCCGTGGCCAGGATCTGAACATGGTCCAGCTCAGCCCAGACCTGGGGGTGCCCGTCCTGCAGCCCAGACACCCGGTCTGTGGCCACTGGCACTGAGGGTTGGACAGGCAGCATCCCCCCTCCCTCCAGTCCCTGCCATGGTGCTGCCCACACCCGATGCGACCCCTTTTCCCTGCACTGAGGAACCCCCTCCATGTCCCCAAGCCAGTCCTCACCCCCAGGCTCCCCCCTCAGCCCAGCATGGGGCCCAGGGGACCCCAGACCTGGAGCGGGACAGGGGAGACGGCTGCAAACCCGTGGCTCTTTCCATCCGTGCCCGGCTGGGCTGAGCCGCCCTGGCAGCGATGCTGGCATGGGTGGCCGTCCTCGCACGGCGCCAGGGCCACCCGCGCTCCACGTGCTCGGCTGGGGCTTCCTCAGCATCCTGGGGACCCGGTGGTCCCACACGCAGGTGGGCATGGAGAGGTCGGGATTTGCCCCTTGCTCCCCTCCACCGGCTGCTCTCTGCCCAGCAGAGATGTCCCCGGCGGGGGACAGAGACCAGGAGCGGCTCCCCAGGCCCCGCGGCAGGATGGTGGCTCTGCGGGGTGACAGCACCCATGGGCGCCGCAGCTGCAGGTTCCCACCAGTGGCTTCATCCCACAAACCCGCCACCACCCACCACCCTAGCCCACTGCCACCCTACCTGCAAGCCAGGGCCTGGCCGCATCCTTCCCCTGCTCGTGAGCTGCCTGCGAGGTGCAGGAAAGCAGACGTGGAGCATCAGTCCCTGCATGCCATTGACCTGGCGAGCAGCAGGGTCCGGCGGTGACTCGCGTGCCACCGTCCCACCACGAGGACATGGCGTCAGGACCAACCCGGGGCGCCCAGTGCAGGTGGTGGGATCCTGCTCCATCACCCCACCAGCGAGCGCCGAGCCCACCCTGCCTGCCCCCGAGGACTCATTCCCCGGGCATCCCCGGTGCCCGCCGTGCCGGGGGCTATTTCAGGGTGAGAGCTGGTCCTGGGGGAGTGCCAGGCCCCGGCACAGGCCGGGTGGAGCGGGGTCCCAGGCTTCGCCCCCGTCCGTTATCAACTGGGAACAGTTCTCACAAAACAGAAGCTGCGTCGTGATAACCTGGCGGGTCTGAGGCATCCGGAGAGGCAGGAAGGAGCCCAGCAGAAGGAAATATTAAATAGAGCAATATAAACACGGTGGCGGGAGCGAGCTCCGCCCCGGCGTGGCCCCGTTGAAAGGGCCTGCTGCGGGGTGGGGTGTGCAGAGCATCGGCAGGATGGAGAAGAGCAGCTACGCCATGGCCAAGTTTGGTCTGGAGGCCAAGGAAGCGATGCCCAAGCGGGACTGTGGGTTTTACGTGAAGTACATCTTCCTCTTCACCTCCCTCATCCAATTCCTCATCATCCTGGGGCTGGTGCTGTTCATGGTGTACGGCAACGCGCAGGCAGGCACCGACACGCACCTCCGGCTGCTGGAGGAGCAGCTGCAGGATCGCTACAACAAGATCATCACCCTCAGCGGGAGGAACATCAACCTGACGCGCACCCTCAACGCCACCCTCAAGGAGAAGCAAGGGCTGCAGGCCCTCGCCCAGAAGGTGCAACGGGACCTGGATAAGTGCAATAGCACCCAGGCTCCCAACTCCATCCCCAAGGTGAGCCCCCCTCCCTGGGGAGGGAAGGCAAAGCCCCCCGGGTACTGGGGGCAGCAACCCACCCATGGGTGCTGGGGGCCGCGAGGAGCCGGGACCTCGCTTCAGCCCCGCAAGATTCAGCAGGGACGGACGAGAGGGTGCGGGGGGGCAGAGCCCGCTGGCGACGCTGACGTGCCCCCGCCAGCCCCAGGGGTGCTCTCAGCCTTGGCATCCCACAGGCAGTCGCTGGCCGAGGGGGTTCCAATCTCGCAGCCCCCCCCTCCTCATCCTCCCCAACCCCCTGCCCTCGCCGGCCCCCCGCGCCCCCCCCCCCCCCCACGGGG
>NW_008795320.1:928764-931995 GCF_000699145.1 Aptenodytes forsteri
CCCCCCCCGCAGCCGAGAAGGCACTGCTGCGGAGCCAGCTGGACCAGACAGCCCTGGCCAAGAAGGAGCTGGAGGAAAACTGCCGCAAAGCGGGTGCCACGCTGACCAAAGCCACCCAGGAGCAGGAGAGCTGCCAGCGGGACCTGCTCACCACCAGGACCATCTGCGAGTCCACCAAAACCAACCTGGAGCTCCTGAAGCACGAGTGCAGTTCCTTGAGGTCCGACGTGAGCTACTCCTTCCAGCGCATCAAGATGCTCAGCCCATACAGCTGCAGCGCAGTCCACGAGCAGCTCAGCTGGTTGACGCAGCAGACGGAGGGGCTTTTCCTCTGGCAGCAGGAACGAGAGACCAAATACGTGGGGAAAAGCGTCTGCGACATGAACCTGCTCCAGTGTCGCATCAACTGCTCCGGGGAGAAGCAGGAGTTGGAGAAGCGGCTGCAGGACGTCGAGAAACAGGTCAAGGGCGGCCAGGAGGAGAAGAAGAAACTGCTGGTGGAGAAGGAGCAACTTGGCAAGGAGCTGGAGGAGAAGAGCAAAGCCGCCGCGCAGGCTGGGTACTTCAAGGAGCAGCTCAACATCTGCATGGGCTCCAAGGTGAGGGAGCTGCCGGGGCACGGGGACGTCCCCGGGCACCCTCCGCGGCCACGCCGGGAGGACAAGAGGCCAGGCACTTACACCTTTTTTTTTGCACATGTAATTTTGCACGTGCATCTTTCTTTTGCACATGCACTTCTGCAAACGCACCTTTGCACGTGCATTTTCTTTTGCACACGCGCTTTTGCACATGCATCTTTCTTTTGCAAACACACTTCTACACACGTGCTTCTGCACGACCGTGGGTGCACCCCAGGCAGGGACAAGCCGCTGCAGCACCCTCAGGCCCCCTTCGCCCAGAGGTGCTGTGCCGAGGGGGGCAGCGGTGCCAGCGCTGACCGCCACCGCCCGTTCTCCTCTGCAGATGGACGTCTTCTTTGACATCACGGGCTCGCGGTTGCCGGGGGGCGGCGGGCGGCCGGGACCCTTCGCCAGCACAGGCTCCTACGCAGATGCTCTGAGGAACCAGGGCATCTTCGGGAATATGGGTGAGTCCTGGGGGGTAGGGGGGGGGCTTGCTGTGGGACCAGCCCCCCTGTCACGCTGGGGGCCACCATCCCCCCTCCCGGCTCAGGCCCCGCTGCTCCATCCCACCAGGCAAAATCAACACGGAGGAGATCCAGCGGTCAGTGCAGAAGATCATGGAGCAGTACACGTCCACCCTGAAGAACCCCAGGTGAGGGGGGCCAGCGCGGGAGCCCGCTGGGCTGGAGGGGTGGAGGGGGCTGGGGATGCCAGGGGCGAGCGGTGCCAGGGGCCTGATCCTGCCCTCTCCGCAGTGGCTAATGGCCGAGCGGCGCATGGAAGACAGCAGCGAGGGGCTCGAGGACAAGCCCAGGAGGTGCTTCCCACGGCACGGATGGCAAACTCCGACTGGGAGCGAGCGGCCGGCACTGCCACCATCCTCCCCCCGCTCCAGGGGGACCGCCAGCATGGCGGGGGGCAGGGGCCCCCCTCCCCTCCCCCCCCCCCGCGCCCCCCCCCCCCCCCCCCCCCCCCCCCGGCCACTAGCACATCTGCAGCCTCCACGGACACCAAAACCCCTGCATGTAAATACAGCCAGTCCTGAGCACCGACACAGCTCGCCGCACGTGTGCCTGGATGCCTACTGGGGGGGGGACACGCCGTGTGCACGGGCCATGACCGGGATGGGGAGCGGGTACATCCCATCCCGGCTTCACGTGCCCTTTTGGGGGGGCTGCCATCCCCCCCACCAGGAAACCCAACCCCGGCAGCACAGGGCAAACCCCGGCCCTGGGCTTTCCCTGCTCGCTAGCAGGAAGCGCGCGAGGCCGAGCAAGCGGGAAGCCCTTGGCCGCCGAGCCCCGTCCTGCCACCGAGCCACCTCGGCACGCGGCCGGGGTGAGCGGCAGGCGCAGGACGTGCCAAATACGGTGATTAATCGCCGGCTCCTGCTCCTTCCTGTTGAAAGAGCCTTTCCTGCCTGCCGGGCTGCCCGCACGCCATCCCCTGCCGCAGGCGGCACGTAGTGCTCCTGGCGCATCCCCATCCCCACCTCCATCCCCATCCACGGTGATTAATCGCCGGCTCCTGCTCCTTCCTGTTGAAAGAGCCTTTCCTGCCTGCCGGGCTGCCCGCACGCCATCCCCTGCCGCAGGCGGCACGTAGTGCTCCTGGCGCATCCCCATCCCCACCTCCATCCCCATCCAGCACCCCCAGGCCCCAGTCCCCTGAGCCGCATAGCCCCCGGGATACACGGAGCCACGTGCTCCCCCCACCCACCGCTGCCCAAGGATGGGGACACCGCCGGGTCCCCGCCTCCCTGCCCAGCCCCTGGAAGCGCACGGTGCCAGGGTGGGATCGGGGTGATGGAGGGACTCCCCCGGGAACCACGGCCCCAGCTGCCCATGCCGCCCCCACGCAGCCCGGCTGGGAAACTGGGGGGACCCGCTTGCTGCCAGAGGATTTTCTGGAGCCCCACTATAAATCATCATGGAGCACCAGGCGCTTCCGAAGCCCGGGGGCCCCAGCTCCAGGCCAGGAGAGCAGGGGGTCCCCGGGGAGCCGCCACCTTTGGGGTTACAGAGCCCAAAGCTGCCAGGTGGGTGCAAGAGCTGGGGGGATTCTGTGGCTCTCCAGGTTGGGGCTGTGCCCCCGGGCGGGGCCCAAGACCCCCACACTGTCTCCCAGGGGCTGGGGGTGCACTTGGGGTGCCAGGACGGACCCCGCCGGGATGCCGAGCCCTGCGTCCCCCATGGCATGGCGTGGAAGGGGGATGCCCCAGGGGGGAAGCCCGGGGTGGCTTTTCCTTTCCAGCCGCTCCAGCTCCTTGTTTTGCCTCCTGGCCAGGAAACAGGGCCTCTCCCGGTGTTTTTTTCCATGTCTGGGGCTCGGGACACGCTTCCCCCGGCCAGGAAAACACCGCAGCCCGGCACAGGGATGCCGAGCCCCACGGCACTGGGGACCAGGGAGGGGCAAGATGCCAGAGCCGACAAAGGCACCAAGGTTTAATATCAGCACGGAGCCAAGAGCTCCCCTGCCCGCGGTCCTTGACCTTGGTGGCACTGCGGCAGGGGGACCCCCCCGCTGCGCCCCTCACTTGCCAACGCAGAAGTCCCTGAAGATGATGTCGAGGACGTCCTCGGCGCCCACGTGGCCGGTGATCCGGCCG
>NW_008795320.1:932700-934113 GCF_000699145.1 Aptenodytes forsteri
CACGTCCCGCGTCGTCCCCGCCACCGGCGACACGATGGCTGCCGGACGCCGGCCTGGCGGGGGGGACGACACGACACAGGGAACGATGCTGGGGACCCCCCTGTCCTTGCAGCGTCAGGGACAGTGGCTGCCGTCCCCAGGGAAGGGGAACCTCGTCCAGGCTGTGAGCAGCCCCCCCGCGCCCCACTCACAGAGCAGGTTGAGCAGGCTGCTCTTGCCCACGTTGGGGGGGCCGGCAATGACGGCGTGGACCCCCCCGCGGAGCAGCTCCCCGCGGCGCCCGTCCTGCAGGTGGGCACCGATCTCCTGCTCCAGCCCCCGCACGGTGGCATCCACTGCGGGGAGAGAGAAGGGGGACGTGGCAGGAGGGGACAGCAGGGACAGGGTGCCACAGCCCCCCCGCCACCCTGCCAGCCCTCACCTTGGGATAAGACCTCTTCCTCCACGTTGTCATCCTCACTGAAGTCGATATAGGCTTCAAGGTGGGCGAGAGCCTGGGGACAAGGAGGGGGTCAGCGGGGACAGCCCGGCCCCGTGTCCCCAAGCCACCCATGCGCCAGCGGAGGAACCCAGGCAGCGGGATCCAAGCCCGTGCCCCACCACCCTTACCTGGGTGAGGGTCTCACTCCAGCGCTGGTAGAGCCGGCCCAGGTCGCCCTCCATCTGCCGCAGCGCCTGCCGCCGCTGGGCCTCCGTCTCCGCCCGGATCAGGTCCCCCAGCCCCTCGGCCGCCGTCAGGTCCAGCTTCCCGCGGTGGAAGGCTCGGCGCGTGAACTCCCCGGGCTCGGCAGGACGCAGCCCGGGCAGGCGCCCTGCCAGCCCCGGGGTGAGCCCCCCTCCCCGAGCTGGGGCCACCCTCTGGCAGCACCCCGGGGGCCAGGACCCGAGGGGAGGGGGGGAGGAGAGACAGGGGGAGCCTCACCCAGCGCCCGCAGCACCCCGCTCACCACCGCCGGCCCGCCATGCACGTGCAGCTCGGCGCAGTCCTCCCCGGTGAAGCTCTGGGGACCTGCAGAACCAGGACACAGCTTGTACGGGCACCGGCTGAGCCCACCGCTGCGAGCTCGCCCCCGGCCGGCTCCGGCACACCCCATCCCTTCCCCTCCCGTGGCAGCATGCATGCTTCGACCCCACAGAGGCTTCTGGGGGGGTCTGGAGAGACCCCCTGCTAGAGCTGTGCTGCAGCTATATACGATCAGCGCAAAGGGGCCAGTGTTGAGCCGGGACCATCCCCACCGGCATCCGCACTTAG
The DNA here is from genome assembly GCF_000699145.1 of Aptenodytes forsteri. Lineage (NCBI taxonomy): Eukaryota > Metazoa > Chordata > Aves > Sphenisciformes > Spheniscidae > Aptenodytes > Aptenodytes forsteri. Next base: position 933,953 of record NW_008795320.1, read on the forward strand.
CCGGATTCACGGTGTCAGGGAAGCCAAGAGGGGCTGAGCCCTGCCTGTACTGGGCACCGAGACCCCCACCAAGCACCAAGACCCCCCACCAAGCACCGAGACTTGATGCCACCCCCACCTGGGAACCAGACGACGAGGCCGCGGTCCAGGGGCTCGGCGGT
>NW_008795320.1:938458-939114 GCF_000699145.1 Aptenodytes forsteri
GTCCCCACGGCCATGGCCGGGGCGGGTTGGGGTCCTCAGGGCAAGGCAGTGCAGGCAGGGCCTGCTGCCCGCCGTGCAGCCGAGCGGGACTCCTGCCTGCGGGAGGGTGACCCACTTTGTGTCCCCCCGGGACGCTGCCGCCCATGGCAGGCGGCATCGCCGCTCCCCCAAATGCTTCCTTTCCCGGCGGCCGCAGGCTCCACTCGGCGGCGGGGCAGCGACGTGCCCGTCCCCGGCACGCTGCAGCTCCCGTGACCTTATCCCGGAGAGCCAAGGTGAGCGGCACGGCCCCGGCGTGCCGGGGGAGCGGGTGGCCACTGGGATGAGCGGGGAAGGGGGGGATGCAGGTCTCGGGCATGGGCTGGGATGCTGCGGGGCTCCAGCAAAACCGGGCTCCGCCGATGGACCCCGCGTGCTGGTTTGGTGATGGCACGGGATGCTGGGAGGGGACTGGGGACTGCTTTCGCTGGCAGCGGGGTGAGAAGGACCCCGTGGCAGGAGCGGGGCAAAGCCAGGGTCCGGCACCCCATGCCCAGCCAGGGTGGGGGGGCAGGAGTGGTACTGGGAACCCCTCTGCGGCTCGGCCACGTCTTTTCCCTTGACCTTGGGCAGGAAAAACCCTCCTGCACCAGGAGCCGAGGCCTCGGGGTGGGTGC
>NW_008795320.1:939652-940638 GCF_000699145.1 Aptenodytes forsteri
GGAGCAGGTTTGGCATTTCCTGTTTTTCGGGGCCGGCAGGTCCCAGCGTGAGCGGCATTTCGTTTCCGGAGCCCTGGGACCTTCCCAGCCCTGGGGCAACCAGAGAGGCTGGGGGGGCGCCCCCCGAGACGACCCGCCCTGTCCTGTCTCTGCCACCCTGGCTTAGGAGGGGAAACTGAGGCAGGGAGGTGGCTGGGCGCGCTGCTGGCGTGGGGCAGGGAGAAATGGGGTCCCGCAGGGGGACCCCCCCAGCACCATCAGGGACCCTTGTCCTGCCCACCCTGCCAGCTCCAGGCAGCATTTTGGGATGCGCCTGGTCCCTGTCCACTCCAAGAGGCATGATGGGGACACTGGGCACGGGGACCACGTGTCCCCCCGGCGTGGGCACCCCGCAGCAGGACAAGGGCCGTGTCCCTGCGCTGGCCCCCATCGGGGGGGTGACGAGGGGACCCTGGGGACCGTCCCCATCCCGCCTCGCCGCAGCGGCGCGGGGCCTCCCCGGGTTTCCATGGAGACCGGCTGCTTTTTCGCTCTCCCCGTTTTTCCTGCAGTTTCCCATCTCCCGGAACCGCGGCCCTGCCGGATCCCGGCTCCGCCGAGGGGCTGTGGGCAGAAGTGATGGGTGGGGGGGCTGCAGGGGGGCACCCCGAGGCATCCTGCAGCAGCTGGCACCCCAGGGGTGCCAGGACATGCCGCCGTCTCCTCCCCAGCAGCTGTTGGGGCCTTTTTGGGCACTCTGAGCTGGCGGAGGAGAAACCCGAGCTGGGGCCAGCGTCACCACGAGCGAGCGGGGCCACGACCTGCTGCCATGGCCACTGCTGGGGACAGCCACTGCCGGGGACATGCCAGGGGTCCCCGCACCCATCCCATGCGCCGGCAGCTGAGTCGTCGGTGCTTCGGGGTCCGGTTCCCAGTGCTGCGGGTGGGGGGGTGGTGCCCCGTGGGGTCCCACGGCTGCTCACCCCCTCTCTCCCTCCCTCCCTCCC
>NW_008795320.1:941181-942606 GCF_000699145.1 Aptenodytes forsteri
CGGGACGCGGCTGCTCCAGGCCGGGCGCTACATCATGTCCCACAAGGCCTGGATGAAGACGGTGCCCACGGAGAACTGCGACGTGCTCATGACCTTCCCAGGTAGGGAGATGCCTGGGGCAGGGGCCGGGGCTGACAGTGCCGGTGTGGAGCACCGGGATGGCGGTGCGGAGCTGCAGCGGGGATGGGGGACGTGGGGAGGGATGGGGACCGGGGTGGGCTGTGCTGGGAGACGTGGACACCCCCGGTCCCCACCGCGATGCTGACCGGTGCCATCCAGACACCACCGACGACCACACGCTGCTCTGGCTCCTGAACCACATCCGCCTCGGCATCCCCGAGCTCATCGTCCAGGTCCGGCACCACAAGCACACCCGTGTCTACGCCTTCTTTGTCACCGCCACCTACGAGAGGTAGGGTCCCGGCCACGTCCCCAGCCCCCGCCACGTCCCCCACTGTGTCCACAGCCGCGTCCCTTCTCCTTCCAGTTTGCTGCGTGGGGCCGATGAGATCGGGCTGCGAAAGCCAGTGAAAGCCGAATTTGGCGGGGGCATGCGGAGCTTCTCCTGCGAGGAGGATTACATCTACGAGAACATCGAGAACGAGTTTTACTTCTTCACCTCTCAGGTGGGGTGCGGAGGGACGAGGGACATGGGGCAGGGATGTGCGGATGCAGGGATGCAGGGATGCTGGGCAAGGATGCAGGGATGCCGGAATGCAGGGATGCAGGCATGTGGGGATGCGGGGCGGGGATGCGGGGCAGGGATGCAGGGACATGGGGCAGGGAAGGCAGGTCCTCTCCCCCTCCCCAGGTGAAGAAGGGAATCGGGGAGCCCCAGCCCAGCTGAGGACCGATCCAGCCATCCCCCAAGCTGGGGACAAGGCAGGTCCGGGGAGGGAACAGGACAGGGGCAGGGGCTGGGGACACGGGTGTGGCAGGAGAGGGGCTGGGGGCCGGGCAGTGGGACCATCGCCCCAGGCTCAACCCCACCGCGGTGCCACAGGAACGGCAAAACATCATCAGATACTGGCTGGAGAACCTGCGCGCCAAGCAGGGCGAGTCGCTGCACAACATCCACTTCCTCGAGGGGCAGCCCATCAGTGAGTATGGCACGGCGCGGCCCGGCACGATGTGGCACGGCACCGCCACCCCACTGCCCCGTTCCCTCTGCCCAGCCTGTGCCCAAGCCGTGCCGTGGTGGCCCCGGAGGACAGAAGCCCAGCGAGGGTCCCCTGTCACCCCATGTCCCCATCCCCGGCGCTGTGTGCCGGACAGGGTGGTGGGTGCACGGTGGCTGTGCCGTGCTGTGGCTGGGCAGTGCCGGGGTTGGGCACAGAGCCCTGATGTGCCATGGTCACCCCAAACCTGTCCTCCCCGTTGTCCCTGCCCCAAACCCCACCGTGCCAGGGCCATCTGGGGACAGGC
>NW_008795320.1:943200-944009 GCF_000699145.1 Aptenodytes forsteri
GGGGGTGTCGGGGACGGGAGGGGGCCGACCCCGGTGCAGTTGGTGCCATCTGTCCTGCAGACCAGCCAGGACATCTGCTGCGTGGTCTTCGCCATCTTCAACGTCATCTGGGCCACCTTCTTCCTCGAGGAGTGGAAGCGCCGTGGGGCTGAGTTCGCCTACAAGTGGGGGACGCTGGACACCCCGGCCGAATCCATCGAGGAGCCCCGGCCCCAGTTCAGGGTGAGCCCTGAGGGGGGAGCTTCCCAAGCCTGGGGGGGTCCCTGGGGCTGGGGTCCGGCTGAGCTCCCCCGGACCCCGACACGGCACCTGGGCTCGGTGTGGAGAACTGGCACCTTCGTGACACCCCCCCAACCCTGCACCCCGAGCGGGTTTGCGCTGGGTCCCACCAGTGCTGGGGTCACGGAGGGATGCCGTGGGGCTCCCCACCGCGGGGAGGGTCACATGCTGCCGTCCCCCCTCCCCGCCCCGTTAGGGCATTAAGAGAATCAGCCCCGTGACCAGCGCGGAGGAGTTTTACTACCCGCCGTGGAAGCGCCTGCTCTTCCAGTGCCTGGTCAGCCTCCCCGTCTGCCTCACCTGCCTCTCCTTCGTCTTCCTCCTCATGCTGGGCTGCTTCCAGCTCCAGGTGGGTCTTCATCCCGCCCGCGCTGGGCTGCCGGCCCCCTCCGCGCTGACCCCGTCCCCATCCCCGTCCCTGTTCCTGTCCCTGCAGGAGTTTGTGCTGAGCATCCAGGAGCTGCCCCGGATCATCCGTTTCCTCCCCAAAATCGTCCTGGCCATCATCATCACCGCCCGCGACGCGGGGT
>NW_008795320.1:944532-944892 GCF_000699145.1 Aptenodytes forsteri
CCCATCCCCTCCGGGGGGGGGGCGATGTCCCCGCATGCCCCCGCCGCGGTCCCTGGCTGCTGTGCTCCCGGCCGGAGGCTGCGCCGGGTCCCCAGCTCCTGCTCCAGCTCACGGTCTCTCTCTGTCTGTCTGTCTGTCCGTCTGTTCTTCTGTCCCTTCCACAGCTCCTGCTCATCCTCTCTCTCTCCCAAAGCCTCATGCGTCAGCTCAAAGAGGCTCTCCTTCCCTTCATCCTCCTCCACTTCCACCTCTGTCTCATCTTCTTTAAGGGCCTCCTGGGCTTTTGCTGGAGACTGGGAGTATCCAAAGTAGGAGCCGGGAGGGGAGGGGCCGGGCATCCCCCCCCCTACCTCACCCCTC
>NW_008795320.1:945309-947417 GCF_000699145.1 Aptenodytes forsteri
GGCTGCGGGGTGCCGGAGGAAGAGGAGGAGGAGGAAGAGCGGCGTGAGTCGGACTCGGAGGACGAGAGCACCCTGGATTGCGGGTTGAAGCTGAAGAAGGTGAGCTTCATTGAGAAGGCGGAGCGGCGCGGCGGGGAGCCCGGCGGCCCCGAGGACGACAGCTTCCTCGAGGAGGGCAGCCCCACCATGGTGGAGAAGGGCATGGACCCCGCGTCTGTCTTCGAGCTGTGTGAGGATGAGGAGGAGGCCGAAGGTCCCCCCGGCAGCCCGGTCAAGGCGGCGGAGCCGGCAGTGGTCCCGCGGGCTGGCCGGAGGAGGCGGGCGGCTGAGAGCCGGGAGATGGAAGAGGGTGAGGAGGAAGGGCGAAGGCGCAACCGGGCGTCGTGGATCGACCCGCCGGAGGAGGACTACTCCACGCAGCTGACGCAGGCGGAGGTGGAGAGCTGCATGAAGAAGTACGAGGTGAGCAGCCCCAAGGAGGGCACGGGGCTGGTGGGATGCATTGTACCCCCCTCCCCCAGCCCCATTGCAACGTGCTCTTCCTCCTCCTCTTCCTCCCCAGGACACCTTCCAGGACTACCAGGAGATGTTCATCCAGTTCGGCTACGTGGTGCTCTTCTCCTCCGCCTTCCCCCTGGCCGCCATGTGCGCCCTGGTGAACAACGTCATCGAGATCCGGAGCGACGCTTTCAAGCTGTGCACGGGGCTCCAGCGTCCCTTCGGCCAGCGGGTCGAGAGCATCGGGCAGTGGCAGGTGGGCTGGGGGGGCGGTGGGGGGCCTGGCGGAGTCCCAGCTGGCCGGGGGCTCATCCCCGGCACTGTCGCTCTTGCAGAAGGTGATGGAGGCCATGGGCGTCCTGGCCATCGTGGTCAACTGCTACCTGATCGCCCAGTGCGGGCAGCTCCAGCGCCTCTTCCCCTGGCTCAGCCCCGAGGGAGCCATCATCTCCGTGGTGGTGCTGGAGGTATGGTGCTCGCGCCCGGGGCTTGCACCCGCCGCCCGCTCCGTGGCCGTCTGTTATTGTAGGGTCTCCCGGTGCGTGACAAGGTGTTGTCTTGGCTCAGACAGCCAAGGGCTCCCGCAGACCTTCCCCTCCGCGGATGGGGTCTCAGCCCTAAACCCTCCGCTGCAACCCCAGGCAGCTCCCTGCAGGCAGTGGGTGCTGCCGAGCAATGCGATGGGGCCCAGAATCCCCCAGGGTGTTATTGTAGGGTCTCTCTGGTCCCCCATCCCTTGCAGGGTGCATTTTGGGAGGGGGTCACCGTGCCCACGGGGCCGGGGTGGGGATGCTCAGCTGGACCCACGTGCCCCCCCCCGCAGCACTTCGCCCTGTTCCTGAAGTACATCATCCAAGTGGCCATCCCCGACATCCCTGCCTGGGTGGCCGAGGAGATGGCCAAGCTGGAGTACCAGCGCCGCGAGGCCTTCAAGGTAGGCGATGCCGGGGTGGGACCCTCCTTGGGGCCGAGCACGGACCCAGGCCACCCCATCCCCGGGGCCAGTGGGCTCCCCGGGATGTCCCTGGGGCTAACGTGCTCTCCGTTGACAGAAGCACGAGCGGCAGGCGCAGCACCACTTCCAGCAGCAGCAGCGGCGCAAGCGGGAGGAGGAGGAGCGGCAGCGGCATGCCGAGTACCAGGCCCGCAAGGAGCGCGAGTCCAGCCGCGATGAGGCCAAGCCCGAGGCCGCCGGGCAGGACCCGGCCCCCGAGAAGAGCCAGAGCAAAGGGAAGGGCTCCGGGGGTTCCTCGCACGGCTCCGACAAGCCCAAGCGACCCAGCTCCCTCCTGGCCACCAACAACGTGATGAAGCTGAAGCAGATCATCCCTTTGCAGGGCAAGTTCCTCTCCGGGGGGGCCGGGGCCGGCAGCACGGCCACCGCCAGGTCCCCCCAGTCGCCCACCGGCAGCGAGAACAAACTCCCTGGCTTCCTCAGCTTCAAGTTCCTGAAATCCCCCGAGACTAAGCGGGACACGGGGACAGAGAAGGTCCAGTCACCCACCAAGCCATTCAATCCCGGCAAGCTCTTCAACTTCGGCAAGTCTGAAGGGGCCGGGGGCAATGGCGCCGCGGCCACCGCCCCCCCCCAGCCCCCGCCACGCCCACCG
>NW_008795320.1:947604-948457 GCF_000699145.1 Aptenodytes forsteri
CCAGCCCCCCCGCTGGGACCCACCGCCGCCCTGGCCCCAGCTCCGGCGGGGGGGTCCGGCCGCATCCTGCACCAAGGACACCTGAGCAAAGCGCCGTTGGTGCAAGCAGCAGCAGGGTCTGGCCGCGGTCTCGGATGGAGCATCCCGACAGGTTTCCCTCCTGCGCCCCTCTGCAGGCTCACGAGCGGGAGGTGCCCCGGTCCGGCTCTGTGCCGTGAGCCCGGGGTCCCGGCCACCGGCTCCCGTCCCATCCACCCCAAGGAGTCGGTGCAGGGAGATGCCGTGGTCCAGCCCAAGGAGACGCAGGGGAGTTGGGTGCTGCCAGATCCACCAGGACCATCCCGCCAGGCTGGGCACCAAGTCTCTGATCGCGGAGGGACGAGACTCCGGCACTCGCGGGAGCGGCGGCGAGAGGAGCCCGATTCACCCGTGCCTACAGCCTCTGCCGTACAGCCATCACCCAGGGTCCTGCCGGCACCGGGGCCGTGCCCTGCTCCGTCCCGCTCCTGGCAGCCTCCGCGTGGATTCCTTCCCAGCACCAGGACGTTTTCCTGCCCGAAGCCCGGACGGCTGGGAGGGAGGGGGGTGAGCGGCGAGCGCCAGCCACCTGGATTCCCACGCATGGGCAGCATTTCTTGCACTAAAACCAAAACAAAACCCAACGCAAGCGACTCTCTCCCCTTCTTCGTCCGACGGCTCGAGGCGGTGGAGGCGAGAGCTGGCACCGGTGCCACGGTCAGCAGAGCCTGGCCAGGTGTGGGCAGCGGCCCCAGCGACTGCAGCACGAGCCGGGACGGTCCCTTCGCCTCTCCGCTTTCTTATTTCCATTTCACAATAAGGCACTCGGCACTCG
>NW_008795320.1:948818-963475 GCF_000699145.1 Aptenodytes forsteri
TTCCCCCCCCCCCCCCGTCTTTTTCCACACATCATGTAATTTTTTTTGGTCTTTGACTCAAGCCATTTTATACAGCAATAAGGGCAGGAGAGGGCAAAGGCTTTATCTGCTGCTCCGCTCACCTGCGCTGCCAGCGCAGGAGCCGAGGTGCTGCCGATGGTCCAGCGCAGGCAGGGAGATGCTCTCCGGGGCCAAGGGCACCGTGTCCGTCTGTCCCCCCCCTTCCCCGCCGGGGTGGGCTCCCTGCGCTGCAGCGGGGGACAAGTTCCCCGTGTCGGCTGGGGACAGCCCTGAGCTTTGCTGTCCGCAGGGCCACAGGGCCAGGGCTGGCTCCCCACACGCAGCCGTGGGAGGTCAGGCAGAGCCCTCCCGGGGGCACAGGGAGCCGCCGGTCCCCCCCCCGCCCTCCCACACCAGCCATACCCTCTCCCGGACGCGAGGAGCGGAGGATGCGGGAGAGATTTCTGGGGCGAGGGCCAGGGAAAAGGGAACGCTGGGAAACTGGGGCACGCAGGCCCTCGGAAACCCAGCGAGACCAGCACCACCGCGGCCATGCCCCGGAGCGGGAGCAGCAGCACGTTAAACGATGGCAGGAGAAAAGACCCCGGGCCCGGCTGGGGGATACCAGGTAACCCAAAACACCCACCCCCTGCCTCGGCTTGGCACCCAGCCCTCGGGGCTCTGCGGAGCCCAAAGCTCACCCCAGGCCCGGCTGCCCTGCCTGCCCGCACCCCGAGATCAGGCAGGGCTGCGGGCAGAGGCGCGCAACGCTCTCCCTTTCTCCGTTTCATTTAGATTCTCTGCTTGGGTTTGGCTGGTCGGGGCCAGCTCTCGCCTCTGCCACTGTTGAACACACGCTGGTCTTAAAGGGAGTTTCTTTTATTCCATTTCCCTCCTGAGAGTAACAGTCCTGGTACCATCTATTCCTGCATCGCTTGCCGGAGGAGAGGGCAGGGTCCCGCTGCTGCCAGGACCCCGCAAGTCCAGGGCATTTTTTAAACATTTCTCTATACAAAGTATTTCTACAAGCGGCCGCCTGTCCGGTATCTCACTCTTCCGGGCAGTTGCTGTACAAAGGAGGGAAGAGTTCGGTTGTTTTGGTTTTGTTTTGTGTTTTGGTGGTTTTTTTTTTTTTTTCCCCTTGCTGTGTTTTATTTCTTTGGAAATTAAAAGAAATGAAGGGGGTTATTTATTTCTTTTTAATTTATTTTGTCATATTTTTGTAAAACCTGCAGAAATGCAATAAAAAAAAAAATATATTTCAACAAGCCTGAGGCGTGGGCTAAATCATTGCCCGCAGCAGCTTGCACAGCGCATCTGCTCGGGGGACAAGTCTCAGGTCTCCCGTCCCTGGGGAAGGTGGAAGGGGACGTTAGGGACGCTGTCACCCTTCACAGTCCTCTAACGCGGGGCAAAGCTCTGAGACAGCGACACAAGGACAAGCCCCACCGGCGGGGTTCGATGCCAAGCGCCCTCCGGCAGCCACACCGCAGCTCTCGCGCGTATTGTCAGGTAGAGGAAGAATGACGAAGGTTATAATCCTCTAAATTCTGCAAATTTATTATACACAGTATCAAACATGGAATAGTTTAAAAATAAATGCAAAAAAATCCAACGGCCGTGACATTCGACTAACAGTGTATTTACAGTCACTCCACGAGGGCAGCCCCTCTGCCAACATGCAGCTTTCAGGAAAAACCACCATCTCCCAGCCCCACGAGACAATATTTTTGCAAAAGAGGAAAATTCAAGTTGCAAAGACAGGTTGGAAGTAACACAGACTCACAAGCTCGACGCCGCGTTGCAAAAACCAGCCAGGGATGGCGTGTGCCGAACGGACCGGAGGAGTTAAAAGAAGTTGCGGACGACAGAAAGCTCTGAGGCGCTCTCAGACGCTCAGCCGCGATGTGCGACTGGCCAAGGCCGGGCTGGTTTAACTAAAAATACCCAATAAAGCCCGTTAATGGCACACTGTGCGCTGATTAATAAGAAATGAATGCGTTTGGAAATCGGCACGACTGTAGCAGAGACAACGCGGTGACTCAGCTCCGACCATCCATTCAGATGTCATGCTATTTCTTACAGTAAGCCATTAGTCACCCCGTGTCCCTGCAGCCCCGAGAGCCATCGTTCAGGACAGCTAGTCCTGCTCTCCACCAGCTCACGCCGCCGCCTCGATGCTCCCCAGCCCCTCACCCCTTTTCACACTCACACACGTGCTGCTTAATCAATGCAGGGGAGAGTGTTTGACCTGTTATTAAAAAAAAAAAAATAAAAGCACCGTGTGTGTTTAACAGCAACATCCCAGGGATTACAGCACCGCGGTCCGCTGAAGAGCGAACGGGGCCGAGTCGCCCTGGGGATGTTTACAGAGCTGGTAGCAACGAGGCAAAGTGAAACGTTACTGCTGGTCGCTAGCCAAATGAAGTTTGCTTCGGTCACGAAGGCGAGGAAATTAAAAAGCAGAGTTATAGCACAAAGAGCACAAATTACCATCCTCATCGTGCACGAGGCAGCTGTAGGGCAGCTTCGCCTTCCCACAGGGCTGGCGAGCTGAGGAGCGCGGCCGCCTCTCGCCTCCGAACGCTGCCGAGGAGTCGGTTAGGGGAAGGAGCGCGAGAGCAGGTGAGGACCTGTGGAAAACCTCGTCTGCGACCGCAGCGTTTGCGGCAGCAAATGCCGGTCCACAGGCGTGCCCGCTCACCCTGGGTCACCCGACTGATTCAGCCAGCCACCTCCCATATGAAAAAAAGTCCTGAGTTGAAATAGGGTCACGTTTTAACGGCGCTGCCCTTCGATCTCGCCAGCCGAATACTTACTTTCAGGTTTACATCAGCAAAACTTGGAACTCTACCACAAAGGTTAAAGCCACCCAGACTCCTCAAAAGGCATTAAGACCGCCAATAAGACTTTATTTTTTTTCTCCAATTCCTAGAACAACACAATCCTGAAAAATCCCACACGTAGGGAGCCTTAGTTCTTCGTATTTGGGGACACGCTAGGTGAGTTTTGCCTTTAAAAACAGAATCTCATTGTTAAAGAGAATTTGAAAGCTGGTATCTCATTCCCTTGTTTCAGTTACAAAGATGTTCTTCCCTGCAGGGCAGGTTCAGCCCTTTCAATATCTAGAAGATGTTTTTCTTCCCCAGTGGTTAAAAAAAGATGAGGTTCTAGCAGTCCTGTCTCCTCCCCGACATTAAACTCTCAAGATGACACACATCTTTTATATGAAATATAACTCAGCTGCCAGCGCACGCGTTTCAGGACGAGCTCTGCAAGCCGATGCTGTGACAGCAAGTCATTTAGTGTCGGCTGGACACAACCATTAGACCCGTAAGTAAGCTGTCAGCTGGCATAGCCAGTCCACCTGGATAGCCTGCTGACTCAGCCTTTTCGGGTGATTACTAGCGGCAAACATCCCAGATCAACTGCTAGACGAGACCCCGGGGCTGCACGCCCCGCTGTCAGGGCGCAGATGTTGTGAACCAGCAGCAGAGAAACCCGAAAGCGCAGTCAAGCACGGCACGAAGGTCAGGCTGTCCTTAACCAAAGCCGTGATGCAATACCCCCTTCTGGGCACGGCGGCCAGCACATCCTCTGCACTGCTCCCAGGAACACCCTTAGCTGCTCCCAGGTAAATGCAACCCTCTCTTCTTTAAAGAAAAGGATTTCCCACTCTCTGTTACACGTCAAAAAATGTAAGACAAAACCCGACACGGAGAGAGATCAGCTGGAACCCCTCCGGTCACGGTCAGTGTGCCACACAATTCCTCTGCTGCCAGGCTGATGTCATTAACCCAGGAAAACAAATTAGTTTTCCCATTACAGATATACAGGTCTTTTTTAAAATCTTAAAAACAAAAAATGAAGCTAGTGGTATACAAACAAGCCAGGAAACGGTAAGTGGTAACGTAGCCGATAGCTGCAGCGTTAGAAAAAAAATCCAAGACTCCTGCTTAGTCTTTGCCCTTAAGGCCAGTGTCAAGGAGCTCACCAAAAAAATAAAGCTTTGAAGTCACACCCGTTATAACTACCTCGTACAGAGTGGAAATTTTAAGATTAATGTCCAGCATGTTCAAAATTTGCCTCACAGGAAACAGTCCAAACGCCAACAACTGAACTGCTGCATAAGGCACGCACTGGAGAGGGAAGGAAACCCATCTTCCAGCCGATCCGACTCCAAAGCCAACTTCACAGCCTCCCCCCCCACAGAGCTGTCGGTACAACCCCCAACAACTGCGCGCACGTGGAGTTTACTAACAGCTCGGCACATTTACCAGGATGACAGAAAACAGCGTTGGGCTTAAGCGTGTCCTTCGGATTCATCACAGCCCGGCTCAGCAACCAGCTCCCAACAGCCATCGGGCCGTGCATCCCAGCCACCCAAACCAGCACGCTGCTGCTGCTTCATGTCCTGCCAAGGCTAAGAAAACAAGTAGTTTTTTTTTTTTTTTTAAAAAATCACATCTAAACATATCTAAATGATTTTTTTTTTTTTTTTTTAAAATCACATCTAAACATATCTAAATGATTCTAAAAGCCTGTCCTCTTACAGTGAAATGCATCTAAATGCATCCTCTTAGTGAAATACATCTAAAAAAACTTCTGCCCACCTTAAATACTCCTGTGGTAAAGAGTTTAAACCCACGACAGCCTCGGTCCAAGCCGAGTCGCAGGCTCAGGCAGACGGGGAGCTGAGCAGCTCCCTTCCTCCCCTCCTCGTCCGGACCTCCGTCCCGCCGCTCGCTGTTCTTTGTAGCGCAATGTGGTTTCAGGGCTCGTCAAAAACTTCTGCACGTGCTTGCAAACTCCGTAAGCTTTGCTAACAGTCCTCCACAGCTCGCCAGCTTCGTACAAAACCAAACCTTCCAGCCACAGGTTCTGCTGCGTTTCGCGCTTCCCCGGTGTTTACCGGTTGGATGGGACCCCGGGAGGTCGCCTCCAGCCTCCTGCCTAAAGCACGGGCGACACCGAAGGCGGAGCCGGTTGCTCAGGGCATCGTTCGTTAGGGTCTCGAAAAACTTCCAAGGACAGAAACAGGAAACACCTTGAAAGCTGAACGTGCCAACGTTCCCTGACTGAACATACTCCGACAGAATAAACTGACCCAGCAAACTGCAGGAGTCAACCATCGACGCAAACAACAAACACAGACTTCGCTGCTCAGACACAGTTACCTGCGAATTCACGGCGGAGGACAGAACACGTTGAAGTCTATCCTTTCTTTTGACATTTTCCCATCTCTAACTCTTAGGTACGTTTTGTTACTACTTCTCCCCTAAAAAAAAGTGAAGCGATCACATGCTATCAGGAATTAACCTAAACAAAACTTTAGCTTCCCTGCACATCAGTCACTAGTGTATTTTTATGTTAGAAAAAGGCAGCACCTAACTTCTTAATATTCTAAACTTACCCAGCATACATCTAATTGCTCGCACTGGGCACAAGCTCCAGCGTTGCTTAATACAGGACAGACGCCTGCGAACAGGACAGTCTGCTGGAAGGAGCCGCTCCTAGACGGACTCATCGTCCCCCAATATGACAGAACACATTTCTGCTGCTTTGACTCTTGAGAAAAAGATGCACTATTCAACTGAAAAAGCAAAATTCTGATCTCTGACAAGTATCTCAAGTTTTCATTAAAAAACCCAAACCTTTAGTGTACATCGGTAACAGAAACAATAAAAATACCACTATGCAGACATATACAAAAAAACCCCTGAGGGTCACTAAATCTCAGTCACTTTGTAACAAGAGAGTTGGAAGTCAGAGGAGCTAGGTATTATACAAACAGTGCGGTCAGCAAAAACCCGGGGTCTGTTTTTTTTTTTTAAACATTTTTTGTTGTTTTCAATGCACTAAGGCACCAGGAAGTCACAGTTAGGCCAATAAGATCTTCCATGCGACATTCAAACCCGATACACTTACCATGTATTAAACAGACGTGAACATAGGATCAAAGTGCAATAGCTTGAGGACAGCACTCTTGAGCCAGTAGCAGCACGGAAAAGTGAGTTGGAGAAGGAAGGAGGAAGGAAGGGAGCCCTCGCTTCAGATCGGATGGGGGGGTAGAAAGACTGACTGTGGGTAGTAGAAATCCACACTGCTTGTACACAACCACCAACGCAAAAACAAACCCCAACCAGTGACACCGAGAGTCACGTCCCTTTGAAGACTTGTTTCTCCATCACTCCAGAACTACTTTAAAAAGGCAGCTTTCTTTTACCTCCTAAGAATAGCTGAAATATTTCAAAGGCTCCCATAACCAACAAGATCGTTTTTGAAGACACGGAGGGAACAAAGACGGGGGTTTACAACAGGAAGGAACTGCCAACTCTCTTTAATAGTACATCACTCTGTCTAGCAGAGAAGTCAGCAAAGCTCAAACCTTGCCGTATCAATCGAGAATTATACAGCATTTTACAACTTTAAAGCACTGTACAAACATTACTGCAAGGTCGCAGCTCTCAAGCTTTGCTAAACACACAAATTGGTCACACTTTACCACCAGCTGCACGTTCGTTTCCTCTTTTGGTATCTCAGGGCTCTTCAGAGGATTCTTCAGTTTCAGCTTCAGATGATCCCCGCGAGGCCGGGCGCTAACACGGCATCTTCAGTCAACGTCTTGCGCTTCGCACAAAAGCACTTTTTGACAGCGCAACTCTGGGAGGAGTCCTCTTGCAGTCGCCAGTAAATCACACGGAAACCCAAGTGTATTTTATCTTCACCAACACAGTTGGCATTTTCAACGACATTCCAGTAATTTGGAGGTTACTGCCATAGCAAAAAGGTAACGTTTTTTGAGGCAGATACAAAGTTCTAAAACTACTCAGTGTTAAGTTAAATTCACTCACTGCATCAGAAACTTGGTGCCTAATGTATACTTAAAAATGCAACGCGAGCTGTGCCCTGCTCTTCCTAAGGTTCTGCCTTGCAACATACGGTCGTCAGCAACAGTTTCTCTCCCTTCGTGTTCCCTTCGCCCCCAAACCTGAAGACGTGGCGTCCCCTGGTTGGACAGGGATGCCGTGGACAAGGGGACAGCAGAAACCCTCAAAGCTCGCGGCCGCCACAGCCACTCAAAACGAGGCTTATCCAGGATCTCTAGAAAAACATTCGTGCGATTTCTTGAATTGGCATTTAGGATTTGTCAACGAGAAAAAAAACCACAGCTATAAATGCAACAATTTAAACTAACACAGTGTGAAGTCAGCTTCTTACGTTAAAGCAGACAAGACATCATTACTAAGCTACACCTTTCCTGTCCCCTTCAGGTGATGATGCTCGTTTCCTTTTAGTCTCTGAACTTCTGAATCCACCTAGACGACTTACAGGTCTCCATTTTGGCTCTTATTGAAGAGTCAGTGAAGGGTTACAGGCGACAGGCACTGAACTGTCACAGTCCAAAAGAGATTGGTCTTCATCAGAGACCATGGAAGCTCACATTTTGATCAACTCCAAGTCCTGGACTTCATTCCAGACATGACGATATCGCAGGAAAATACAACGTACCATTATTCAGAGCCGGCAGTTGAGACAGAGAACTAGATCTAGTCGCCGAGGTGCTCTCAGACTCATCCAGCCAAGCGCTGCCTGCAGGGTGCCTGCCCAACTCCATTCCATCAGCCGGTGCTTACATACACTGTTAGGCAAATACTCGGAATAGGACAAGAGTATCCTTTTATTCCAACGGAGAAGTTGCACATGTCAGTCCGTTCAAGACCAAGAGACGGTTAGAATTTAAGAGCAACAAAAGCAACACACCTTTCACTTGAACTCTCCATGACCACTGATGCATGAGATAACGTACGCTGCCAAATGACCGTGGCCCTTACAGAACAGACCAAAAGAATACAACCGATAGATCAAGTTGACAACAACACGTTTGCCAAGATCAACATAACCCTAAATGACACCCATGATTTTTTTTTTTAGTGCAGTGCCAGTTTCCAAATATTTGCGAGAAATAGCGAGGCCCCACACTTACGGCTGGACTGGGCACATCCAAAGAAGAGTTAACCACTTGGAATATGTCTGGAATATGTCAACGGGTACATGAATCGGAAAGCCTATACCACTGAAGGGTTCTGTAATAACCCGTGGCTCCCACCCAGGCTCCCACAGCTAGATCTGGTTGATTAGGTAACAGATTCAACAAAACCTGTGAAAGTGACAGTGTATATTTTTAGAAAGGAGGAACTAAGGTTATACTACACCATTTACTGAATTGTTCCACCACTGCTCCGTAAGTTTTACGGCATAAATAAAAAAATGGAGAGGAAAAAAAAATAAATACATTGGCTCCTATGAAGTCAGAAGTGGTTTGGGCTGCATAGTGGAGGGGTGAGAGATGGGGGCAAGGGGCAAAATTTACACACTTTGAGACAAAACAGGAAGCGCCTGCAAAGTAGTCGAGGAGAAAGCCAAGAGTTTAAGTGTCCTCGTTCATATCCTGGCTGTCTGTCCGAGCGATTTTCCGTGGTGGCGCCGAATTCTCACCTTCTATTTCCACTTGCTCTTGATCTCTCTTCTTTGCTGCATTCTGTTGGGACAGAGAAAGCCACAGTGAAACTCTCCAAAGCCTTAGATTCTGGTGGGAGCTAGTGTCGGTAGAACAAATTCTTGTTTGTAAAAGTTTCCAGATGGAATATAGTGCCGTGATGACCTAACTGACACACTGGAACAAACACTGAAGAGGATTTTGCCCAAAGCCGAAAGGTGCTCCTTCTAGATTGCTCTTCAAATTTGAGGGTGGGACTAAAACACCAATCATTGATCTCAGCACCTTTTATTTATAGATCTCAAATACTGCATAGGCATGAGTAAGAGCCTCTTTCCCACTGCTCTGAGTCAGTCCCCGAACTTACCAAAATCTCCCAAAGCCTTCTGCCACATACAAATACTTTCTTTTCAGCTTCAAGGTTCCTTATAATTTTGCCTCTCTCCACATTCTTCCGCAACCTCTGCTCTGCCCATGATTACACTCACTGCTTCGACGTCTCCGCTCCTAAGCCATCGCCTTGTTCTGAGTACTCCCAACCCAGGTACCCCAGCTTCCTAGTCTCAAACGCTAGCTAGAGCATACTAATTTGTGCGTTCCTCGTACGAGAACTCAGATTTTGTACCCAAGGTACTCACACAGCCTCATTAGTGCATTCAGACTCTGCACAACCTCATCCGCCTTCTCCTAACGGTCCTGGGAGGTAAGAGCAGCTTTACCCTAGCTGTAGACGCTGAGGCACAGGGAGACCAATTTGCCAAGGTCACAAAGGAAAACTGCAGTAAGTGGGAGATGTAACTGCAGTCTCCCAAGTTCTAGACTAAACACTGAGTTACCGTCCCTTAAATTGAAAGGGAAGAAAAAGTTGTGGGGTTTTTGTTTGGTTTTTTTTAAAGCAGCATTGTGCAGAGACAGGGCCTCCTTACGCTATCTTTTGCTGAAGTGCAGTTTGCACTTTCTTTTAATTAATCTTCAATATTTTGATTGTGATCAATATTCAGCTCAATTAGCCCGAGTCAGCAAATCAAGACAAAATGTTAATATTAAGAAAACACAACCATACCTTTTTGTCCCACTGCTGATGTAAATAACGCAAAAGTATATTTGTCTTTTCTGTTACTATGACTGCCAAAAAAAAAAAAAAAAAAAAAAGAGAGAGAGAAAAACATACTGAGGTCAGTTTAAAGATGACTTTTAAAATGGTGCAGCAATCGCCACATTACTTCACACACTTTTTAATGAAAGGACAGTATGCAGGAACACCAATCACTTAATAAGGATGGAGGAAAAGCACAAAACCCAGTAACTGGACATGCACTGCTAATCACTGTGGTGACAGTTCAATAGTATCACCTGATCTGAAGATTAAAATAAGGGACATTATGTGTACGCCAGTTTTTTAGTATTAGAACAGAATAAAGTTATTAAAAAACCTCAAACTTTAGCGGGGCAGACTTACTTTGTTCGGATGGATATTCTCTCGTGGGAAGATATACCGATGGTCTTCTATTCTGTAGAAGAATTAGAACAGTTGCAGAACAAAGACAGCAAAAAGGTGATTTTTAACTCAACCACAGCTAAACCAACCAAAAGGCCCTCATTAACGCGGGCTACAAATGCATTGTGATATTCTGCCCTGTTAGGTGACACTGCGCGGCTACAGCTTTTTAAAACACACATGTAAGGAAGAAGGTCCATTTTTCCTGTGTTCTTCAGGGCGTAAGACTATTACTAAAGAACGTATATATAAAGAAAGCACCACAGATGTGGTTTGGCTGATGTGATGACACATTCCTCACCAAAGCAGGCAGGAAGTTTTCCTTGCCAATCTCAACTCATAAACTATCAGCTGTGATCATACATGTTTTTTAAGAAACAAAATACTAATTTCAAGTTTAGTTCCCTCCAGCAACCTTTGAGCCGTGCAAGAAAACCTTCCCCCAAAGCACCAGGATGTGGCAATACTTACTGATGCTTTACATACAGAATCCGCATGGAATCTGCTGAAGTTGCTTTTGTTGTAGACCGGTAATCCTTTCAAAAAATCTGCCTAAAAAGACACAGAATACAAACAAAGAAGTAGGTGAGGAATGAAAGAGTGATATTCTGGTTGCTGTTTGCTTTCTGCCGATTCTTGAAGGAGTCGCTCAGGTCATTAAGATAAACAACTGCAGGAATTGAAGGATGCTGCCAGGTCCCGGCTAGCGAGATGGCTGTTGGATACTGAACCCCGCCCAAAACTGTTTCTGTAAAGTAAGCCAGCCCCCAGCTTCTGCATTTGGCTCGTTATATCCCCAAAGTTCAGTAATTCAGTTAGAAAGATGCTAATTAAAAACCTTTTGGCATATAGGTGATTAAAGAGAAGTATCTGTCCAGCTGGGTGAGCTCTGACAGAAGGAAGATTTGCACCATGCAGATACAAACACCACTGACGTAGCAGACCAGAATTCACAGCAATGTACCAGCACAAATCACGACATCACACGAGAAACTCTGCCACAGCTACGCTGACGTCTGAAGTCCTTGAATATTACACCCTCTCAATCTAGTTGCTCTTTCGCCTTCCCAGTTAACATTCTTTGTCACAGACCAAGGCTGGTTCCGCAGAGCAACGAAAGCCCACGCGGCCTCAAAAGCCCAATCCTTACCGCACGCTTATCAGCCTGGCCCAACTTTTCCTTTTTTTGGAAGGATCACATCCCTACAGGCGTCAAGGCTACTGGTACATCAAAAAAAAAAAAAACAAACAAACAAACCCAAAAAACCACCCCAAGTTTTGATGGAAGTGGTTAGATCTCCACTCACGACAAAACTGTTGATCCCACAGGCCAGCAAAGCTATTTGCTAAACAGCCGCGGGAACCCTGCAGAGCCCTCCCAGTTTAATTAAGCCGTAGCAGCGTGAAACAGGAATTTCCTTCTCCAGAGTGAAAAAGGAGGGCGGGAGGAGAACGTTACCGGGGTCAGGAGAAAACGGAGCTTACAAGTGTGTTGGAGCCTCTCTATTCACAGCAGAGACAAAGGAAGATGCCCAGCAACGTCTTTAAAGTAAAGAGAAAATGGGTAATAAATGTAAGGTGTACTTGTGTGATAAGCAGAGGAGAGGGAGGCCCTGAGACGGTCCTTTCTAAGTCATTAGATCAGCTACCTGTATCATAATGATACTTGCTTAAAGATTCAAAGCCTGTTCTGCTGAACACTGAAGGATTCTACTGCAGGACATACATCACCTTGTTTATAAGCCATTTTAAAAAGGACAGTAAAGCAGCAGATGAGAAGTAATTTAATTTCAGTGTTGGAAGCAACACATAAATGGACACTACTGCCACAAAACTGCTAGGTTGGAAGACGTTGTTTTCATTTAAATAGAAGCCATTATTTTTATTAACGCTGCATCGTTAATTCAAAGCAAAGAGCTATAATTAGCCAAACCAGAAAATATTATTCATACTTTTGTTCTTAAAAAGAACTCTACTGACATTCTAGTTTCCACGTTCAACTCTTCCCATATGCCTGGTTTTAGAAATCATCTTGTTAAAATACTGGACTTGGGGTTCAAACAGCAGATTTCAAATTCCTCTTGCCCATCTGAACCCCCACAGGACCAACACTATTTCCCTGTGCCTTCACTGCCTTCGGTCGCGAGTTCTCCAGGACAGAGTCCATCGCTCGCTCGTCTGCGTAATGTCCGTACCACGGCTGAGCTCAGGAATTAAGGCAGGATCTTCCAGCTCTGCTATAACAGAAGCCCTCGGTTTCGGACCGCGTTGTGCTCTCAAGCTCACCGCTTCCCACGCCTGCCCCGATGGATTTCTCTGTTCATCTGTTCTCACTGACTTCCACAGTCGGCACCGATTAGCGAACACATACACTACCCAAGGACACCCAGGCTGAAAAGGATGGGGAACCCTTTAACGACTCCTGAAGGCACAGCCAGACACAGTTTTCTCCACATAGCCCAGATTTACTAATTATATTATTCTGTTTAGAAGGATTGAGGATCTTTAAAAATATCCCGTTACATTTCAAAGCATCTCACCTTCCCATTGTCATAAAAAGCCTGCAAATTTAATGCAAAGTAACCTGCTCCGCTACACCAGCCTAATCCAGAGCGAGACAGACACGTCCTTGATTTCTTTTATTGCAAGAAAAGCCTGACAACTACTTGGCTTTATCACTACTTATAAGAATGGAAAATAACTGCTCTTATTTAGGAGCACACAACTTCAAGTACCTCTTCAATAAGCTACAGCTCACCCCAAGTCCCTCACGCTAGACTATTCCCTACTTTCCAGCTGGGGATTTGGTCTAGCAGAGCCCACGTTTCCCTGGAAAGAGGCTGGGCGAGCGGGATCACAGCTCTCACCAGGGATTCCGCAGTCTTTTAAAGGACTTTTACAGCAGGGTGAGTTACATCCAGTAAGTTGCAAAAACACTGTTAAAATTATCAGTCAAAATGCAATTTAAATGGCGAATGTGGTCGTCCCCCCCCCGTGATATAAACAACTGAAGCAGGACATATACCAGCTAAGTGCAGACTCGCAAGCAGGAAGGTTACTACACTCAGAGAACACCTGGAGACCTCAGCTCTAACAGCCACGAGCGTCCCTGGCTCTCGGCCACCACCTTTCCTTCTCTCAGGCCAGCAGTCGCTTGGGTGGACCAGCTCCAGCCCCGCCAGCAGTGCCCACTGCTCAGCCAGAACTTAGCTAGAGCAGAACAACAGGGACACTAAAACGACGAGAGACAGACATTTCTCCAACCTAGGCTCCAGCCAGCACGTTAAGCACTCGTCACCAGTTCAACTGAAAAGTCTGGTTGTCAGTGACACAGACTGTCCCTCCGATAATGATAATCCTGCTGCATACGTGCACATTTCAGTGGCTATCTGCTGATACGATCTCAGAGATCACCAAAAAGGCCCCCTCGAAGGAATTGCCTGGAGTCATATTCCTGGATATTCAGAATTAGACAATACTCCAAGTGCAGTGATCCTTATCTTCTCCAAGGGCACCAGATAAATAAGCCCCAGTAGGTCACTGCCATGTTTACACACCTATAGCACAAGGCACATCAAGTCATACCTCCCGTATAATGTCACGAGGAAACGCTCCCCCTGTGTGCCTTCTGCCACTCTTTAACCAAGGAAAGCGTACCCCGGCCAAGCTAGCGAAGCTGATGGAACATCCTGTGTGGAAGTGAAAAACCAGCACCTGAACAGATGCCTCATTTCCTCTGGGGAAAGGCAAACTCAAAAAACCAACAAACAAGCACGATTAAGCAACCTCAGAAGACAACACTGGTTCCTTCTACGATTTGGGAAGTGAGGCAGAGATAAGATGCATCTACTTTTCCTGTGTCAACAAGGGTGCTCAGCTTCCTAGGAAGATGATAGTCCTCATCTAAAAGCAGAAAGGTGAAAAAAAAAAAAATATATATATATATGTGCCCCATTCTCAGCTTTTGGAAGGAACTGCAGTAACAACGCTCAGCAACACAAGGCCCAGCACACAGATGCCAAAAACAGGGCTCTGTCCCAGCATGATGCACGCACACGTGGACGTGGGTTAGAGGAAAACCACTAACACGGGCTTGGGAACGGCCACCTAAGCTCTCAGCCACGGCACGCCTGTACACGGAGACCACAGGAGCACCACTGTTTTTCCCTCAGTTAAGGAGTTTGCGGATGGGCAGAAGGAAAACCCTCTTTCTCCAAAAATTATTACGTTGCTACAAAGGGAAGGAGGGAGACTGGAAGCCTCTCGGCTATGACAGCGCCGCCAAACGCTCAGGCACCAGACCAAGTCCCTGTTGCTGCTTAGGGGACACAGAAAGGACTGAACAACCTCTACAGCCCCCTTAGTGCACCCCCCCAGACCTGGGGACGGGGGAGCACCCCGCACCTCGGAGGTGCCCCAATTTCCCCCTTCTGCCTCCCAGCCTTGGGGGTGGAGGAAACGCCCCGCTCCCTGGCAGTGCCCCAGCTGCTGTCAGCCCCCCCATCCCTCGGGGGAGCCCCGGCCCTCCACTGAGCGCTCCAGCCGCGGTGGGGAATAGCCCGTACCCTGAAGTACCACAGTCCCCCCGATCACTAGAAGGGGGGACCCCCCCCCCCCCCCCGCCCCCCCCCCCCCCCCCCCCCCCCCCCCCCCTGCCCC
>NW_008795320.1:964173-965409 GCF_000699145.1 Aptenodytes forsteri
CGGAAGGGCCGGGGGGGGAAGTGCGCAGTGCGGGAGGGCCCGGATGTAGCGCCGGCCGCGGGGCACGCTGGGAGATGTAGTCCGTGCCTCCGCTCCCCGTGGCCCTCGTTATAACGAAGGCGCCGTTCGTTACGCGGCGGGAACGAGGCAGCGGGGGGGGGGGGGGGGGCGGGGGGGGGTCCCCTCCACCCCGTCCCCAGCCCAGAGCTGCGGCCGAGAACCAGGATCCCGGTCCTGAAGCACCTCAGGGGGGACGGAGTGGGCAGAGGCGCCGCCGACGCGGCCGGTGTAAACTAAACCCAAAGTTCCCTCCAGCCTCAGCCCCGATTCCGCGCTCGTGCCGCCCTTCCGAAGGCTCCCTAGCAGCTGGGACCCCACGAACGAGCCAGCTTTCCTCCCCTCCCCGGCCCCCCGTCAGTTTGGCATTGACAATTAGCGCAGGAAGCTCGAGGCGAATCACGGGGCTTTAATCGCAGCTCCTGTTCTCACGAGGTCGCGGGGCTTTAATCGCAGCTCCTGTTCTCACGAGTTTATCTTTGAATCACACAAAGCGGCAGTACTGTCACGATTTAAAAAGCGGCCATTAAACAAAGCCCTCGGAGGCCGCCCTCAAGCCAGCGCGATTCCTCACACGCTCCCCGACACGACAGGGACCGTTGGTCGCTGCTGCTCGTCGCGGTCTCCCTCGGCACGGACGCTCAGGCTGGGTCGTGGCGGTGGCAGCTCTAGGGCTCGATTCCGGCTCGCCCCACGACCAAATCGACCTCGCGGGCAGAGCCCTCAGTGGCTCAGAGACTTCCTGCCCTTCAGCATGCGCCGGAGGATAACCGCGACGCCGGCCGGCGTGCTGATGCGCTTGATCCAGCCATGGGTCCGTTTGCGCTTGCGGTTGTTCGGCTGATACTCGTTCCCACGCGCTTTCGTGCGGATCTGCTGGCGGTTCCAGGAAGACGCCGGGCTGGGGCAGACGCCTGCGGGCTCGAAGGGGAGATGGCTTCTGAGAGGCAGCTCCAGGGAACTCGAGAGGACCGAGGCTGTTCGGAGCTGGAAAGGGCAGGCTGCGGCTCGCTGCAGGAGGAAAAATCTTTGGAAAAAGGAAAAGAAAACCCAGAGAAGTGAGAAGAGCGAGCCCGGCGCTGCCGCCGACAGGAAAATAAAGGGTTTTTTTGTCAGCAGCGAGGGAGGGGGCTGACCCTGTCGTGTCCCTCCGCCAGCCCAGGGCCCGCTCGCTCCCCC
>NW_008795320.1:966182-970848 GCF_000699145.1 Aptenodytes forsteri
AGCGCCGCGGCCTCCTGCGGCGCGGGGGGGGCTTCGTCGCTGTCACAAACCACTAACAGAGCTAAAGCCGCCTCTAAAGGCTAATTTAGTCCGTGCCAGGACCGTTCTGCTGGCATCATCTCCGGTGTTTGGGCCCCTCCGGGGCGGGAGGACCAGGCCAGGCCCAGGGCCCCGCCACCACAGGGGGCCCGCGCCGCCGCCCTCCCTGCCCGGCCTCCTCGCCCCTGAGGGGTGCGCTCCGGCTGCCCCCCAAAATTGTCACGACGAGCAGCGCGGTGCACCGGCGTTCATTTTCGGAAGCCGCTCGGGGCACCGCAACCGGCCCGGCAGAGGGTAAACTGGTGCTGGGACCGGCACCGGACTCTGATCACCTTCCTCCTCTAACGTATAGATATATATGTATAGAGAGCAGCAGCATGCAGGACGTGCCGAGGCACCTACAGAGAGGTTCAGCCTCCTCCTGTTCCTGAGTAGGTGAATATGATTATCTGCATTTTATAGAGCAGGGAAATGAGGTGCAGGAGGGGGAGGAGGAGGAAGGCCGGCTGGGGGGGGTCAGAGGGTGAGTCACTGGTAACCCAGGGATCTCCATCATCCTCGCTCTGATCATTGAAAAGATCCTCCAGATTGCTTTGCTGGAGGCAAGCCCAGCTGTACCGCCAAGAGCAGGCACCAGCTCTGGGGTTTTTCTGCGCTGGTTTGTTGTGTTCCTGCCAGACGTCAGCCCATCGGGGTGAGGGGATGCGACCGCAGCCCTCCCAAACCCACGGCTGTGAAAACAGAGAAGGACTTGGGGGTACTGGTGGGTGAAAAGCTGGGCATGAGCCGGCAACGTGCGCTCGCAGCCCAGAAGCCCAATCGTATCCTGGGCTGCATCCAAAGCAGCGTGGCCAGCAGGTCGAGGGAGGGGATTCTGCCCCTCTGCTCTGCTCTGGTGAGACCCCCCCTGGAGCACAGCGTCCAGCTCTGGGGTCCTCAGCACAGGAAAGACACAGACCTGTTGGAGTGGGTCCAGCGGAGGGCCACAAAAATGATCAGGGGGCTGGAACACCTCTGCTATGAGGAAAGGCTGAGAGAGTTGGGGTTGTTCAGCCTGGAAAGGAGAAGGCTTCGGGGAGACCTTATTGCAGCCTGTCAGTACTTAAAGGGGGCTTATAAAAAAGATGGTGGCAGACTTTTTAGCAGGGCCTGTTGCGACAGGACAAGGGGGAATGGCTTTAAACTAAAGGGGGGTAGATTTAGACTAGGTAGAAGGAAGAAATTTCCAGTGAAGCACTGGCACAGGTTGCCCAGCGAGGTGGCGGATGCCCCATCCCTGGAAACATTCCAGGTCAGGTTGGACGGGGCTCTGAGCAACCTGATCCAGTTGAAGATGTCCCTGCCCACGGCAGGGGGGTTGGACTAGATGGCCTTTAGAGGTCCCTTCCAACCCAAACCGTTCTGTGATTCCATGATTCTATAAAATAAACCCAAGAGACACACATGGTTTTATGTTTGTCCTCCCGTCCCAGCCCCTGGGGTCTGCGCCTTCACGCTTTCGGTGCACGGTCACCCGTGCTGAGCTCCGACACGCTCGTGGCACTGACACGCTCGTGGCCTCTGGGAAGCCCCGGATACCGGAATGGTGAGAAAACGGCAAAAGGTAAAAAAGGAACTCGGTAACTCATCCCGCTGGAAGGGGCAAAAAACCAGGGCGAGTCCTCCGGCTCCCCCAGCTCCTGGCAGGCTCCCCATGGGCGGGCGGCGGGGCTGCGCTGGGCCTTGCTTTGACTGGCAAGTCTCCTTGTCTGTCACGCCGAGAGCCCTCCTCTTTAGGAGGGATTTAAGGGGCTTTCTATGGCTATAGACTGCAAGGACAAATAGCACCCCCAAACCCCAGAGCTCAGTTATGAAGCTGCTCGTGGGGAGAAGATGGAAGGAGAGGTTTCGGTCTAAAGCAGATGAGCTGAGCTGAAGGCATCGCTCCATCCTTCCCACCAAACAGGCAAAAAAAATGTAAGCAGAGGAGCTGAAAAGCTGAGCAGCCTGCCAGCGCTGGCACCCCGCATCCTGCACGGGCTCCCGCCACCTCGGGCATCTCTTCCTCTCCCCCTTTGCCTCCTGCAAGATTTAAGCCTTTCATTCACAATCTCGACTCCTGACAATCCTTGTCAATAAATGAGGTGAGCATCCTCTTCTGTCTCTCTCTCTTTGTGCGGAGGACTCGGAGCACCAGCTGTGATGTAGGGCATGCGCTGAAGCGGAGGGGAGGAAGGTGCTCTGCACGGGGAGCAAAATGGCCAAAAGATGTGTTTTTTCGAAGCTGACGGTGGGAAGGGATTTGAGAGGCGTTAAACGGGATCGCGGGGAGAGAAGGGGAGACGGTAGCCTCGCAGAGGCACGGCACTGCTTGCGCTTAAATAACCCCGTTACATCGAGCCTGCTTTGAGCGCGGGGTTATAAAAAGCTGCCCAGCGATAAAACTTAAGGGACGGCTTCTGTTGTGATGCAATTGCAGTAAATGATTGCTGGCTCTGACCGAAGACTCGCTGTTGCTATGTGCGTGTCAAATCTGCTCGGATTTTCGGTTGGAGATCGAGGGGGCACCTGCACGCATCGCTGCCCAGTGGAGGGGGCAGGGTTTTCTTCTTCTCCTGCCTCCTTGCAATGGTTTCTTCCAGCCCGCTGCTGGAGGACGTTTGCTGCCGGAGGAATCCAACCGGCTTTTCTGCGGCTACGCGGTGGGAGCGGGGGTGATTCCCCCCTGGAAATCCCGGAGGTTTGGGAAACGGAGGGGGTTAGGCGGGATTTCGGTCGCGGAGGTCAGGCACAGGTTACTCCGCTGCGCATTGCATAATCTTTTGTTTCTCAAGGTCTTCTTCCTTCCTAAAGAGAGACGTGTGGCAGGCAGCCAGCCGCGGCTCCAGGCTGCCGTATGTCTTGCAGACGCTCTGCTTTCCCTGCCGTGCCGTTTCTTGACTGGATGCGATTTGTCCGCGTCCTGCGGGGCCCTCGGCGAAGTCCTGCCGCCCGCCGATGGGGACTGGCCCTCCCCCTCCTGGGAGGCTGCGTCCCTGCCTGTGCTGAGGATTTCAGGGCTGCCTCCTTGGTTTTTCTATTTGTACGGCTGATAAAGCCTTCCTGACTGTCCTGATAAAGCCGCTATAACTGTACCAGGTCGGGGAAGCCAGGTGTAACAATAAATCCAGGTGCTTGCCACCAGCTGAAGTGGCTTTTTCACGTTCCCCCAGAGGGAAGTTTACTTTGCAGGACCGAGACTAAGCGGCATAAACATTTTCTTGCGTGTATCTGAGATCGGTGCTTAAACAGTCGTTCTCTTCATGTGTTTCTCGATGCTGCAGTTTCTCCGCTTTGCAGAGAGTGAATGACTGGGGGAGGCTGGGAAGAGCATAATAATATTTGCCTATTCCTCAGGAGTGTCGTGTGTCATCATTAATACTCGTGAGCCCCGGAGGGAAGGGATTAGAGCTGAACAAATTATTATGGCAGGTCGTATTCCGGCTGCAGCACATCTCACGCTCCTCTCCGGCACCTCTCCTCCGAGGATTTGCACGGAATTAGCAAATTAGCTACTCCCTGCGAGGGTCCAGGGCTCTGTGCAGGGAGGGGGACGGAGGTGCTGAGCAGTGATGGGACTCGCTGGGTTATGGGGAGGTTCGTGGCCATCGGCTCCGGCACTGACTCCCGCTCACGCTGCCTCTGCGGTAAACGATGCTCTTGGCTCGCTTATTGGGGCCAAATGTTTACCAGGACTTCTCTCGGCAGGGACGGGCTCGCGGCTGCCCTGCGGGATGTCATGGAGAAACGTGCCGTCCTTTCTCCTGCCCGTAATTCAAGGTCTCCCCAGTGGGGACGGGCCAGGATCTTTGTCGTTCCCGGCACCCTGGATGTTTGGGACATCGGCTGTTCCCAGCAACCCAGCGGGGACGGGACCACCGCGGGAGGCAGGACCAGGAGGCTGTTTGGGGCAGGGGAGACCCTCTTCCCTGCAGGGATGGCAAGGGAAGAGCCGGCTTGGCTGGCCCGTCCCGGAGTGGCCGTTAAGCGTGCCCACGCCGTGCTGTCGCATCCCTGGGGCAGATGCGGTGTGAGCGCTGCCCTGATACGCCGCCCCACCGGCTGCCTGTCCGCCCCACCGGCTGCCTGTCAGCCCCGCGTGGCTGCCTGTCACGTTACCCCGTCGGGCTTTCCGCCCTCCACCCCGCCACGTCGCATCTCGTCCCATTTTTCTCCAGCTGTGACACGGTGCCGTCAAGTTGTATAAAATCTTGAGGCGCTGCAGCCCGAAGTAGGTCAGTAAGTTGTTTTTCCTCAGCCGGGTTATTCATCGCAGCGGTGGGGAGGGTGAAGCCGGAGAACTCCGCACGGGTGCTCCGGGACCAGGTCTGGACCTGGGCAACAAATCATCCTCCCGGGATTAATCCCCAGCATCCCTCGAGCATCCCCTCTCTGCTGGCAGCGGTTTCCTGGGGGCAGCTGTGATTTGGGGGAAGACTGGGACGTAGGTATCATCTCAGGGTGATGCCGTCCGCCTTCCCGAGCCCGCGCCGCGTCCTCGGCCTCGCGGGACGGGGACGGGGGGGCCGACGGCGGGTTCACGCCGCGCCTGACTCATTGTTGTGCCTGGCCTTATGTAACTGGTGCCGAAATCTCGCTCTCTGCCGGG
>NW_008795320.1:970902-974092 GCF_000699145.1 Aptenodytes forsteri
GGGGGAAAGCAGCTCATCGCCATGGTTACCAGCATCTTTGCAAAGTTCTTCACATCCATCTGGTTTCATTTTCAGCCTTTTCATCTCGCGGAGGGAACATCCCTTGATGTTGCTGGCTGCACCAGCCGTGGCAGACGGCGCGGTGGGTTAGAGGAGGCGTGTGGGAGGTGGGAGACGGGCGCGCTTTGCCTCCCAGCCCCCGATACGAAGCCTGACATCGAGTCAAATCGCTTAACCTCCTGTCCCTCCATTTCCCACCTAGCATAGCTCGACCGGGACGTGCTCTCTGATGGGATTCGGGTGGTGTTTTCTCAGTCTGATACCAAGCAGGGACTGCCACGTCCTGGACCGTGAGCTCCAAGCCCGGGCGTATCCGAGCAGAGGCATCTCAGCTCGGGGAGCCAGGCCCTGCCCCACTGAATAGCCCCTGTCTTGCAGCGGGATCCGGGCTCGTACCCGGAGCCGATGAGGCCGGAGGGCGGCTCCGTGGCCCAAGCCTGGGCTCCTGGATCTGCCTGCAGAGCTCCCGCCTGCCAGAGCCTTCCAGCAAATCAATTCTGGAAATGAACAGGAGGGACTGATTGAGTTAATCCTGAGAAGTTAATCAATGTCGAGGCGGTTTGGCCAGAAGTCCTGTTTATAATCCATACAGAGATCATTAGTACCTCGTGAAATGGAGGCACAGCGCAAAGCCAGGCTTTATGGAAATCAGAGGCAGAATCACGTCCAGGTCCCACAGGCTGAGCCCGGGGGACCCGTACCCAAGCGCAGGTGCAGGATGCGGCCTGCCAGCCGTGGGCAGAGCTTGCAGAGAGCTCGCAGTCACGCTCGTGGGGACTGCGAGGCTCAGGGTCTGCCTGGTTTCCCCTCTCCCCCCGGGTTTTCCGCCTGCCCCATCTCTCTGTTCAGCATTACCAGCTCAGAGCTGCTCGAGGATCAAGAGCAGCCCAAGCCTGGCACCAAGGTGGTGCTCGAAAGCACGGCAAGAGCAGTGCCGTGTCCGTCCCAGTGCAAAGGCGGCCGGGCATCCTCCAGACAGGGCTCCAGCCGGGCTGGTACCCGGCTCCTCGGGCTCATCACCCATCTGGAAGCGTGGCTCAGCAGAGCAGACCGGCCCCTTGCCGGCGAGGTCTGCATTTAGCTTATCCTTCCCAGGGCTCTGAGACCTCCTGCTCTTGCTCATCAGCTTGGATGGGTCCATCCCCGGAGCAGCGAAGGGAGCCCGGCGAGTGACACAGCTGTTTAGCACGGTGCTCGGCCAGCCTGTGGGGAGCTGCGGGAAAGCTCTCGGTGTCGTAGGACCTGAGCCGCATCCTGCACGGATGTGCCCATGTCCAGAAGAGAGATCGCCGATGCAAGCCCGGGTACCAAACCGCAGAGAGCCGGGCCTGCCGTGCCCTGCATCGGGGGGAGCCCCTGGGGAGCTCCCCGGCCAGCGGCAAGGAGAAGGAGCACCCGGGACCGGCTTTGATGCATTTCCAGTCCCTACAATTCAGCACCCAGAGCCTCACGCGGCGTTTGCATGGGAGTTGGGCCGCTGTCTCCGGCAGAGCCGGGCGAGAATCAAACTCTGGCTGCGGTCCCGAGAGCTGGCAAGGCTCCCCAGATAAGCTGCGCCGGCTTTGCCAAGGAAACCGTTACCCGGATCGCCTGCCTCGAGCAAACAGGCTGGTTTTTCCCAGGGAAATTCGCAAGACATGCGTTGGGCTGGGGCCGGAGCATGCGGCTCCCCACCGGCCGGTGGCTCTCGGCAGAGCCCGTCCGGTCCCCAGGAGCGCGTGGGGGCCAGGCTGGGCGTGTTGGGGGTCCGTAGGAGTCTCCGAGAAGGGCGCGGTGTTGGCTTCCCCAAATGTAGTGAATGATAAAAGCCGCAGAGCGGGAAGCCTGCGCTCCCAGCCTGCCTCCGTCCCTTGCTTTGTTTTGCACGGTCTGCCAGCAAAGTGCCCGTAATCCTGCAGGGTGCACTTGAAGGGGTTGTTTGGGGAGCTAAGGGGGCTGCTCCTGACAGCGTCACTGGGACTTAGAC
This sequence comes from Aptenodytes forsteri, assembly GCF_000699145.1. Taxonomy (NCBI): domain Eukaryota; kingdom Metazoa; phylum Chordata; class Aves; order Sphenisciformes; family Spheniscidae; genus Aptenodytes; species Aptenodytes forsteri. Next base: position 972,929 of record NW_008795320.1, read on the forward strand.
GTTAAATTCCCCCCCCGGGAACACGCTTTTCCTTCTCCTCCCCTCCGCAGGGGTCGTGGTCGGTACCCGCAGCCACCACTCGGGGGGCAGCCGGTGCCCCCTCCTGCGGGGACAGCCCCTCTGCGCAGTGCCCGCTCCGGCTCTCTTTACCCATCGGCATCAATAATTCACCGAGTTTAGCTTCATCAATAATAAACACGCATCAGGCTGCCAGCCAGGGGAGGCAAGGACCTCCCTAGCCCCCTCCGCAGCCACCCTCGGCACCGCCGGGATGGCATCGGGCTCTGGTCCGGGCATGGATGCCCCCGGTGCCACCAGCCTTTCCTACCTCGCATCTGCCTTTGCTCGGCTCTGGCTTCGCTCTCAGCCAGGCTCAGTGGTCCTGGTGTCCGCAGCCCTCTCCCAAAACCACCTGAGCACATCTGGAAGAGCAAACGTCAAGGAATGAGCCTTGGGGACAGCAAGGACAGTGCCACATCCCCCCAGCCAGCGTGGTGCCGGGTGGGGATGTGGGGAAGGGCTTTCCCACCCCCCCAGCGGGCGCCAGGTCACTGCCCCCCGGTTCTCTTGCCATATTATTTTCAGCCTTGGTTTGCAGAGTGACTTTAATTAAAACCTTCATCTCCAGTCCTTGTAATTTCCATCTCTCGCTATTTGTATTGGTGGTTTAGACTAGAGATACGTATATATATTTAATTGGTATAAATAATGCATTTTCATAGCTGAATCTTTCCTTAGCTCCATATTTGGTGCCAGAAATAGCATTTTCATTTCAAACAGGCTTTTCTTTGCATGTTCCTTCCCTCGGCCAGAGCAGATCCCTTCTCGGAGGCCCGCGTCTGCATGCCGGGGACCGCGTGGGTTTGCAGCCGCTTGAGTTCCTCTCTGCTGGGCCAGCGTACGTCGCACCAGCTCGGCTCGGTGACAGTGGCCCAGACAAAGCGGGACGGGGAGTGCTGGGTCCGTCTTTGATCTGAAACAGAAGCCCGTTGGCAGGTGGCTGAGGAGGGCTGTGCATTTGGGGAGCACCACCTTCACCCCCCCCGATGCATCCCCAGAGGCACGTTCTGCCCTCGCTCATGCCGCTGCGGTTTTCCCCGGGGCTGGCAGCAAAGCTGGGGGGGGGGGGGAAAGGGCTCCCCCCGGTCCCCTGGGCCGCAACCA
>NW_008795320.1:975472-979923 GCF_000699145.1 Aptenodytes forsteri
GGGGGGGGGGGGGGGGGGAAACGGGGCTGTCCCTGGTCCCCTGTGCCGCAGCCAGGACCCCCAGCAGGTCCCCGCTGGGCGCTGGAGCTGGTGACTAACCCCCCCTTCTCCTGCCCCCCCTCTCTTGCCTTCGTTGCAGGGAGCATAATGCTGAACAGCATCACCGATGGGCTCCTGTGCTGCCTGATGGGCAAGACGACGAACGCCGTGGGGCCTCTGGACAGCGTTGAGTCCAGCAACGGCTACAGCTTCATAGAGGTGAAGCCGGGGAGGATCCTGCGGGTCAGGCACAACACGCCCAACCGCCCGGCTCCGGAGAGGCTCGAGGAGACCCAGCCCGGGAGGCCGGAGCGGGGCACGGTGCACTGCAAGCGCAAGATCACCGTCTACCGTAACGGGCAGCTGGTGATTGAGAACCTGGGGGACGCCGTCCGCTCCGAGATCCTGCACTGCCAGAACAGCTCGGGGGAACCCAACAGCACCGTGGAGCTGGAGCTCTCTGACCTGGCCGGCCAAGCTCCTGCCCAGGGTCCCGCTGGCACACCGGGATGCGGCGCACGGGAAGCAGCCGCTGCCCCCGGCAAGCGTCGGAAGCGTAAACCCAAGAAAGTCGTCAACATCGACTGCAAGAAGCAGATCACAAGCTGCAAAGGGACGCACAGCGACGTGGTCCTCTTCTTCATCCACGGCGTGGGTGGCTCGCTGGACATCTGGAAGGAGCAGCTGGACTTCTTTACCAAGCTGGGCTATGAAGTGGTGGCTCCCGACCTGGCTGGCCACGGCTGCAGCTCGGCTCCCCAAATCGCCGCCGCGTACACCTTCTACGCGCTGGCGGAGGACATGAGGGCCATCTTCAAGCGCTACGCAAAGAAGAGGAATATCTTGATAGGACACTCGTACGGGTAAGGGACCAGGGGGTCCCAGGAGGGAAGGGGTGAATTCATCCCCCCACCGTCCTCTCCTTGGCAGCGAACGCCCAACAAATCCTGCACTTCGGGGGCCGAGAAGCAGAGGAGGGGTATGGGGTTTCCCGTTTTGGGTTTATCCCTCAGCTCTGACCTCCTACATCCTCTTGGTGTGTGTCCCAGGGTCCAGCTAATCCCAGAGCCCGTCCTGCAGCAGGGAAGCTGGCACAGCACAGCCTATAAATAGAGTAAGCCCAAGAAAGTCAATTAGATGGAGACTAAGCAGTGCGGAGAGCAGGGCTGGGAGGAGAGGGAGCCGGGGACGGGCTCCGAGCTGGGTAGGATTAGATCGGGACAAGGCTGGTCCAGGCTGGCAGGCACCCAAGCGGTTCCCAGCACCCTGCTTTGCTCCGCACAGGAGTGAAACCCCGAGCTCAGCCCCTCTGCCCGGGCTCTGCAGGGCACCGGCTGTGGGGTTTGACTGGGGTTACCCTGCCCCAGAAAGGGGGAGCACGGGTCAAACGAGGGGGTGTAGCCTGGGGTCCGGCCACAGATCCTTGAGATCTGCCACGGGATGCAGCATCCTCCGGTGCCACAGGGTCAGAGCGCGGCCCCCATGTCCGTCTCTCCCTGCAGGGTGTCCTTCTGCACCTTCCTCGCCCACGAGTACCCAGACCTGGTCCATAAGGTGATCATGATCAACGGAGGGGGCCCAACGGCGCTGGAACCCAGCCTCTGCTCCATCTTCAACATGCCCACCTGCGTGCTGCACTGCCTGTCCCCGTGCCTGGCCTGGAGCTTCCTCAAGTGAGTGGCCGTCCCGGCACCGCGGTGCTGGGGAGGGTTGTCCCCGGCCAACCTGGCTTCCAGCCACCGCGGGCAGGGACACCGCGTCCTGCCAGCGGCGTCCCCCACGCTCCCGTCCCCCCGATGCCGAGGCACCGCGCTGGGCTAACCCTCTGCCCGTGCCGGCTCCGTCCCGCAGGGCTGGCTTCGCTCGCCAGGGTGCCAAAGAGAAGCAGCTGCTGAAGGAAGGCAACGCCTTCAACGTGTCCTCCTTTGTCCTGCGCGCCATGATGAGCGGGCAGTACTGGCCGGAGGGTGACGAGGTTTATCACGCGGAGCTGGCCGTGCCCGTGCTCCTGGTCCACGGCATGCATGACAAGTTTGTCCCGGTGGAGGAGGACCAGCGAATGGCTGAGGTAGGGGACCGAGCGGGGCTGGGGGGGTGGGCGAGGGCTGGGGTTTGCCTGCCAGCATGTGGCGATGTGGGCAGGGGGCTTGTCCCGGCGCTGACGCCCGCCACTGCCACCCGTGGCGATGTGGGCAGGGGGCTCGTCCCGGCGCTGACGCCCGCCACTGCCACCATCTCCCTCCAGATCCTGCTGATTGCCTTCCTGAAGGTGATCGATGAGGGCAGCCACATGGTGATGATGGAGTGTCCCGAGACGGTGAACACGCTGCTCCACGAGTTCGTCCTGTGGGAGCCCGAGACGCCAGCTGGGGACGGGCAAGGGGAGAAGAAATAAGGCGGTGGGACGTGGTGACCGGGCTGCTCCGATGGGAGAGACGTTTCGGAGAGGAGAGGGGTTTGTGAGAGCGGAGGGGTGTGGCAGAGGCTGCCCTTGCCGGGACCTCAGCCGATTTTCTTTCCCGGCCGCATCGGAGGCTGGTGGTGGAGCACAGAGGCTCCCCCAGGCAGGGGTGCGCGGGGCCAGCAGTGGGAACATGGCAGACCTGGTCCCCGTCCCCTTGGGGATGGCATGGCAGCCACTGGAGTGTCTTCATCCTGTTTCTTTGTAGTATTATTTTCCACACGCAGTGACCCCCCCCAAGGACGGAGAGGAGGTGGCTGCTGGGAGACTGGTCCGTTTTGGGAAGAAATCGGAGGGGTTCCTCCAGGGAGAGTGTGTCGACTCCAGAACCTTCCCGGCCAGGGCCGGAGAAGCTGAGCTGGAATTGCTTTAAGGGGAAGCCAAAGGCTCCTTGGCCTCAGCAGCGGGATTTGCCTCTCTGAGCCCTGCAGCGCCTTGCTCGAGCCGTCTGTGGGGCCGGGAGGACAGGACCACCATTATTGCCAGCAGCCGTGCACACGACGTCCAGCAGCTCCTGCCTGGTGCTGGTGAGGGTCTGCCTGCACAGCTCGTCTCTGCCTGGCCAGGAGATGAGGACAAGGAGGTGACCTGCTCCTGTGGGCACGGTCAGAAGGACCGTCGGCTCCCCCACCGTGGGGGGACTGGCATGGCTGCGGTGGGGAGGATAACGCCAAACCTGAGTTCTTCTGTGGTCCCCGGTGCCACCGTCTGTGCAGTCACGTCCCCAACCACCATCGCTTTAGGTACCGCAGCGCTGGCTTCTGCAGAGCCCTCTGCTTCCCTCCCGCTGCCGCATCCTCGAGATGCTCGGAGCCATCGCCACCACGCAGCGACGCCCACAGCGTCCGATCCGCTTGCCCTTCCCGGCTTCCAGCTCCTCTAAGACTCCGGGACCCACCACCCGCTCCCGGACCACATCCCTGCCGGGATCACACCCGTCCCTCGTGCACCGGGGGACCAGCAATACAGCATCACGTTGCCGCCGTGTCTGTCCTTGCCAACAGCTCCTGTGTGGATCCGTGGGGTCTCGGAGCAACGTGGGAGCAATGAATCAAACCGCAACCGTCTGATCGCAACGGACAACAGCTCGTTACCCGCCGACACCATTCTGTACATAACCCACCGGTCCCATCATCTCCTCCTCCCCTCTGCGCTTCGCATCCCGCTGCCAGGAGTGGGGCAGAACCGAGAAGGTACATGAGAAGCGTCGAGCGGGGACCCGGGCGCCATCGCGGGGGCCAGGGGCTCCTGGCCGCACCGGGACGGGTGGGAGCCCAAGCGAGCCGGGAGGATGCTGTGCTGGGGGGATGGCCCCAGCCTCCCCGCTACCCCACAAAGCGGAGCCGCTCCCTGCTTTGTTTCCCCTCTTATTTCCCCCCATCTAAACCAAAGAAACAACCAGCCCCACGGAAACCTCACCCTTGGCCCACGTCCCACCCAGCCCCACCTCGCCCCGAATGGGGCTGCCACCGCACCAAGGCACCCCAGGTCAGCTCGAGGGGCTCCTGGCTGGGCAGGGCTGCTCCGACCGGAGCTGGCACCCACCTGCAATGCGCCTTTCCCGGGGCTGAGCCCATCTTTCTCCCCAGACTGAGTGATGTAGTAGAGGAAGGGTCCTTCGGAGCCGGCCCCGGTGTGACGGGGACCCTGTGTGATGAGTGTCCCCAGGTGGCCCCCCTCTGTCCCAGCACCGGGGCGGAGCTGCCCCTCTGCCAGTGCCTGCCCCTGCCCACTGCTGCCGCAACCTGTCTCATAATGAGAATTTTAATGTCCCTGGGTTCAGATTGTTTCCACGAGCGTTCCCCTGCAACATCCCTCCCATCCCGTGTCCTGGCCAGGGGAGACCCCGCAACACGGCCGGGGTCTGCAACGAGGGTACCCAGAAATACAACTGTACCCCAAAATGCGGCTCTGCCCCCGCCGCAACCCCCCAGCCACCTCCAGGCGACTG
>NW_008795320.1:980594-981634 GCF_000699145.1 Aptenodytes forsteri
CCGCAACCCCCCAGCCAGCTCCAGGCGACTGTCGGTGCCCGGCTGTGGGCCACGGCTCCTCAAACCTCTGTTTGCCACGGAGCCTGTGCCGCTTGTACCCACATCGCTTGTGCCAAGGCCAAGGCAAACTGCGCACCGTAACCCCGCCGCTGAGCCACGCGCCGTGTTAGTGCCATTTCATACAGTAAAGCCGTGTTATATTCTCAGCCGCGTCCGACTCCATGATGGGGAGAGATGCGCCGGGCACTGGGGGGGGGGGGTGATGTCTTCGTGCCCGTGCACTGGGTACACGCTGGGGCAGAGGGGGCTGTCCTAGGAGCATGGCAGAGCGGGGAAGCGAAGCCAGAAATCACGTGCAGCTTGGATTTCTTAGCAAAAGAAGACCTGCAGTGATTTATTTATCGCCCTTTAGGGAAATAGAAAAATAGAAAAATTCTCGCCAGTGTTCGCAACATAAAACCCGCACCCAGAGCACAGCCGCCTCCTCGGAAAGGGCAGAGGGGAGGTGCAAGCAGGGGGTGCCCCCCAGCACCCCGGCACAGCATTCCCCAGCACCCCAGGGTGCTCAGCGCCCGCCATGGATGTCCGCTGGCCGGAGCTGCCGCTCGCCCTCGGCCAGGAAGATGCGCATGGCCCTGTGCTGCATGAACGCCCAGGCGCCGGCGTCGCTCCGCCGGCCAGCTCGCCGCCGCGCCATAGCAGTTCCCCTTCCTCTGGTTGGTGATGGTCTGCAGCCCTGCGGGGACGGGGTCAGCACCCACAGCCCCGGCCCCGTGCTCCCCATCAGCACCCACAGCCCCACAGGGATGGAAGCGGCCCCGTGTCCCCCACCAGCACCCACTCCCAGGCAGCTTTTCCCGCAGGAGATAAGGGTCTGGGGGATCGTGCCCAGATCCGGCGCTGGCAACCGGGGACTCCAAAGTCCCTGTGTGCCCCAGGATGGGCTGCATCCCCCCTCTGTGTCCCCCCCAACTCCTGCATGGGGTGGAAGAGAGGGATGCAGGGAGTCGGAGCGGCGGCAGAACCGATGCCGGGAGCCG
>NW_008795320.1:981950-982763 GCF_000699145.1 Aptenodytes forsteri
CCCCCCCGGTGCAGCCCCTCGTGCCCATCACCGTGGCCCCGAGCCCCCCAGCCCATCCCACCTTCTGCGTCCTGGCGCGGTGCTGGCTCAGCGCCTCAGCGAGGTGGCAGTATGGCCGGGCACGCGTCCCCTTGCCCACGTAGAAGATGGCTTTGACGAAGGTCCTGAAGCACTTGGCTGGGCTCAGGTGGTGGGAGCGGAGCGGCAGGGTCTGCGTGGCGCGTGGGGGGCGCAAACCCCCAGCTTTGGGGCTTGATGCCTCCCAGGGGTCCCCGCTCAGACCCTCCCAGCACAGGGGACACGCGGGGCAGTGGCATGGCCCTACCTGGGGTCGAGGAGGAGGTAGTTGAAGCTGGACTTGACCAGCCCTTCCCGCCAGCGCCAGCTCCGGTCGGGGCGGTCGAACTGCTGGGCCAGCACCAGCTCATCCTGGGTGCAGTCAGGGATGTGGCCGGTCCGCAGCGCGGCCGCCAGCTCGGGGCTCTGCCCTGGCGCAGCCGTGCCGGCATCGGGGAGCACCATCAGCCCCACACCGGCACCGCGGGGACTGGCCAGCCGGGCAGAGGGGGACATCCCTGGGACTCACCTGCCAGCCTCCCCCGGCATCCCCTCGCCAGCTCTTCCAGCCGCCGCAGGTACAGCCGCCTGGTGAGCTCCGTGACAGGCCCCGGGTCATCCCCCAGCGCCCGCAGCCGCCGGCGCAGAGCTTCGTCTGAGAGGGGCCGTGGCGGTGCCGTGCACGCTCGCCCGTCCTGGACCACGGCATCCTCGGGGCTGGTGGTGGCCTCTGTGCCCGGGCCCTACTCCTCGCCC
>NW_008795320.1:983770-984692 GCF_000699145.1 Aptenodytes forsteri
GTGCCAGCCGCAGCAGCAAGGCTGGCTGGGCTGCGGGGGGGGGAGCCCCGGAGGCTGCACCCCTGGAGCCGTGCAAGCAGCTCCCCTACACTGCCCACCTCTGAACCATCCTTGCAGTGAGGGGCCGCCCTTGAGCCCCTCCAAAAATCCTCACCCTGCACCCCTTCTGCATTTGGGGGGCTGGTGGGGGGCAGCCCCCAGGCAGCAGCTCCAGTTGGGGAGGAGGTTTCGCCCGGCTCCAGCCCCCCGGCTGCCCTGGGCTGGGGGGAGCGGCAGCGCCGAGCCCCCAGGCACCCCCCGGCCCCGCTCGGCGCCACCGGCCTCGCTTGGCTCCAGGGTCTCCATGGACCTGACGAAGCACTCGCTGGCACCGCTGCTGTCCCCAAGGCTGCTGCGGTCCAAGCCCCCGGCCCTCGCCTCGAGCACCATCGTCCCCAGGTCGGGGGCAGCCGGGGCCATGACGCCCAGCCCTGCCCAGCCCACCGCTGGTCCCCGGGGGACACCGGGGCGATGCTGAGCCACAGCACCCAGGACGTCACCGTCCCCAGGGCTCTGGCATGCCACTGAGCAGCTGCTCAGGCCACCGCAGAGCAGGGGAGCCCTGGGGGATGCCCCGCGTCCCCCTGGGACCCTGCTGCAACACCGGGGCTGGGGGGAGCTCAGGGACCCACCAGGACCAAACTCCTGCTGGGGAGAGGGGCCAGGGCTGTTCCCAGCACTGGGCTTGGGGAGAGCCCAGGGGGGACCCCCCGTCCTTCCCACCACGAGCCGGCTCCGGGGTCCCTCCCCGAGCTCATCCCCCGCCCATGAGCCCGCGGGGTCTGCGTGGGGCCATGGGGGGGAGGGGGGTATGAGGAGGGACGGGGGCTCTGGGGAACAGCCCGGCCAGAGCCGGGGCCGAACCGCAACCGCCCCCCCCCCC
>NW_008795320.1:984704-985441 GCF_000699145.1 Aptenodytes forsteri
CGCACCCGCCCCCCAGCTCCAGCTCCTCCAGCAGGGACCTGCGGGTGCTGCTCAGGGGCCCGGCCTCAGAGCTGTCCTCAGAGAGCCTGGAGGAGATGCTGCCTTCGGTGCCGTCCTCGGTCAGGAAGGAGAGGGAGCGCCTGGGCCCCCCCAGGTCTGGGGGCAGAGATAGGGAGTCAGTATCCAACCCAAACTGGGGGCTGGATCAGCCCCCCCCGACACCGGCCCCGGCCGAGGGGTCACCCCAGGGACCCCACCCTCCACGGGGGGCCAGCCCCGGGCGCGCTGCGAGTCCCGCAGGATCTGCACGTGCGCATGGTTGCCCTGCTCCAGCACCAGGTCGATGGCTCGTTTCCCATCCTGTGGGGAGGGGACGTCGCGGTCAGGGCTGCCAGGGCCACCATGGGGTGACACGGCCCCGCCGGGGTCTGGCAGGCACCCGCTGCTCACCCATCCCACCAATGCTGAGGGTCCCAGCACGGGCAGCACCTCCAAGGTGCTGTCCCCATCCCCAAAGCTGTCCCCGCTAACCTGGTCTCGGAGGTCGGGGTCCCCCCCTTTCTTCAGCAGGAGCTCGAGGCACCTGCAGCACCCCCAGGACGAGGTGACGTGCAGCGGTGTCAGCTCCTCGGCGGACCTGGAGCGGGCAGCAGGAGCAGGGCTTCACCCCGAGCCCGCTGCACACCCCCAGCTCGGCCGGCAGGTCAGGGTCACGGTCGGCAGGTCAGGGGCACAGC
>NW_008795320.1:987344-988177 GCF_000699145.1 Aptenodytes forsteri
AGACGGTGGCCTCGATCTCGGGGCGCTCGTCCTCCTCCAGCAGGCTGTACGCCGCGTGGGTCTGGAAGGGCCGCTGCAGCGGGTGAGCCAGCAGCTTGGCCATGCAGTTGTGCAGCTCCACGGCCGGCCCCGTCAGCGACACCTCGTACTTGTAGTTGGTGCCTTTGGTGTCCAGGCTGCTGAAGAAGGCGTACATCTCCTGGGGGGGACACACACGGGGACGGGCAGTGCTGGCGCGGGGTGACACAGCCCCCAGCTGCAGCGAGGGGGGGACACACACACGCCCCATCCTGCATTTACCTTCCAGCTCGTCTCGTCGTCCTTCTCCTCCACCCCGTTGTGGATGTAAACCACGTCGAAGAAGAAGTAGGGGCACTGCAGCATCTTCTGCAGGACGAGAAGCCGGGAACGGCGCCGGGAGGCTCTTCCACGTGCCGGGATGGACCAGGAGCCGCCGAGCTCACCCGGTGGGGGTGGACACGGGACGGGACGGACATGGGGGGGACCTACCTTCATGTGCTCCGACATGGAGAACTGGGGCTGGCAGCCCGGGCGGCCGAACACCAGGATGGTCCGGACCACGTAGGGCGGCGGGATGGTCTGCACGTTCTCCGTCACCGGCAGCTCGATCTTCTGCTGGCTGCGCCGGGAGGATGGAGGTGGCTCAGGGACCCCCACGCCGTGGGCAGGGCTGCCTGCGGCTCAGGGACCGTCCCTGCCTCGTTAAAACTTAATGACGGTCTGACAGCTCTGAGCCCCCGGGACTGGGGAAGCAGCACCCACCCCGGGAGCTGTTCGGGTTAAAGGCCCGTGGCGTTTTTTCAGCAAAGCAG
>NW_008795320.1:988391-989256 GCF_000699145.1 Aptenodytes forsteri
CTGGAGGGTCCGGCGTTAAACCCTGCCTTGGGGGATTCAGGGGCCCGGTTCCACCCTCCAGCCTCAAACGCCGACACCGCTCTGTGCCGCAGCCGCCTTGGCTGTGCCGGGGAGGCCAGCGAGGCTGCGGATCTGCTGCCATCTGCAGGCAACGGGCCCGGAGGGTCCCCGCTTATGCTCGAGGGACCCTTTTTGCACCCAAGGGACCCCGTGGGGTCCTGGCCCCCTGTCCCAGCCCCACAGGCGGTGGGATACTGAACGACTTGCAGACGACGGTCTCCAGGTCGTAGAGGCAGCTGCAGACCTCGCGGGGGTCCGGGGGGGACCCTGAGAAGAGGAGTCAGGGTGAGGGAGGCGCGGAGACATCCCCATCCCTGTCCCCGTCCCCGTGGCCTCGCTCACCCACGTGGCGTCGTTGTTGACCACCACCAGCGCAAACTCGTGGCACTTGTCGATCTTGTGCTTCGTCCTCACGAACATCTCGATCATCTTCTGGGAGATGTTCAGCGCGTTGGTCTTGGACCTGCCACGGGGGCCGGAGCTCAGCGGGGATCAGCGTCGCCCCGGGCCCCAACTGCACCGGTCCCCGTGCTGGCTGGGGACGGCAGAACCGGGGTCCCCGGGGCCAGCCCAGCCGGGAGCAGCCCCCAACACTCACCCGTTAAAGGACTCCAGTTTGGGCAGAGCCATCTCCTCCGCCAGGTCCAGGCAGATGATCTGCGGGAGAGCGCCGCGGCTGAGCCCCCCGCCGACCCTCGCCCTGGCGTCGGGGCTGCGCCACCCGCCCTGCAGACACTCACCACCTTCTCGGGGCAGTTCACCCGCGGCGTCTTGACCTGGACCTCGGTCGGGGGTGCGGGGCCGG
>NW_008795320.1:990261-990978 GCF_000699145.1 Aptenodytes forsteri
GCACCCCAAATATTCACGCACACCCCCCTGCACCCGTGCACCGCCCCCTGCACCCCACATACCCATGCACACCCCCTTGCACCCATGCACCGCCTCCTGCACCCTAAATACCCATGCACACTCTGCCGCACCCATGCACCATCCCTCTGCACCCCGAATACCCATGCTCTGTCCCAGCACTCTGCCCCCCCCTGCACCCTAAATACCCCTGCAGCACCCCTTTGCACCCCAAACACCACCCTCCAGCACCTAAACACCCATGCACTGCCCACAGCACCCCATGCACTGCCCGCAACACCCCTGGGCTGGCTCCCTCCTGGCCCTGCGCACCCCAGCACCCCATGCAACGCCCTCTAGCACCCAAATGCTCATGCACACCCCTGCACCCCACCGTGTTCTGGGTGTGCCCCCCCCCCCCCTCCAAACTCCGAGGGATGCTCGAGGATGCAAAGCTGGGTGCACCCTCCCAGCCGCGTGTGAGGGAACCCGGGCACACGGGGAGGGTCCGGCGTGAGGCCGAGGTGCCGTGGGGCAGAGCGGGGAGGGACGGTGTTGGGGGGCAGAGCCCCCCGAGACGGCTGCGTTGCCTGCCCGGGCACGGGGCAGCGCTACGGTTAAGCGCAGGAGGCTGCGCCGGGGCTGCCGAGGAAGAGGAAATCTCGGCAGGAACAAGGACAGGGAAAGGCCCAGGGCAGGGGCCGGCAGCGCAGCCCGCAG
>NW_008795320.1:991010-992127 GCF_000699145.1 Aptenodytes forsteri
CCGGCTGTGGAAGCGGGACGAGCCCTGGGGACGGGCGCTGGCTGGCGTGGGGCGTCGCGGGCAGGAGGCGGCCGGTATGGAGAAGGCAAGTGGGGTATCCCGCGGGACGGGCGCTGCCGGGGGCTGGTTCCACACAGCTGAGGGCCTCCTCGTGCCCCCCACGGGCATCCCCCAGCCCCGGGCATCCCTGGTCCCGGTGCCAGGCTCCGGTACACAATGGCGTGGCAGCACCAGGTCCTGCCCAGCCCCGGCTCCGGAGAGCGGGGCGAGGCGCTGTGGCCAGTCGGCTGGTGGCCAAAACTCATCTGTCCCCATCCCGGCAAATCCTGGCGGGTGTCAGCCCCTCCAGCCCCTGGTGCCGGCCGGGGCCAGGACGGGCAGACACCCCTGGTCCCCGCAGCCGCCACCAGGCGAGGAGGAGGATGAGGACAAGAAGGATGAGGATGAGGGCGAAGATGATGATGAGGACATGGCGGGGGACACCGAAGGCATCCTGCACTATGAGGAGCACGTCGCCGGGCTACTGGCGACAGTGGCCCGGCTGCACCGGAGAGCTGAGCAGCTGCAGCACCGCACGGGCAGGTACCGGCACGCGGCAGCTGCGGGACACTGGGGGCTGCCACCGCCCGGCCCCCTCCATCTCTGGCCTTCGCCTCCCCGCAGGGAGGATGAGGAGGGCTGGGAGGGCACCGCCAGCCTCCCCACTGCCAGCCCGCAGCCCCAGTGCCTCGACGGCATGCTCGACACCGCCTCCAGTCTGGAAGGTGGGTGCACCGTGCCGTGCCGTGCCATGCCATGCCGTGCCGGCAGCTCGCTGCCTGCTGCCGGGACTGCCTGCTGCCAGCCCCGGTGCCTCGACGGCATGCGGCATGCCGCCTCCAGTCTGGAAGGTGGGTGCACCGTGCCGTGCCGTGCCATCGCACAAACGGTGGTGTGTGGGCCCCGTGCGGTGCCGTGCCATGGCGTGCCGGCAGCTCGCTGCCTGCTGCAGGGACCCGACCCTGGCTGTGCTCCCTCTCCCCAGCCCACGGCCCCGACCTCTTTGCGGACCTGCAGCACGCCGTGAGCTCGCTGGAGCGCGCTGTCTTCTCCCGGCACCGGCGGGCACCGGCACAGC
>NW_008795320.1:992141-992348 GCF_000699145.1 Aptenodytes forsteri
CGAGGATTGGGCACGGGCAGCCAAGGTGAGCCACACCGGCGTGGTCAGCCCAGATGCTAAGGGGATGGGCACTGGCTGACCGGCCCTGTATCCCCAGAGCCTGGAGGAGCTGGACCGAACACTGGGCTGGGCCGGGAGGGCGACGCGCCGGGGCCCGGAGGAGGGAGCGGGCGAGGGGCTGCCGGCGGAGGAGGTGGCGTGGGCGGG
>NW_008795320.1:992834-995466 GCF_000699145.1 Aptenodytes forsteri
GGGTGCCTGGGGAGGCTGCAGGAGGTGAACCGGCAGCTGGCGGCCGCGCTGCAGGAGTGCAAGAGCGATGCGGAGCGGCTCAGCATGGTGCTGGGCCAGCACGAGTCCCGCAACACCGCCCTGCGCCTGGCCCTGCGCTGCAGGTTGGGATGGGGACAGGGACGGGGATGGGGGGACACAGCCTGCAGTGCCACACTGAGCCCCTCTCCCTGCAGCGAGCGCTGCGGGGGGGCCTATGCCGCCCTCCACGACCTGATGCGGGCGAAGCTGGGCAGGGAGGAGGATGGTGCCCATGGCGGTGAGTGCCAGCCCGGGGGGGCTGCGGGGTGTGTGTGGGGGGTGCTGGGGGGATGCTGGGGAGTTTATGGGGAGGATGCTGGGGGTTTGCACGAGGGACGCTGGGGGATATCAGGGGGATGCAGGGAGGATGCAGAGGGGATGTAGGAGGGATGCAGCGGGATGCACAAGGGATACGGGAGGGGTGTCAGGAGGATGTTGGGGGGGATGCAGGGAGGATGCAGGCAGACATCGAGGGGATGCAGGGAAGGTGCTGGGAGGATGCTGGGCAGATGCTTACGGATAGCAGGGGGATGCAGGAAAGATGCTGGGGAACCCCAGTCCCCAGCACAGCCCCTGTGGGCACACACTGGATAAGGACGCCTGCCTGAACGCTGCCTGCCCCGTGCCTAGGAGCCGCAGGGGAGCAGAGCCCAGGGCATGGATGGGGGTCCAGCCCCATGCCGACGGAGGGGCCGCAGCTCCCAGGCCAAGCAGAGCCAGGTGGCCAGGAGGAGAGCGGGGACAGCGGCTCCCCCAGGCTGCAGAGGTACTGGGGGAGGAGAGGCGGGGGGCGCGATGCTGGGCCAGGGCTGAGCTGTCCCCGGGATGGCACCGTGCACCCATGCCCACCCCAGCCGCGTCACCGTCCCCGCAGCATCCCGGCACCCCACGGGATGGAGGAGGGGGCGTGAGCACATTCGCCGGCTCGGCTGCGTGCGGAGCAGGCGGCCGTGGAGGCGTCCCTGCATGATGCCTCGGCGCCTGCCCGTGTCGGCGCCCGCTGCAGCGAGGACGCCCGAGCCCGGGCCGAGCGGGTGCTGCGGGACGCCAGGGCTCTCCTGCCTGGCTGGAAGCGGCCGGAAAAAGCAGAGCTGCTGCAGGACTTGGCGATGCTCAAGGTGAGATGGGGGGGGATGAATGGGGGGGGGCGGACACCTGGATCCCTCCCCGGCTCTCCGTAGGGTCCAGGCTTTGAGGAGAGCAGCTGGGAGAAGGGCAGGGGGTGATGCACGGTGGGAGGGTGTGGAGCCAGGGAGGTGGGGCCGTGCCTCAGTTTCCCCCACCTTGGCGGTGACACCACTGCCCTGCCAGGAGGCCATGGCCGATCTGAAGACGCGGCTGCAGCTGGCGGAGAGGGAGAAGAGGGGCCTGGAGGTGCTGGTGGCTGGGCAGGGGCCGCGGGAGGCTGCGCTGCGCCTGGTGCTTCAGCACCTGGAGTGGGAGCGGGACGGGGGGCCTGACCGTCCCCCCAGTCCCCCCCGCCAGCAGCTCCAGCAGCAGCGAGGAGGTAAGGATCACTCCGACCTCCCCATGGGGACCCTCCCCGGGGCCGGAGGTCTCCCCAGGGATGGGACCCACACCCAGCCTCTACAGGGAGCCCAAACCAGCCGGGTGGGAGCGGTGGCTCTCCGGCACCCTCCAGATCCAGAGAGGATGGGGGAAGAGCTGCTCCGTGCCCTGGCCCGGTAAGAGACCTCACCGGCGTGCTGTGGCCCCACCACGGGGAGCCGTGGCGGCACTGGGCAGCATGCCGGGCTGGCTGCCATGCGGGTGTCCTCAGGGTGGAGGAGCTGCGTGCCCGGGCGCAGGCCCTGACGCTGTCCCTGGAGCAGAGCAGTGCCGCCAGCCGCGCGCAGCAGGCGCAGTGCGTCACCGTCACCGCTGACTTCTTCCACGCTCACAGGTGGGCAGGAGGCACCCGCTTCCCCACTGGGGGGGGGGGGGGGGCAAACCCCCCCCCGCCCCCCGGCATGCCCCAAAAACACTGTGCCTTCCTGCGTGTCCTAGATGCACATCCCCCCTGCATGCCCCAGGTGCACGGTCCCTTCCTGCGCACCCCGAAACCACGGTCCCTTCTTGCACACCCCCAATGTGTGGTCCCTACCTCCATGCCCCAAAACCACAGTCCCTTCTTCCTGCACACCCCAAGAGCGCGGTCCCTTCTTGCACAGCCCCAAAACACTGTCCCATATTGCACATCCCCAGTGCGTGGTCCCTCCCGGCACACCCCAAAAACATGGTCCCTCCCTGCATAACCCCAATGCATGGTCCCTACCTGCACACCCCAAAATCGCGGTCCCTTCCTGCGTACCCCGAAAGCGTGGCCCCTTCTTGCACATCCCTGATGCGCAGTCCCTTCCTGCACACCCCAAGAGCGTGGTCCCTTCCTGCAAACCCCAAAACCACGGTCCCTCCTGCCCTCGGTCCCCTCGGCGCCACGCCCCGGGCCGGGATGCTGAGCGTGGCGCCCGCAGCGCGCTGGCCCTGGCGTACCGCGGCGCCCGGCGGAAGCAGGCAGCCCAGTTGCGGCGGCTGGAGGTGCAGGCAGGTGCCCTGCGCAGGCAGCACGCCC
>NW_008795320.1:995976-996598 GCF_000699145.1 Aptenodytes forsteri
GGGGAGCGGGGGGCTAAATCCGGCAGCCCGAACCCCGGCACGATGGGGCATTTGGATAGTGGGAGCTGGGCTGAGTGTGGGTCTCCGGTGGGAGGATGCGCAGGGCTGCGGGGCAGCTCAGGGCTCAGACACGCTGCAGGGTGGAAGGGAAACTGAGGCATGGAGCTATAGATAGGCTAAAATGAGGCCTGCATCTCCCCAGAGAGATCCTGCAGCAGAGTTCAAGGCTCAGCGGATCAATATCCAGAGCCATGGTGATGGAGAGGGCGGAGAGAGGGCTGCAGGGCTGCAGGGCAGGGCTGCAGGGCAGGGCTGCGGGGCTGCAGCTCACTCCCCCGAGCTGCCCCTGCCCTCCGCCCCCGCCACCCCACCGCCAGCCGGGAGCCATCCGAAACGGGGGCAGCCCTGTGTCCCCGGAGGCGGCGGGGCTGGATCAAAGGAGAACTTCCCCAGGCCCCGGGGAGCAGCCCCGGCACGAAATGGGAGCAGCGGTGCCATGGAGCGCAGCCCTTGCAGCCACCCGCTGATCGGTGTGGCAGGCGCTGCCGGGTGCCCAGCACGGAGGGGCAAGTGCCCGCGCCCGGGGCACCGGCAGCCGCCAACCATACCGGGGGGGGGGGGG
>NW_008795320.1:997008-997363 GCF_000699145.1 Aptenodytes forsteri
CGGCCACGCCGGGCCCAGCCGCGCTGCCCGCCTTGGCACACCCTGAGCCTCTGCCAGGGACAGAGCGTGCCATGAGCTCAGAGAGTGGAGCTGGGGGCCCCCAGCACCGTGCTGCCTGCCAGGCTGCCGGCACGGCATGGCACAGCATGGCACGGTGCAGCTCAGCACAGCATGGTGCAGCATGGCGTGGTGCAGCACGGCACAGTGCAGCATGGCACAGTGCAGCATGGCACGGCATGGCATGGTGCAGCACAGCACAGCATGGCACGGTGCAGCACGGCACAGCATGGCACGGTGCAGTATGGCACAGTGCAGCACGGCACAGTGCAGCATGGCACAGTGCAGCATGGCACGG
>NW_008795320.1:997512-997887 GCF_000699145.1 Aptenodytes forsteri
GTGCAGCACGGCACAGCATGGCACGGTGCAGTATGGCATGGCGTGGTACAGTGCAGCACGGCACGGTGCAGCATGGCGGCTGCGGGTGGCAGGACCCCCCTGCTTTGCCCGCTGCTCACCCCCACGTGCACCCAGAAACCTGCAGCTCCCCAGGGAGGGCTCCACGTGCCAGTTCATGATTTGTAAGATGCTGCCATTCTGGCCCGCTCCCTGCCTCAGTTTCCCCTCTGTGGAGCAGCGTGGGCTGCTGGGAAACCGAGGGGCCGCAGCAAAACCCCCCGGCACCCTTGGGTAGCAGGGCCCAGTGTGGGACTGCACCCCGTTCCCTGGGAGAGCGGGTCCTGGGGGGCTGCAAAACACCATCCCGGTGGGGGC
>NW_008795320.1:998780-1000885 GCF_000699145.1 Aptenodytes forsteri
GCGGGGGATGCCCAAGCCGGGGCCGGCCCCCCCCCCTGCCCAGCCCCAATTTGGGGTGCAGGTCCCCGTGGGGGTACGCTGGGGCCTGGGGCAGGGGGGGACACAGACAGATAGATGGGTGGTATCTATCTAAGCCCCCGGGAAGCACTGCTGCCGGCAGCTCTACGTGGGTTTGGGAATGGGCACGGCTGCCCCGCAGCCCAGAGTGCTGCTAACCGGGATGCTGGTAACCGGGTCGGGGCTGGTGGCACTGGCACCCAGCTCTCCGGTGGTGATGGCACCCAGATCTCCGTTGGTGCTGGCACCCAGCTCTCTGGCGGCACAGCCATGAACCTGCACATTTTGGCAAGGGTTGCTCAATCGTCCTCCAGCCCAAAGGCTGCGGGGGAGCAGGGGGACACCGCTGCCACCCGTCCCCACGCTGGAGCCGGGTCCAACACCGAGCCTGGAAACCTCCCTGAGCCCCGTGGACGCCTCTGCCACGCTGGACCCTTCCCGGGGGCGTCGGGGCGGCACGAAACGCGCCGGCAGCTCCCGGCTCCCAGGGGCCCTTTTGTGCGTCGGAGTCAGCGGAGCAGCGCGAGGAAGGAGGAATTCCTCCGGAGATCAAACGCCTTCGCCAACTGGACACCGATGTCAAAACAAACCCGGCTCCCACCGCGGGGCCGGGAGCCGCGCGGGGGAGAAGATCCAATTTCCTCCTTTGTTCCTGGATTATTATTTTTTGCAGGGGGCGAGGAGGCGGGGGAGCGGCAGAGAAAGGGCCATAAATCACGGCCTGACAGAAGAGAAAGGAGAAACGGGGCCAGCTGCAGGTGGGGGTGACACCCCCCTGCCCGGACTGGGACCCCCCCCGAGCCCAGCCCCTTTCCAGACAGCTCTGCCGGGCGCTGCCCCCAGGCAGCGGCAGCCCTGCGGCATCGGCCCTGTGCGCAGCCCTTGCCGGGCACCTCGGCACGGCCGTGTTAGCAGGTACCTGGTGAGCAGAGATCCCTCCAGACAGGAGGAAATGGAGGTTTTATTTATGGCCGGAGCTGTAATCCATCCACCTCTGCTGCACCCCAGCTCCAGGCTCGGTGCTTTGCTGGGGTTTTTTATATCCAGCCCGCTTTGCTTCGCCTTTCCCTTAACCCCGATGGAGACGCTGGCCCCGGTGCGTGGGTTGGGAATGCCAAGGACGGCGGCATGAGGCGCCGCGAAGGTCCTGGCCAACGCTTGGTCCAAGCCTGTCCCTGCAGTGTGGGCATCGCCAGCCGCTCCACTCAGCATCAGCATCCTCACCCGGCCCGAGCTGGGACCGCGGCGTGGTGTCCCCCATGGGGACAGGCCCGCCCCGAGGGCACGCCGGGGGGGGACAGGGGTGCATGGGGGGCACCCAGCCCGCTCGTGCCCCGGCTCCGCGCCCTGCCCGTCGGACTTTGCCCCTGAAGTCAAGGTGAAAGGCACGCTGCCGGGAGACACCGAGGCCGCCACGGCATGGCCAGGAGGAGAGTTTGGCCCCCAGGTGAAAGGCGAAGGCAGGGCGATATCGCGGGGCTGCTCCCGGGTCAAGCACCTTTCTGCACAGTTTATTTCTTCGTTAATGATTAACAGGGCAGCAGCAGGCGGGCGCTGCCCCCCCCCAGCCCCCCCCAGCCGCCCCTTCTTCTGGGGCCGGCCGACGAGCTCTTACGGGTCCGACTTGATTAACCACATTACAAACGGATTTTACGGGGCTGCAGGCAGCCAGTCCCCGGCCGCATCCAGCCCTTCGCCCCATCCCAGGGGCTGCGCAGAGTGGTGGTACCCAAGGGACCCTGGGTGCCACAGGAGCACCCCACGGCACGGCCCCGGCCCTCGTGCCCCGCACGAGACGGGGAGCTGCGGCCTCGTGCTGTTTGCGGTAATTAAAGATCCCGCTGGGGCTGTCGGCAAGAGGAGGGGATTGCCGATGCCGGCAGCTTGGCCACGGGCCAGGCGTGGGGAATTGCTTCCCATCCTCCCGCCGCGGCCCCCGCAGCCCCGAATGGCGTCACACCGCACCGTGACGTGGCGGCCGAGCTCTGCCCGTGCGTGGCAGGGCTGCACCGCACCCTGGAGGTCACTTGCTGGGGGGAGGGGGGAGG
>NW_008795320.1:1002399-1006724 GCF_000699145.1 Aptenodytes forsteri
AGCACTAACGGGGGGACCCCGGTTGCAGCACGGGGTCCCTCCGTGCTCTGCACCCCACATAAGCAGCCCCTCTGTCCGGTGCATCCCCAGCCCCCGGAGGGATGGATGCCCTGGCTGCTTCGTCCCCTGGGCGGTGGGGCACAGCCAGTGTCCGGGTCCTCGTCATCGCCCGGCTCTGCTCCGGCATTAATTGCCGTTCCAGGCTAATGCCTGAAAACACGCCGTGGCTGTGAGTCACTTCGGTCACGGCCGCTCTACCCGGAGAAAGCACCAGTGCGGCAGCAAGTATAATTTTAACCGGAGGTGTCAACAGCCCGGCGTGCTGCGGGCGCTGATCTGGTGAGATGCCGGGGAGAGGGGCTGCAGCCCCCGCCGGTGCCCACGCTCGGGCCAGCGCTGCAGCAGATCCGGGCCCACCAGCAGGACCAGGATACGACCCCTGCGAAGTTTGGAGCTGCAAATAACTCTGGAGTTTCTGTTGGGCTCGAAACGAGCGTCGGGCTGGCTGGCACGCGTGGGGGACCCCCGGCCCTGGGCTGTTCCCAGGGAGGTAAATGTGTATATAGGGGTCCATTCGCAGGTCTGGATCCACGTGCAAACACTCCCAGGGGTGTTTGCTAAACCAGTGAGGGTGCTGCGAGGATGGCACCCGCATCCCGGCCTTGGGCACCCCACAGGCAGGCTGGGAGAGGGGCACCCCACCTCTGCACCCTGTTTTCTCCCCGCCCAAGGGGGGCCGGCTGCTTCGAGCATCGTCTCGTGGTGCTGAGACGCCACGGGAAGGGAAGGGGCAGCGCTGCTCCTGCAGCGGGAGCCGTCTCCGAGCCGCCTTGCTCTCGTTTGGGCGGCCTAGATTCGTCCTCCCCCATGCGCAGCATCTCCTCTCCTGGCAGCTCCCGGCACCGGCGCTGCCGGGTCCCGGCTGACGGGAGGCGAGGCAGCCGTGGAGCTGCCGGCGTGGGGCAGGGTTCAGTTCCTGTTACCCCCCTGGTCCTGCAGCATCCTCCCCATCGCCTGCCGTGGATGCAGCATGTGCGGATGCAGCGTGTGCATCATCCCTGGCCCTGCCTCAGTTTCCCCATCTGATCAGCAGGATCTGATCAGCAGACTCAGCCGAGCGGCTGCTCAGGATTAATGATTTGAAGATGGGGAAATACATATGGCTTTTGAGAAATTCCAGTTTCCTGGAACAAAGGAAAGGCCACATCAGGGCTCCCCGGGAGAGGGACGGACTCTGCGTCCCAGATGCCACTTAGGTTGCAGCGGTGATGGAGGGGCTACGAGCATCCAAGATTTTATCCCGTGCTCGTCACTGGTATCTGGGCGCCTACTTCAGGTGTTTGGGGGTTTTTCCCCCCCTCTGTGCTGGGAAGTGATTTGGTGCAGTGGAAAAATGTTGGTTTTCCAAGTAGGGAGTGAAGTGTTGGAGGGGCCGGGAACAATGCTCCCCTGGCAGCCCTGGCATCTGCTTTGTTCAAGGAGTCAAAAGCAGTATCAAGCCAAGATTGCTCTAATTTGAATATTAAAAGTGAGTTGGATTCAGTTTAGTTCTTGCACTAAATAATTACATGTTCTAATTACATAATTAGCACAGTATACGCCTTTTGTATTCTCACAGTTTCCCAGGTCGCTGCAGCCTATCAGTTGGGAAACTTGCTACGAGCCGCTGGCGGGAGCTGAGATGATTTTTGGGTTTTCCTGGTGGTGGTGGTGGGGACGGTGCCCTGAGGCCACGGTGAGGGTCAGCCAGGCCCCCGCCGGGAGGTTCGGCCGCGGTGCCGGGAGCTTTGCCCCCGCCACGGTGCAGACGGCTGATGAAGATGTAACCTGACGTTTTGATTAGCTATCGCTTCTCCGCTGGAATAACTTTTTATCAGCAACACATTTTAAAATGTGCTAAGCGCAGTGGTGATGTTCGGGGTGAATTAATTCCGGTTTGAGCGCGGTGGGAATCCCTGCTTGTCTCGTCTCTGGAGTCGTGTAGGGATGAAGAGATTCATGTCAGGATTCCCAGGCAGAGCCGAGCTGCTGCCGGACGCCAGCACGACCCGGCCCTGCCTGCACTTTCTTGGCTGCTGCTTTATACGCCTTAATTTATCGCTGTTTTGCTGATAACCCCCTTTCCTCCCCGTTCGCTGCGACAGCCTTCGGGTGGGATGCGAGCGCCCAGTGTCACCCGTGCCCCACTGCATCACTCGGCTGTGTGGGGACCGTGAGCGCGAGTGGCCCCTGGGAATTGGGGCTGGGGGGTTTGGACACTAATGATACCGTTTGGGAATGTCTCTCGCAGCCTGTCCCAGCGTGTCGCTCCCCACGATGCCGCAGGAGCAGCGGTCAGCGGCTGGCTTTGGTGGTGGCCGGTACCATGCATGGTGCAGGGGCTGCCTGGTGCCCGCGGCTCCTTGCCTGGGGCAGGACCCGTGTGCCAGGGGGTGGGCGCGACCCCCTTTGCAGGCTCCAAGGTTGCTCGGGGGGGAAAGCATCCCTCCGGCCCATGCAGACCCCGCACTGGGGCTGGAGGCATGTGCACCGCTGCTCCAGAGCCGTAGGGTTTTGCTTTGCCACGCTCGCAGGGTCCGGTCGAGGCCAGACCGGAGCATGGAGGATGCGGGGCCATGCCACCGCCATGGGGGACGCCCACAAGCGTTCGGTGCCCGAGGGGTCGCAGGCTCAGCACTGCGGGGGCAGCCCCAGCCCTGTAGGAAATAGTTGAAATTCCTTGCACGTCGCCATGGGGGACGCCCACAAGCGTTCGGTGCCCGAGGGGTCGCAGGCTCAGCACTGCGGGGGCAGCCCCAGCCCTGTAGGAAATAGTTGAAATTCCTTGCACGTCTGGCGGTGAGGCTGGGGGCTGCTCCGCCGCCCCCGCCCCTCCCCCCCCCCCCACGTGCCGGGACACGGGGCATCGCTCCCCAGCACCCATCCCTACACGTCCCTGAGGATGGGAGCCCCGTGCCCCAGGGGTCTCTCCAGCTTTCCTACGGCCCTGGGCATCGCTGGCAACACGAACTGGCAGCCCCTGCTGTAGGAAATCGCTCTGTTTCCATAGCATCTGAGTGCCGCCTGGGAGCACCTGTGTCTGCATGCCGGGGGCCGGCGTGGCACAACCACGGCTGGCGCAGAGGGGGCCGCGCTCAGAGGTGAAGGGCTTTGCCCAAGGGCGGCGGGGATGTGGGTGGCGGAGCAGCTCGGCGGGGTGCGGGGACCCCCGGCGGCATCGCATCGCTCCTCCCCGGCACCTCATCTGCCCGGTCCTGCCCGCAGGTCCAACCGCGACTGCCAGATCGACCAGCACCACCGCAACCAATGCCAGTACTGCCGCCTGAAGAAGTGTTTCCGCGTGGGCATGAGGAAGGAAGGTAAGGCCAACATCACGGGGATGGTTCCTGAGGGGTCCCGGTGAACCCCACCACTGCAGTGTGGGGCTGCTGCAGTGCCGGCTGAGGGTTCCCAGTGCCTGCTCTGCTCCCGGGCTGCCCGTGCCCGTTCTGCTCCCGCTGTGGCTGGGCGCTCTCCCACCTCTCCAGGAACCTGGTTTGCAGCAAAACCCCCCATTTGCCCCTTTTTTTTTTTTTTCCTCCTTGAATCGCCCTCGGTGCCGGCAGTGCAGGTGGTGTTTGTTTGGAAAAGCCAGAGCCTTGAGCTGATAAGGTGACACACCTGGAGCCGGGACAGCCCCGGTGCCCCAGGCACGGTGGAGGTCGGCTGGGACGGGCTCCCGGCATGGCCGGAGCCATGCAAATCCCCAGGCGGCTTTCTGCTTGCTGCCCGTCGCCCAGGGGTGCGAACCCCAAAATGCTTCCCAGGCAGCTGCGAATGGGACGAAGGGTCGAGCCCGAAGCAGAGCTGGGATCTCAAATCCCCGCGGCAGGATGGGGCTGTGCCAAGGCACACGCGGGGATGGAGATGCCGGGGGCTTGGCGCAGGCTCTGCTGCGGTGCCGGGGCTGCTCAGCGGCAGGTGGCATTAATGCGAGGAGCAAGGGGGGGGGAAGGATACTGGAAGCAGGACAGTAATTCCCTCCTTTCCGGAGGAGTCGAGATGGCATTATTGCCACTTAGCATGATTTAGAGCTCTCATTTAAGTGGCTCATGAACAGCCCATAAATTAATTACTAGGGACTGAGCAAATAGTGGGCGCTAATGGGAGAGGGGGGGAGCTGAAAAATGGCTCTCCCTGAACGCAATTAGGAGGGGGAGTGCCCCAGGGTTAACGATGCTTCCAAGATGGACGTTTTATTTGCAAATAAATGATTGCCGCCATGTGATGACCTTGGGTAGCAATCGCCCTGCTCCACTGCAGCCAGCATGGAGGGGGGCGGGGGG
>NW_008795320.1:1006948-1009532 GCF_000699145.1 Aptenodytes forsteri
ATGCACCACCTCCCTCTCCCCGAGTGCCTGAAAGCCGCCCATTGTTTCCCTGGGGTGGCAGGATCCGGGGATGCCGGGATGCCGAGTGGGTGGGGGGAGCATCCCCATCCATCCTTGCCCTGCATGGGGCAGAGGGAACCCCGCGTGCCCCCCGGGAGCGGGATGGGGGATGCAGCAGGGTACAGAAGCAGGCAGACGCTTCCTCTCTCCTCTCCCCCCTAGCCGTGCAGCGGGGCCGGATCCCCCCCACCCACTCCAGCACCAGCCCCAACACCATGCCCAGCGGGGAATACTTCAACGGGCAGCCGGTGTCGGAGCTCATCTCGCAGCTGCTGCGGGCTGAGCCCTACCCTGCCGCCCGCTATGGCTCACAGTACGCGCAGCAGGGCAGCGTCATGGGCATCGACAACATCTGCGAGCTGGCTGCCCGCCTCCTCTTCAGCACGGTGGAATGGGCCCGGAACATCCCCTTCTTCCCCGAGCTGCCCGTCTCCGACCAAGTGGCACTGCTACGGCTCAGCTGGAGCGAGCTCTTCGTCCTCAACGCGGCGCAGTCGGCGTTGCCGCTGCACATGGCCCCGCTGCTGGCCGCCGCCGGCTTCCACGCCTCCCCCATGTCGGCCGACCGTGTCGTCTCCTTCATGGACCAGATCCGCATCTTTCAGGACCAGGTGGAGAAGCTCAACCGGCTCCAGGTGGACTCGGCCGAGTACAGCTGCCTCAAAGCCATCGCGCTCTTCACGCCGGGTAGGTTGGTGTCGCGACCGGGCTCTGTCCTCATCTCCGCCCCATGGAGCCGTGAGCCCCCAGGGAGCATCTGCCTCCCGTTTCCCTGGGGGTTCAGGGTCCAGAGAGCATCATGTGGCTCTCGGGGGTGGTGGTGGGGGGGGGTGGCAGAGGTTCCTTGTGTCCCAGCACTTCTCCACCATGGTTTGCAGCATCCCAGCTCATCCATCTGGGCACAGGGCTGAGCTTCCCTGAGTTGAGTGGTTAAACATTGGAACAGGCTGCCCGGGGAAGTGGTTGAGTCCCCATCCCTGGAAGTATTTAAAAGACGTGTAGATGCGGCACTTAGGGACATGGTTTAGTGGGCATGGGGGTGTTGGGTCGACGGTTGGACTTGATGATCTTAGAGGTCTTTTCCAGCCGTAATGATTCTATGATTCTGTGATTCCCCGGGGCAATAGGAACGAGACCTGCAGTAACACAAATACCCCCCTATGCACCAGGGGGGTTTGGGGAGCCCTGTCCCTCGGTCCGTCCATGCTCATCTCATGCCACAGAGATGCCTGGTCCTTCCTGGCGGGGACGGGCCTGCAGCAGCCCTTTGCAGCCAGAGCGGTGGTGCTGCAGCCAGCTGCATCCCTTAATTTGGCAAGGAGAGCAGCCAGGCAGGAGCTTGGCCAGTCGGGGAGAGGGGCGGGAGGGCTCGCTGGGGATATCGGGGGGTTCCGACCGCTGACCCGTCTCCATCCCACCCCTCTTGCAGACGCCTGCGGCCTCTCGGACCCGGCGCACGTGGAGAGCTTGCAGGAGAAGGCGCAGGTGGCCCTCACCGAGTACGTGCGCTCACAGTATCCCTCGCAGCCCCAGCGCTTCGGCCGGCTCCTGCTGCGGCTGCCGGCTCCCAGCTCTTCTTCATGAGGCTGGTGGGGAAGACACCCATCGAAACACTAATCAGGGACATGCTGCTGTCCGGGAGCACCTTCAACTGGCCCTACGGGACGGGGCAGTAGGGGACAGAGCCTCTCCCCCCGGGACACCCTGGGGACCCCCAGCAGCTGGACCCGGATTCCCTCCAGCGCCCTGAGACGGTGCTGTCCCTGGGGAGCCCCGAACTGCGCCGGTCCCCAGCCCCGCAGCTGTCTTGTAGCTCGTCCGTCCGCC
This sequence comes from Aptenodytes forsteri, assembly GCF_000699145.1. Taxonomy (NCBI): domain Eukaryota; kingdom Metazoa; phylum Chordata; class Aves; order Sphenisciformes; family Spheniscidae; genus Aptenodytes; species Aptenodytes forsteri. The sequence goes on from NW_008795320.1 coordinate 1,008,836, forward strand.
GCAGCTCCCCCCAAAAGCAGCGGGGTCGCAGCTTTGTCCTCCTAAACCCGAAGGTACTGGCCGTGCCACCGCTGTCGGACACTCAACTCTTCCGTACCCCCGTGAAGCGGAGCTCCCTGGCCTCCCCCGGGGACCTTGGAGCATCCCCAGGGCTGGTCCCTTGCTCTGCCCCTGTGTCGGAGCTGGGCTGCAGCCCAGGGAGGGGGACGCCGTCCTCTGGCTGCCCCTCCAAATCTGAAGTTCAGATGGCGGGAGGCTGGGACAGGAGGTGATGGGAGGTGAGACTGGCCGGGCTGGGTTGTGGGGGGGCTGCCGGCTGCGCCACAGAGCCAGCCTTTGGGGGGTCCTGATGCAGGACCCCATGCCCCCACCCAGCCCTGGCAATTGTGGAAAAAGGGTCATTTTAAAGCCCCTTTGTGCCCTGCCCAGGGGCTGCCTCTGCCTGGCCAGGCTGTATCCAGCCTCAAGGACTGAAGCGCTGAGCTCCCACCCAGCCCTGGCAATTGTGGAAAAAGGGTCATTTTAAAGCCCCTTTGTGCCCTGCCCAGGGGCTGCCTCTGCCTGGCCAGGCTGTATCCAGCCTCAAGGACTGAAGCGCTGAGCTTGGATCAGCCCCTTTTTGGGGACTGGGCTTGTCCATGCCTGGTCCCAGCCCCCTCCCTGCACTTTCCACTGAAGCATCTCTGCTGTTGGGGCA
>NW_008795320.1:1010117-1011065 GCF_000699145.1 Aptenodytes forsteri
CATTTAGATGGATTCACTGAAAATATAATCCTTGTTCAATGATACTAAAATTAACTGAAGTCAATAAAAGATGTTTCTTACAATGCTGGGGATCGAGTGTGTGGGGAAAGGGGCTTATCCTGCAGCGATGCTGAAGCCCACCCCAGGGTGAAGGGGTGATGAAGCAGAGTGGGAGATAAGGTCCCAAAAAATTAAGCTCCCTATAAGAAACCTAAAATTGGATGTTTTTTTGGAAAGCCTGGGGAGCTGGGGGTTATCCTGCAGCGATGCTGAAGCCCACCCCAGGGTGAAGGGGTGATGAAGCAGAGTGGGAGATAAGGTCCCAAAAAATTAAGCTCCCTATAAGAAACCTAAAATTGGATGTTTTTTTGGAAAGCCTGGGGAGCTGGGGGGGGGGGGGGGGGGGGGCCCTGTGTGATGTTCTTCAATGCAGGGGTCCCTCGGGAATAAATCCTGTTGCCTGAGGTCTGCTGGGGAAGAACTGGGTCAGCAGCATGAAGGGGCGCAGGAGCCAGCACAGAGGTTTGTACTTGGTCTTTGGCGAGCAAGGTGGGGGATTTGGGGTTCCCCTCCAAGGTGAGCGGTTTGGAGGTCGTCTGTGTCCCCCCCAAGGTAGGATTTTGGGGTTCTTCCCATCTTGAAGGGGCTGGGAGTGCAGTGCTGTGTTTGCCCTGCGTGGGTGGGACGCTGATGAGTCTGGGCAGCATCGGTCCCCGTTCCATGGCTGGACCAGCCTCGGAGGGGGGGGATGCGGGGTGTCCTGGTGTGGGGTCCGGGCAGCGTGGCGGCAGCCAGGGGTGTGGGGGCTGCCCCAGAGGCCGCAGCCACTTCCCACAGCCCACGCAGGGTTGGGGGGTGCAGGATCCATGCGGCACCCATCACACTCGGGGCTTGGGGCAGGATCCACACGGCCCCACAGGGACGTCGGCTCCACGGGGACCGGGAAGC
>NW_008795320.1:1011870-1012314 GCF_000699145.1 Aptenodytes forsteri
TGGGGTGGGGGGGCACGGTTTCCACCCTCCCCCAGCTGCATCGCACCAACCCAGCCCCGCTTTAGCTGGAAACAGAGACCGGCCACGCTCCGCACACTCACCCGCTTTAGGTCCTTCAGCCTGTTGTACTCCTCTGCGACATCCTGCGAAGGTAAGGGGGGGGGGGGGGGGGTGGAAAACACAACCGGTGGGCACCACGGCCAGGGGCCACGAGGCTGGGTGTCCCTTGGGGACGAGCAGTGACCTGCACCCCGCAGCATCCCTGATGCCCCACGGCATCCCCGATGCCCTGTAGCGTCCCTGATACCCCACAGCATCCCCGATGCCCTGCAGCACCCATCCCCAATGCTCCACAGCATCCATCCCTGATGCCCTGCAGCATCCCGAGGCCCCGCAGCATCCCAGATGCTCCACAGCATCCATCCCTGATGCCCCTCAGTGTCC
>NW_008795320.1:1013539-1015432 GCF_000699145.1 Aptenodytes forsteri
AGCGGCCCGGGCCCGGCCAGGGCTCCTTAAGGAGGACGTGGGGCATCCGTCCGTCCCTCCCTCCCCCTTCCTTCCTGGCCTTTGTGGGTTGTTTGTGCCGGAAGCCGGTCCCTGCCCGGGACAGCGGCCCTGGGGACGTCAGCTGCGAGCTCCGGATGGTGAAGCCACTTCCTCCAGCACCTTCCCCCCGACTCACAAAGACACTGTTAATTGGGGGCTGCTCCTGGCCCCGCTTTGCCCGACGGGGCCACCAGGTGAGACGGCCACCCGCAGCCTGCAGCATGGGGACAGCCACGTTGCCGCACCAGGACGGAGGCAGCGGCGCCTGGCAGCTCACGCCCATTCGAAGGTCACCCGTTTATCTCGGTCCTGACCATAAACAGGGAACTAGATGTCCCAGGAGGTTTTCACACCCCGGTACCTCCCCACCGCTGCATCCCCACCGAGGGGGAATATGTCACCGGTGGGTGACCCCATCCAGCTGAGACAGTGGCAGCCGGCAGAGCGGGGACCCCCCGAGGGGCAGATGAGGGCGAGGGGGAGCCCGGGTTGCGCGGGGTCCTGCCCCCCAGCCGGCCCGGCTCCCAGCGGGCCAGGAAATGCTTTGCAAGGGAGGGACTTTTGACAAAAATAAATAAACCAGAACAAAGGTATTTCTGCAAAATGAAAAATAAATATTAGACCTACACACAAAGCGAGGCGTGGGGACAAACGCACAGAGCGGAGCCGAGCTCTCTGGGGCTTGAGAGCAACTGTTGTGCTCGACTCTGGGATTGCACTGAAGGTTTGAGATAAACGTGATAAACATCCCCACTCCGGGCTCCAGCGGTGCCTGAGCACCCCCGGGCTGCCCTGGTCTCCCAGGGACGGGGACGAGGATGGGATGGGGACAGGGATGCAGCCCCTGCCCACGCAGCGGTCCATTGCTGCCCGCAGTCCCAGCTCCCACAGGGGCCTGGGCAGCCTCTCCTCGGCCGGGGCACGGCAGCACCCCAAGAGCCGCGCTCCAGGACAGGGGCGGATTTCAAAGCCCCCTTCCCCGTGGGACGCTGCAGACTTCCCGCACCCTCCCCAGGCACCGGCTCCTGCAGAGACACCGGCTCAGGGAGCTGCAGAGCGAGGACAGGATGGGGCACGTCCCGGCACACAGCGGGGCCAGGCTGGGACCGGCATCTCCCCGGGGCCACGGGGGCTGAGCCGCAGCGGGGGGCTCCCCAGCATCCCCCACCCAAGGGACACAGGCTCATTCGAAGCCCGAACGGTGCCGGTTTGGTTGCTGCAAAGCCCCTGGCTCCCTCCACGACAGCAGGGTGGCACGGCCACGCAGAGCCAAAGTTAATCATTGCCGAGACTGAAACCAAACAGCGTCGACAGGCAGTGTCTCATGGCTGGCGTCCCCGAACGCGGGGCGAGCAAAGGGGAGAGGACCCAGAGCCTCGGTGCTCCTGGCGCCCGGCCCATCTGATCCCACCCTGTTTGTCTTTCAGGGAGTTTGAGACCAGCTCACCCAGCCCGGCACCCTGTGCAAAGCCTTGCGGTGCCAGGGAATGGTACCAGCTGGGAAAAGCCACGGTGCCTAAACGGGGTGACAGGGAGGGACCCGGCAAGCACCGGGCACAGCGTCGCACCAGCGGCGATAACGCCGGACCCCAGGAGCTGCCTGCTGCGGTGTGCAAACATGCCGGGACCGGGCACCGGGGCGGCACAAGCCGGGCAGAAAGAGGCTCCTGGCACAAAGCCCTGGCCGGGCTCGGCACAGCCCCAAGTGCCAGGAGGAGCGGCGGGGTCCCAACGCAGCCCCTTGTGCTCACCGCGGCACATCCCGACCCAGCGCTGCCTCGGGCACGTTCAGCCCCGCCGATGATGGGCAGGCAGGGAGGATGACCGGGGGGA
>NW_008795320.1:1015866-1017584 GCF_000699145.1 Aptenodytes forsteri
GGCAGCCAGGATGGAGCCCATCAGGGGTTCGAGAGCTTTTGGGGCCAGCTCAAGCAATGGGGGGGGGCATTGATTTTCCCACGGGGACAGGACAAGTTTGGGGCTCAGGGAGCAGCAGGGAGCTGGCACCCTCTGGCATCTCCGTGCAGCACCCCGGCCCTGCTGCCAGCTGGGGCCATGGGCCAGCTCCTGCACCGCAGAGCCGGATCCCTGCCTGGATGGTTTCCCACAAACCAGATCCCTCAGCTGCACTGAAATCGGGGATGGGCGAGGACAGATTAGGCCACGCTTAGCCTTTGCATGGAGCGAGAGCAGCGCGGGTGCTGCGGCTCCCCCCCCCCCTGCTGCTCAGGGCGCAGGAATGTGGCACGGCCAGCCCGGCCGGATGGGAACCAGCAGCGCCAGTCCCAGCCCATGTGCCACGCAGGATCCCTGCCGGCCCCAGCCGAAACCGGGCCTGATGGACTTTGTTTTGAAGGTTCTCGCTGCCCTACTGACCCGCAGGGCTCCTGAACCGAGCCGGCAGCATCATGGGTGCTCGGGGAGAGCTGGCACCCAGCTGGCACCCTGGCCCTGCACCCATACCGGCACCCCAGCCCTGAGCACAGCCCACCTCTGCCCCAGCCTTGTTCAAATACTTTTACGACCGGGGAGACCAAAGTACCAGATACCGGGTCTGTATCAGGACGACAGCCCGTCCCCTCCCCGAAACTGCCTGGCGCAGGCAGCTGGCTCGCTCCGGTTCCTCCCGCAGCCCCAGCTCGCCCCGGCAAACAGCCGGGCTGGGATCCGGCACCAGCAGCCACCCCCTGCCCTCCGCAGCTGCAAAACGGCGACTGGTACCACCAAAAACTTTAAAGACGGAGGGGGGAAAACCCCGGCTGGCCGGGGACCCGGAGCTGCACACCCGTCCCAAGGGCAGGACACGTGGCCACCGACGCTCTCCCTCCCGCGCTGCCCTTGCTCAGCATCTCGTTTGAAGCAGAGCAAGGGCTTTGCGCTGCCGGTTTGGCTCAAAGAGGGGGGGTCTGGCCGGAGCTGGGGTGCACCCTCACCTCCTGGGGGTCCACGGTGCAGTAGTGGTAGAGGTACTGGTTCAGGTAGGTGCTGCTGCTGTATATCTGGCTGCACATGGTCAGCAAGGGGTTGTAGTAGTAGCTGCCAGTCATCTGTGCCTGGGGGTTGACCCCCACGATGTAGACGATGGAGGCGATGAGCATGACAAAGGCCAGCACGGCGCAGACCACGATGACCACCAGGTAGAAGCGACGGGAGCGGGAGCTGCTCGATTTGCTGACGCTGGCGACAAAAAGCCCCAGCTGGGCCAGGAAGCAGAGCACAGCCACGGCGATCATGAAGCCGTTGGCCGCCCGCGGGTTGGTGACCCCGCCGTAGTAGCCCCCGTAACCGTAGCCGTAGTTCAGCCCGCTGCCGTAGTAGCCAGAGCCATAGAAGCCCCCCAACCCGTTGCCGTAAGCCCCCCCGAAGCCGTAGCCGTACTCCCAGGCCAGGGTGGAGGCCACGCAGGCAAAGATGGCGATGCAGAGCAGGATGACCACGGCCTCCAGGATCCTCACCACACTGGGTGGCGAGGTCCACTTGTAGAAGTGCTGCGGCACGTCCTCGATGTAGTAGGAGCCCGGCGGGGGCGAGCGGGCGCCGTAGTCATAGCCGTAAACGCCCATGGGGGGACCACAGCCTGTGGGGTGGCCGTAGCC
>NW_008795320.1:1019816-1021351 GCF_000699145.1 Aptenodytes forsteri
CCCAGCGCCCAGGGCCACGAGGCGCCCCAGGGCACGCAGCACCCAGAAGACCCCAAAACCAACAGCACGAGGAGCCTGCGGGTTTGCTCTCCATGCCCAGGTGGGTGCGATGGCTGGGTGGGCACCGCATGCATCCCTGCAGCACCGCCACCCCCTCCCCAGCACCCAGCTCCCGGGGTCATCATCCCAGGGCGCCGGCCGGTGCGCAGGCTCAGAAGTAGACGGCGCTCTCGCGGGCGTCGCGGTCATACTCCTGGATCCGCGCCTTGATGTGCGTCAGCTTCTTCTTCAGGTATTCGCAGCGCTGCTGCTTTTCCAGGAAGGCCGAATCCTGCCGGCCGGCCGGTGCTCAGCCAGGAGGAACCCTGCCCCGACACCGGGATCCCACAGCACCCTGGGGACCCCCCCCCACGCACTGGGGAAGGGGGAGAGGCACCGTGGGGAGGCCGTGGGCTCGCAGCTCCCCGGCTCCCCAACACGGGGAGCAGATCCTGAGCCCTTCCCTTTCTCACCCTCTTCTTCCTCACATACTCGTGCCAGACATGGGCCACCCTACTCCCATCCTGCAGCGCAGAAGGACATGTCCCGGAGCCCTGGGGGCTCAGCCTGGCCGAGCAGGGCCCTAACGAGGCAGCTGGAGCTAACGAGCCCCGGGGGCTCGGGGGCAGCCAGCCTTCCCGCAGTGCCATGCAGCGAAAACCTTGCCCAGGGCATAGCCGAGAGATGCCACCGCTCCTTAGTTTTCCAGCAGCTGCCGGGTGCCTTCGAGCACGGCTCATGCCTCTCAGCTGCAGGAGCCCGGGTGTCCACGTGTCCCCCTGGTCCCCCCCCACCCAGCGCAGGCCCCCAGGCTCATCCTGAGTCCCCACAGAGACCGGCCAACTCATCACACCCAACACTGCTCGCAAAACACAGTGCCCGCAGCCGGTGCCCACCAAGGGACCCACCGTCCTCCTCGTGGCATGCCGGGGCAGCTGGCCCATCGCTGCCTCCAGCTCCCCGAGCCTCCGCCGCGCGGCACGGACCTCCCCGAGCAGCTCCGTGTATTCTGCCAGCTGGTCCTGGAAGACGCCCTTGTACCCCTCCCGCTGCTGGGGGCTCCGGATCGCCGGGTACTTTCTGCACCGCTGGGGCCCCGGGGCGCCGGGTACTTTCTCACCCGCCATGAGGCCAGGAGGCTCAGGGTGGAAGAGCCCGGGCGCTGCCCGCACACCCAGACAGGCAGGGGCAGGTCCGTTACACCCCGTCCTGTGGTTGTCCCCATGGGAGTCACTTACACCACGTAGTCTGGGACAGTGCGTGGCCGGGGCACCAGCCCGGGGGGGACAGACCCAGCCCCCAGCTTCTCCCCCTCCTCGGTGGGGGGGACCCTCCTCGAGGGTCTCCCCAGCGGCACCACCTCGTCCTCGAACGCGACGTGCTTGGCTCGGGCTGGCGGAGGCTTCAGGACACAAGGGAGGGGCGTGTGGCTGCGTGGCCACCGTACTGTACCGGGGGCTACAGAGGGGGCCACCCGGGGCTGTCCCCGCTCCTGG
>NW_008795320.1:1021655-1022477 GCF_000699145.1 Aptenodytes forsteri
GGAAGAGGAGGATGAGAGCGGCTGCCTGCGCCCCGGCCAAGCGGCAGATGCCGGCGAGGAGGGGGCCGTGGCACAGCGCCAGGAGGATGGTGGTGAGCTGCCAGGCCAGGCCGGCCACCCCCAGCACACCACCCACCCCCCTCCCCCAGCACCCCCGGCCAGGACTTCATGGAGGCGAAGCGGGGCCGAACGCCTCCAGCCCAGCCTGGGGACTCAGCACCCCTGCGCCCAGCTCCGTACCCGGCAGCCCCGGCTCTCCAGTGGGGCAGGTGGGCTCCGGCATTGGCCGCCTTCGGGGTGATGGGGGTCCCCTGGGCGCATCCGGCGGCTGCTTCGCTTCCCCGCTTCTGGGCTGAGCCCCGCTGGAGGAGAAGCCTCAAGATGAGCAGGGATGGGAGCAAAACCCCATGGCAAGCTGACACGGGTCACGGTGTTACCAGCCCTTTTCGCGTGCCTCAGTTTCCCCCGTAGGGCACACTTGCAGCCCGGCCCCAAGCTGCCTTTCCTCCCCATCGCTCGCCGGGGATTTACGAGTGGCCACTGACATGAGGACCCATCAGCGAGCTCCGACTGTGCCCCAGGGATGTCACCTCCCCTGCTGTGAGCTCCTCCTGGTGCGTGTCCCAGGGCTGCCACCCCATCCCGGCCCGTGGGCAAGCGGGAAAGCACCCGCTGGTGCTCCCAGCACCCAGGCTGGGCAGGAGCAGGGAACCGCTGGAGCCCCTCCGGGCAGAAGGAGGGGAAGGGTCCCCGCTGCATCACTGCCGGACGTCCCCACCGCCACCAAGGACCCCGCGGATGCTGCTGGACTCATGTCAAGCA
>NW_008795320.1:1025266-1026081 GCF_000699145.1 Aptenodytes forsteri
GGGGGGGGTGTCTTACCCGCTTCGTTAGCTGCGTATCCATCATGAAGTTGTGCACGTGTTTCTCCGCTTTGGTGAGCTCTAGCTTTCTGGCAACGACAGCGACGACCAGAGCGGTGCAGCCGGCACCCTGCGGGCAGAGAGCCCTGCGGTGAGGGCAGCAGCAGGAGCCGGGGGGGGGTGCAGGAGCTCCCCCCCCTCGCCTGCCCCCCACAGGCACTCACCATGATGCCGGTGAGCAGACACACGCCCTTCCCGCAGCAGGTGGGCGGCACCATCCCCCCGTAGCCGATGGAGAGGAAGGTGATGGAGATCAGCCACATCGCCCCCAAGAAGTTGCTGGTCACCTCCTGCTTGTCGTGGTACCTGCCCGGGGCCGAGCGCAGCCGCCATCACTGCACGGTCCCGCCCCCGCCATGTGCCCCGCCACGGCACCACCGGCTTTGCCACACGGTTTTTAGCCACTTTCCCATCCGGCGGCTGCAGCCGGTAGAGTCCCCAAGCTCCCAGCTGCGCCGCTGGCACACAGGGTCCCAAAGAAGCTGGGGACGCCCTGGGGACACCAGGCATGGCCACTCCGGACACAGGCACCAGGGAGGAGGTAAGCCCTGGGGTGGCTGTGACCCCCGGGAGTGGGGCTGGCTCAGGGGGGGCTGCTGGACGAGGATAACAAGGCGACGGGTGCAGAGCAGCAGCCCCCACGCATGGATGGCAGCAACCTCCATCCTCCTGAAGCTCCCCCCGAGATCTCAAAGCACAGGACAGGGGTGTCACCGCCGGACACCTCCCCCCCCGAGGAGGGGACAACCCGCCTCCGC
>NW_008795320.1:1028615-1028879 GCF_000699145.1 Aptenodytes forsteri
CGGGGAGCCAGGAACCCCGGGTGCCGGGGGTGAGAAGAGGGAAGGGGGGAGACGGGAGCAAGCCGGGGTGGACTCAAGCGTGCGGCAAGGAATTTAGGATTGCTGCGTCCCTCCACCCGGCCCCCCTGGCCCCCTGGGCACAGCCGCACGGTTTGGGCTTGGAACCTCAGCCGGCACCGAGGGATGCTGCGGGGCAATGCTGGGGGGCACCACGCAGCTGGGGGGGGGACCCGCACCCCGGGGCGGTCTGGCAGTGAGGGCTGA
>NW_008795320.1:1029374-1030446 GCF_000699145.1 Aptenodytes forsteri
TGCAGCTAATCCTAAATTCTGGGTAGCACAAGCCTGGGGCAGGGGGGACGTCCCGTGCAGGACGCGCTGTCGGTCCCTGGGGTGACTCACAGTTTGTCCCTGCGAGCAGCAGAGCGGTCAGGGAGGGAAAACAAGAGCAATTAATGAGCGTCTCGGGGGAGCGGCCGAGAAGGGGCGAGCACGGGCAGGGCATCGGCGCGGGCATCCCGCCCCCGGCATCCCAGCCCCGGCATCCCAGCGGGCGCAGCTGAGGAGCAACGGGCCACATCCTGCACAAGGGCTCGGTCCCCTCTGAGAGACCCCCCCAGCTCCTCCTGGCCGGATCCGCTGGCAGAGAGGGGTTCCTGCTGCGTCCCAGGGGGGCACAGAGGGGCTTAGGAGAGATCTGGGGACAGCCTGGGGGTCCGGCCGTCCTCATCTCGCCTCAGCACGCGTTGTCGTTTTGGCAAACCCATCGTGGCCATTCCCCAGGGCATGAGGGTCCTGCCGGAGAGGCTCTGCCCAGAGAGCGGGGGCCTCTTCTCCAAGGGGCCTCTTCTCTCCCACCAGCCCCCCGGGGTCTGCACCGTGCATCCTCAGCTGCACCCCAGCCCTGTGCCCCCCCCCCCCCTCCCCCAAAACCCCCGCCCGGCGGCCTCTCACAGACGCGGACCGTCCAGGCAGCGATGATCCAGGAGGAGATGCTGAAGACCAGGAGGACGGTGCCGGGGCAGATGGTCATGAGGGTCTTCATGACGAAGCGGGTGTTGAAGTTGATCTTGTTGAGGGCGCCGATGCTGCGGGAGGAGGCGTCGGTGAAGAGCTTGCTGTGCAGCAGCATGACGCGCCCGATCAGGTACAGCCGCAGGAACATGGGGATGGAGAGGATGATGTCTACGTCGGCGTCGGCCACCGAGGCGGCATAGGTGAAGGCCAACCGCGCCGTCCAGGTGAAGAGGTACTGGCCGGGGATGGGGTGGATGGCGCAGACGATCAGCTCCAGGGCGATGAAGAAGATGCGCTCATAGGTCATGGCGATGCGCCAGTCGTCAGCGCCGTTATCCACCATGAAGAGCTGCGGGGGGAGAAAAAG
>NW_008795320.1:1032880-1033131 GCF_000699145.1 Aptenodytes forsteri
GGGGGGGCCCCGGGGGTCCACAGGCAGAACCCCCGGCCCTGCGCCCTCCCGCTGCGGGGCCAGGGCTGGGCTGCAATGGGGGAGGTGACAGCCCGAGCGGTGCCCCCGGCCCCACTGCACGGGTGGCCCTGCAGAGCCAGCGCAGCCCCCCGGCACGAGCAGCCCCATCGCACGGGGGGGGGTCCCATGGCGGCGAGCACAGACCCCACTGCAGAAACAGCCCCGTTGCCGCCGGCACGGACCCCCAGCAC
>NW_008795320.1:1034877-1036187 GCF_000699145.1 Aptenodytes forsteri
CCCCACTGCAGAAACAGCCCCGTTGCAGCCGGCACGGACCCCCAGCACGGACCCCCAGCACCAACGGCCCCATTGCACAACGGGCCTCAAAATCACCGCGCGGAGCCCACGGTGCCGACAGCACCGGCAGCACCGTCCTGGTCAGAGGGCCAGGCCGGGGCAGGTCGCTGCAGGGCTCCTTGCACGGGGGAGCTGGGTGGTCCCCGCAGCCTCTCCCCCAGCCCTGCAGCAGGGCTGTACCCCCGGGGGGGGTGCAGCTCCCTGGATTTCAGGCCTCCAAGTGTCCAAGTCCTGCTGCAGCCCGTCCCGGCTAAAACCCCGAAGAATCGGCATCGGTACCCCCATTGCAACCGCCGTCACTGTACCCGTGTCCCTCCCGGCACGGGGACACCCAGGAAAGCGCTGCCACCACCGGCATCCCCCCATCAGCGTGAGGCAACAGGGCTTTGGGTCCCTTTCCCCGTCCCCCGAGGGATGCACCGGAGCCAGGGAAGATGCTTTCCTGCTACCTACGGGAGCAGAGGCTGCATGGCCGGGCTCCAGCTCCCAGCTGCTCCCCGGTGTGTATCCGGGGCCGCTGGCTCCCCTCCAGAGCCAGATCATTTTCTCTCCATTCTGCCAAATTTATTGCAGGAAAATGGGCTCCGATTTCTTTTTAATACTCGGTTGGGGAGAAAAATACGCAGCGGGCAGGGCGGAGAGGAAGCGGTTTCCCAGGGCTGCCGGCTCCAGGCCCCCTTCATTGCGGAGGTGCCGGAGATGCCAGAGCCATGCCGGGGCCTGGAAAACTTTTTGGCACCTGGAATGGGGTCTGTGAAGCTGCCCCCAGAGCCTTCCCAGATGGATGACAGTAAATATTTTATTAACCATCACTCCGTGGTCGTTTCACTAATAGCTTCTATCAATGGCAACGTAAATGGGCCTTATTAAATCTTCCCCCTGTCAGGACATCGATAGGGACGTCTCCGGCAGGATTCAGCGCCCGGAGGGTTGATTAAAACTGCGAAGCCCTGAGGGGTCCCTTGTCCCCCGTTCCCATGGGGATGTCATGGCGGGTGGCCGCATCCCCAGGGATGCTCGGGTGGGATGTGCAGCGCAGGGGCACCCAGCGCGGTCCTCCACGGCCCCATCGTGGGGATGGGGACAGGGCAGGTCCCCCCCAGCCGGGGCTGCTGGCCGCGGCCGCCGGGTGTCCTTGAGCAACCGCCGGGGGTGTGCGGCGGAGGGGGCGACAGGAACGCCCACCGCCGCAGCCCGGGTGTCCGGCCGCAGGGTGCCCCTTCCGCCCCCGCGGCAACGCTCGAGCTCGA
>NW_008795320.1:1039987-1040650 GCF_000699145.1 Aptenodytes forsteri
GGTGTGGGTGGGTGCTGCCCACTTGCCTGCAGCCTCCCCCCGCTCCCTTTGTCAAGCCAGAGAGCTGCGGGCGGCAGTGGGGCCTGCCCCGGGGGCAGCGGGGCACGCGCGTGTGCAAGCACCCTGCGCCGGGGAGGGTGTGCGAGTGTGTGCGTGTGCACAGCGGGCCTTTGCACGGGGGCTGCGCGTGTTGCTTGAGGAGGGCGCAGGGATGCGGTTGTGCATCGAAGAAAGCACAGCGGGTGTGCACAGGCAGGGTGTGCACAGAGGGGTGTGCACAGAGGGGTGTGCACACGGGGGGGTGCACAGGGGGTGTGCGCACAGGTGGGGTGCACAGGGGGTGTGGGAGGCACGGGGCTGGGTGTGCGTGCACAAGGATGTGTGCAGGGCGGTGTACGTACAGTGCACGGCTACAGGGGTTGCAGCGTGTAGGCGTGCGCACGCACAGGGTGTGCTTTGTGTTGTGTGCAGGGGGTGAATACACGCTTGTGAGCGTGCGTGGGTGTGCGAGGGGTTGCACGCGTGGCTGTGTGCGTGTGCGTGCAGGGAGGGGTGCGGTGTGCACAGAGAGGCGCAGGGGTTGCACGCACAGCTGCGTGCTGGGGGCGCGCTACGTGCACGGTGCTGCAGTGTGCAGGGGGGTGCAGTGGGGTGCATGTGCAT
>NW_008795320.1:1042472-1042767 GCF_000699145.1 Aptenodytes forsteri
GGAGTCGGCCCGGCTCTTGCAGCCTGGTTCTGCAAGCAGGGTGCGGAGAGGGCTGGGGAGAGCCCCGAAATGGCCACAGGCTGTCAGCTTCAGCTCGAGCATCGCCTCCTCAAACCCCTTCACCACCAAAGCGCAAACGCCTCTGCAGCCTTGAGGACTCCTGCAACCCTCCCTGCCTGCTCGCAGGCGATCCTCCGCAGGGGTAGAGGCCACACGCTGCCCGTTACCCGGCTTGGGATGAGCCCTATTTGTTTAGTAACTTCAGAAGAAACCCCAGCAGGATGCCAAGCCGTCC
>NW_008795320.1:1042815-1043044 GCF_000699145.1 Aptenodytes forsteri
AGACCAGAAGAGATGTGAAAGGGGAGAGGGAAGAGAGAAAAACCTTGTGCCTGCTCACTGCTCAAGGCAGGACTCTGCCGTGGCTCCGGGGCTAAGCCTCTCCAGCCCTGCCTGGGTCCTGGGTGGGCCCTCCCAAGGGAGCTCACCGATTTCTTTTTGCCTGGGCCAGCGGAGAGACCACGGGGCTCCGGCCGAAGGGGAGCAGAGGCGGCACAGCCAGGCTAGGGCC
>NW_008795320.1:1057711-1059310 GCF_000699145.1 Aptenodytes forsteri
TCTTTACAGGCTGGGCTTGCGCAAGCAGGGCGGGGGGGGGTGTACATTGGCAGGGGTCAGCCCAGCTCTTTCAGCCTGGTTCTGCAAGCAGGGTGCGGAGAGGGCTGGGGAGAGCCCCGAAATGGCCACAGGCTGTCAGCTTCAGCTCGAGCATGGCCTCCTCAAACCCCTTCACCACCAAAGCGCAAACGCCTCTGCAGCCTTGAGGACTCCTGCAACCCTCCCTGCCTGCTCGCAGGCGATCCTCCGCAGGGGTAGAGGCCACACGCTGCCCGTTACCCGGCTTGGGATGAGCCCTATTTGTTTAGTAACTTCAGAAGAAACCCCAGCGGGATGCCAAGCCGGCCTTGAGTTTGTCTCGGTTTGGCAGCCCCGGTTAAATACAGAGGTAAGCACCAACGGCAACGGAGCTGCTGCCGGTTTGGCAGCCCCGGTTAAATACAGAGGTAAGCACCAACGGCAACGGAGCTGCTGCCTGGTCAAGGGTTTAGACCTTAGGAAAGAATTTCACTCCCAAAAGAAACCAGAAGAGATGTGAAAGGGGAGAGGGAAGAGAGAAAAACCTTGTGCCTGCTCAAGGCGAGGGGCAGGACTCTGCCGTGGCTCCGGGGCTAAGCCTCTCCAGCCCTGCCTGGGTGCTGCCGCGGCCCTCCCAAGGGAGCTCACCGATTTCTTTTTGCCTGGGCCAGCGGAGAGACCACGGGGCTCCGGCCGAAGGGGAGCAGAGGCGGCACAGCCAGGTTAGTGCCCTCAGTCCAGCGCCGGGGGAAGCTGCTGAGCCAACAGTCTCACATCCCCTTCCACAGGCCCACGGGGCACTTTCTTGCCTGAGCCTAGAAGCAGGCAGGGGAAGAAGCGATGGGAGAAGCAGCAGCTTCCCTTCTTGGGGCAGTTCTTGGGCGGTGCAGGGTTGCAGCCCCTCCAGGAACCCTCCTGTCGCACCAGCAGGGTGTGAGGCTCTGGGCAAGGCCACCAGGAAAGTCACACAGAGAAGTCTGGCACCAGTGTCCTGCGCAGACAAGGCAGGAACCACGTTGTGCCGTGTTGTTTCTTCCATTCCCCTTTGAAGACGGAAGGTTGTTTTCTCTCTTCCCCACAACACCGCGCTGACAGAGATTCTGCTGCCGTTGTGGTTCCTCCTCCCCATCTAACACGCCGCCAGTCGAGATGAAGAGGAGAGAGGTGGCCGGCAGCAGGCAGGGCCAACAGCGGTCCCAGTCTGGAACCTCTTCGGGGACATCCCAGCACCGAGGACGACACAAGCAACAGAGGGCGGGTGCTTTCCTCGTGACGGTTGCAAAAATTCACCCTGCAGAGCACGAGGGTGTGGCGCAGCCACAGTAGAGACAGGGATGAATGCAGTTTGGCTCAGGTCCAGGCTGGGAGCGGGTTAATGCACGGTGCTAGCCAGCGCAGGGGGTCCCTACCTCGGCAGGCAGCAGTGCTGACGTTGCACCTCGCAAGTGCTGCCCATGCTGAAGGTCTGGAAGCGAGTTAGTAACTTTTTTTTTTGTAAGACAACAACTGAATTCGGAAGCATGAAGGTAGTGTTAGTCTGTCCAGGTCACTGTGCACCAGCTGCCTGTGGAGGGGTGAGCA
>NW_008795320.1:1061094-1062297 GCF_000699145.1 Aptenodytes forsteri
GTTGGGGTGGGGGGGTTACGGGGGGGGGGGGGGGTGGGCAGGCCATCAGTGAAGACGGCAGGACGCTGCAGGGTCCCCGAGGCGAGCCGTGGCCTCGTGCTTATCTTAAATCCAAGAGAAAGACAGAAAGTGGGGGCGGGAAGGGAAACAAAAGGAGAGGAGGTTCCTCGTGTCTCCTGTTTTCATCGGAGCAGAGCCCTGGGGCTCCAGCCCACTGTCCGTGGGGGATGATCAGCTCTAGTTCTACTTTTGGCTGTTGTAAGCTTTGTGCCTCTGGTTCATGGGGTTTTCTGGAGACTTCATCCACTCCTTCTTGAGGAGCTGCTTGAGCTGGGACAGGCGCATGTTGGGGTTCTCTTGCTTCAGGCGTGGCAGATTGACCTCTTCAAAAGCTGTGAAGGCAGCTTTCATCCGGCGCTCGGGGTGCCGGTCCAGATCATTGGCAACGCTGCCAGAAGGGAATTCAGAGAGAGACACGCATCAGAGACACCTCCCTGCAGGCACCAGCCACTCGCCCCGCTCTCACCCCCTGTCAGTGCAACCAAGTGCATACAGAATAACTTGGGTGATAAAGCAGAAAACCCCGTGATGCTTCCCCTACCCACGTCAAATACTCTCCACAGAACAACAGGGCAGGGGACGTGTCCTGTTCTTGCTGTTGAGATAGAAACTCACGGTGAAAGCTTGAAAAGAAGCCAGTTCTGGGGGAGGGAGTGTCTGCAAGAATTTCTTGTAAGGAAAGCGACACCTTCAATGGAGAGCACCGCTACGATACGGCCACGTACCTGAGAACAGCAATGGCATCTTCAATCGTCCTGGCCTCCACTGATCCTTCCTCCAGCACCCTTCTGTTGATGTTCTCTTCCAAGGGGACCTCCAAGTGAGTCTTCTCCTTCTCCACTGCGCAGGGAGGGGGGGAAAGGGAGAAACATTAACGTCAAATCCAGCCTGTGCAAAACCCCCAGAGGAGCGTTTTCCCAAGCACTCTGAAGAAAGTGCTGAGAAAACTCAGCCAGAGTTCAGTCCCAGTCCTGGAAGAGAAGAGTGCCTGCTCTGCAGCTCTGTTTCTCCCCCTCAAGGTGACAGATTTCTTTTTCCCCCATTTGGGTGTTAGACACAGACACAGCAAAGCACGCAGCACGGAATAGCTGCAGGCAGCTCTTGCTTTCCAAACACCTTGTCCTTCAGCGATAGGAGGTGAAA
>NW_008795320.1:1068933-1072518 GCF_000699145.1 Aptenodytes forsteri
CCAGCTTTCAGGGCCTTTCTATGGTACCACCAATCTCCTTCTGCTGCTGGTCTTTTCTGATCGTCTCCTCGATCTGGGCCCTGGTGACTTTGCCTGGAGCGACCTGCTTGGGCGACTTCCCTTTCAGCTTCGAGTCTTCCTCCTCCAGCAGGCGCTGCAGCTCCTTCTTGCGCTCCAGCTGCTCCAGCCGCCGCTTCTCCCTCTCTTCCTGGAAGGGAGAAAGGACCAGGTCACCTCTACCCTTACGCCTTCAATCACCCTCCACAGCAGTAGAGGCAGAGGGATCAAACTATCCCTTACAGGAGCAGGGAACATCACTTGGACGGGAACAGGCACCTCGCTTCTGTAGCTAATGCAGCGCTGACCTCACCTTATCAGAAGGGACGTTGGCTGGTTTTCCCCCCCCGACCTCCAGCAAGACAGCGAGAGCCCGACCCGTCCCTTCAGAATAATAATTCCCCGGTTCCTGCCCCATCTGCAACCACGCGCTGGCTCGCCATGATGTCAGTACTGCGAAACACAACCCCGCTGTCAAGAAGGAGCGGGAGGTACCAGCCAGGACTGCTGACAATCAGATTAAGTTTTCCACTTCAATTTTAATAAGTGGTCGGAGGTTGAAAGTTCAGCAGTTGTTCGAGACAAGCCAGTCAAGAGGCTGAATTCATCCTCGGGCCTGGCTCACACTCTTCCTAAGAGCCAGGGCAGGCAGTTAGACCAAATCCAACAAGCAGTGCAGCTCTTGTGGTAATTTTAAAGCGCTTCACAAGGAGTTTAGGAGCCACTTTGCCCTCCAAGGCCCAGGGAAGAGGGTGACAAGACCATGCAACAGGCCCTTAGGGGCTTTTCAGCACTTTGGCTTCGAGGTTTTTTTTTCCTCCTCTCCCAAAGCCTGTAAGGTCTGGCAAAAAGAAAGAAACAACAAGTGAACATCTCTGTCTGGGGCAGTGTCACATGCCGGCAAAGCGCTTCATGTTTAGGTTAGTTACATGGACACTTAATTATGGCTCTCATCCATTATTCGCAGGGATGGCACAACGAACTGATCGAGCGTTAACAGAACAGGTTTACTCAAAGGCAGCTGCACTGCAAAACCACCCCAGCAGTAACGCAACCTGCTGTCTTCATCGGTGTTTTAAGGAGTAGGAGCAGAATTACGCACGTTGGGGTAGGGCCCACTTGGGAGACGGTAAGCAAGGCTGGGTTTGAGACTCTATTAAACAAAAAAACCCGTAAGTCGCTCCACAGCTCGAGAGTTTAAAGAAAAACCCATCAAAACACAGAATCAAAGCCCACAAATACTGAATCAAAACACGCCCTCGGGCTGCTGCTGCTGCTGCTTCCGTCAAGTGCAGCAAGGACCAGGCCTTTCAACCCGGCTGGGAAGGGAAGGGAAGGGAAGGAAAGGAAAGCCTCACCTAACTCCACTCCGGAGCAGCTGGGGCCAAGGATGGGAAAAAAGCCATTAGAGGGATGAAGCCTTTATTACAACTGGCAGTCTTCAAATTCTTGGTCATTAAGTGCTTAGTGCCAGTGCCTTGAGACACAATGCCCCGGCAACTGGACCGTGCATGATTTCAAAGTGCAAACTCATTTATTTAAGACATCGGCTTTCCCTGCCCGCTGCCTGTCAGGCCTCTCCCTCTTCTAGTAAAGGTTGAGTAAACAAATGTACTCGGTCTCCCAGATTAGGAGGGATTTTTGGCCACTCCTAGAACGGGAAGGATGTCACGAGAGGAGGGGGAAGACTGTCTTACCCCCCTAAAAATTTATTCACAGGGATATACCTGAGCAAGAGCAGCTGCAGGGGGCTTTGCCCACCCTCACTCAGCAGGAGTGCAGGACAGCTCCAGCTCCAGATGGGATCTCCAGCTTGGCCACCGGACTCTGCTTGAGCATCAGGCAGTTTTAAGGAAGAATGCAGGAGAAACCCTGGAGAGATTCATGTGCCAAAACAGAAGGAGGGCCACAGAAATCACTGAAGGTCCAGCAGTCAGCGAGTAAGCCATCTAGTTAGATGTAAAGCACATGCAAGAGAAGCAGCACTGCGTACTCAGGATACTGGTATCGTGCCTAGAACATGGGCTAGTGGAAAGAAACTGTCCCCTGACCACTCGTCCCGTCACTGAAGCTCAGGGGTGACTGAACAAGGTAACCCTGAGAAGGTGCTGGCACGGTGAGCAGCTCAGCAAGGCTGCAGGCGTGGTTCTGGCTTGAATAATTCAGGAGACAGATAAGGAGTGGATACACAAGTACTAATGACCTAAGGGAAGGGAAGGGAACAAGACATTTCAGAACAGAAATGTTATTTATAGTTAGAGAAGATTATCTTTTACCCCTGCTTATTACAGAAAGGGAAGCGTCCTACAAGAGAGCCAGCTCAGCAGTCCGTCTCACACCGCACAGCCCCAGCTGGGACGACGACACGTCTGACAGAGCAGAAATCCAAGGAAAACGCTCTGCTGCCGTTAGCTCCTTTCAAACAAAACTCTCCGAAGAGGACACATCCACTTAGCGAAGGGGAAACAGAGGCGCAAGTAGGGTGCAGAGCCTTCCTCCTGCACTGCGCGCTGCAGGGGACCTCTCCCCCAGCTGCTGGGGTAAGCTACTCCCCGCTCTCTGGCATTTACAGTTGAGTTTCTATTTGCAGAAAGTAAATAAGCTGGCACCGTTACTAATTTGTCACAAGACCTGCAAAATCTACACGCTCAGGTTTCCTCCGTCACGTCCAGGTCTGCTCTGCACCTTCCACGGTGCTCAAAAGCAGCAGCTCTGAGCCGCCTGCTCGCCGATCCCAAAGCCCGAGGAGCCTGAAGCTGTCGTTTTTGAAGACTTTTCTCAGGTGGGGCCAAACCAAACTAATCCTTTATGAATCAGTTTAAATGTCCTGATGAAAGAGAGGCTTGGATTTGTCTAAGTGAAACGTACCACAAAGCTATTAGAAAACTGGAAAGGAAACAAATCATTTTCTCCCTCAACACTGCTGCACTCCACAGGGCACTGGGAGGAACAGGGTGCGAGAGTTCTTTAGCCGGACACTCCTGTTCCCAAGGATTCGGGTGTTAAAATGCGAGTTTCCAGCCTTGCAAAGAACTGCCTGAGCGAGGAACAATTCATTAGCTTTCAGAACAGCTTCCCACCTGCTAGACAGAAGGAGGACCAGGTCCCACGCACATGGCTTTGAGAGCAAGCGGTCAATTGAAGCAGCAGCGCTCCCAAACAACCTCTTAGCATGAGGCCCCGAGGAAGGCTGGAGAGCGTGCCACCAGCCTGGCGAAGCACGCCGCTTCTTGCGAAGCAGAAGGGCAAAGCAATGTAAAAAAGAAATGACGCAGTCGGAAAGCGAGCGTGTCTAAGTGCTGACTGGGCTCCCTGAGGTACACCGGAGCTTTGGGGTGGGATCAAACGTGCCCCTCGTTCAAGCCATCAGATTTCACCATTGCGTACCTGGTACCCCGCAGATGTCCTCCAAAGAGGGAAGAACAGTCATTTGACCTGTCTTGCGTTTTATCCGAATAAGAGCTGGTGCTCAGAGCTGAGTAATTCTGCACTGAGTCAGAGGTGGGGGGGGGGGGGGGAGAGAAAATC
>NW_008795320.1:1072528-1077571 GCF_000699145.1 Aptenodytes forsteri
TGGGGGGGGGTGGGGGGGCAGAGAAAATCACCACTCGCCTGCCTGCGATACCACTGCAGCTGGGACCTGTCGGTACACGAGCCTGCCAGCCCACACCCCGTGACCAAGGCTGACGGGAACAAGAAAGGCATAAAACTCACACTGAAAGAGTCACTGCTCCCTCGTGCACTATCTGCGCTCTTCTAGCACAAGTACTCACCCTGCATTTAACTCGAATCTTTCCCCAGACCCTTTGTACGCAAGTACAAAGCGTCTCTTCGCTCCCACATCATCCGCACGCCCTCCCTTTGCCATTCCCACTGAGGGCACCCAGCGAAGCCGCTGGAGAGACGTCCGTGGGACGGCGCTGCCAACATCACGACACGCCAGGCAGAAAGGAAGGTGCCAAGGGGCTTTGAGCCTCTGCTGAACAACAAGGAGGAACTGCTTTCCCAGCATACGGGAACTCAGCAAACAGAGCCCGGGCAAAATACAGCCTGAACGGGGAGAAGGGCTTGTCCTCCCTCAGCCAGACAGCCCCGGCGGGAGTTTGGAAGGAGATTGGGAATTCGACTGCGTCCTTCCAGCAGACACCTCGGCTCCAGCAGCAGTCCCAGCCAGTGAGATCTTCCTGCGCATACCCACAGGGCACAAAGAGGTTAAACCCAAGGTTGCCAGAGAGAAGGTGGTCTGACCCCCGCTACGAGACCTCTGCCCTTAACAGATACTCCACCGGTCCTTTCTTCCCATAATGCTCCAGCCGATTTAATGGTTTGTCACCCTTCCAAGCCTGCCCGCAGCTTCACCCAGGACGCACACGCGTCCGTGGCTCTTCCACTGCCAGACACACTTTAGCTAATTGCACAGAGAAAACCACACTGTGATCAGGCTGATGGGGAGTGCCGTGCTCTGAGCTGCAGGCTAACCTTGCATAGGAAGGGTGGGAAGGGACGGAAAGGATGAAGATACCCGCATGTTAAAAGAAAAGCAGTCACCCAGGTAAAACTCTCGAGTCTTCCAGCAAGAAGGATGTCAATTTTGTGCTTTCCAGCCGCAGCTCTCCAGGGACGGTAACAAGCTGTGACTTGTGCTGAAGTGCCAGAGGAGGAATACACACATCGCAGGCTGGTGACATTAGCTCAGATGTTTCTTAATGCATTACAGAGCCACCAAACGAGTGTCATCCTCTGTTAGCAGAGATCAGCTCCGAAGGTTGCTCTCAGAGCAGGAGGGGGTGGCATTTAAAGAAACCCCAAAACGCAGCAAAAGCAAACAACAGGACAGTCGTCTCGTGACAGTGAATCTCATGACAGCAGGCACTGCATTCTGAACATTAAGCTTCCCTACGCTCAAGTATTAACGTTGACGTGCATCGCTGCCCCGTCAGCGAGACCACCAGATGGCCAGGCAGAACCACCGAACCCCAGAACAGAAAGAGAGCTCTGCGCTCTCACTTATTTCACTGAGGCTCCGGTGGTCACCTGCGGGGGGGAAAGGGATTAAAAGGGGCGCGCGGGGGTTGATCTCAGCACGTCCCAAAGGCTTTCAGCCACTCCTGCCTGCTGGCGGTGCAGGAATTCTGAGGTGCTGCACGGGTGCGCTGCGGTGCCATTAATGTGTTACTGCCATCGCCCGGAGAGCCGGGGAAGAGCTGTAAGAGCTGCTCAGCGCTGACAGCATCCTCCTACACACACCGCCATCCCCTCCTCCGGGTGCTGTAGCTGAGAGCGACGCGAGTCCCTCCTGCGGCATATGGCCGCAGCCGGCAGCGCTATTTCCATGCCAGCACCACCCGCAAAACAGCTACTTCTCCAGGGAAGTTTGACTCCTGCGAACGGTTTGGTTTCTGTCCTCTCTAGGATGAGGATGGAAAGTCATTTACAATCTGAGTCACACATCCCGTCCCTGCCGGGATGCGACGGGGCACAGGCAGCTTCTTCCGTTCTCCGTGGGGATATTCCAGCCTGATGGCAGTGGAGAAGCAACTGAGGAAGGTTTCACTGATTTATTTTCCCCCAGCAACCCGCTCACTCCTGTCTGTTGGCCACTTGCTCACCTACACAAAGCCCCAGCCTTTGCTTAGGCTGTGGCAGTGCCTGCGTGAGGCTCCTGCAGCAGGAGGAGCCCCCGTGCAGGTAGTTAGACTCGGAGCCCTTCTGGCAGGACAGCTCCCCATCTGAGCGGAGACTTTTGCTGCTGTGAGCTGCAGGTCCCCAGGGGGGGCGCGGGGGAAGCAAACGCACTAAAACGCAGCATTCGGGTGAAATTCAGACCTAGAGACTACGGCTGGGAGATGCAGGGAGAGGGGATGGCTGAGGTGCCGAGTGGAAACAGCCTCACTTGTTTCTCTAAAACCCAGTCTGAGGCTCTGGGACGGACCCTGGTTTTCCAGTTAGCAATTCCAGCTCACAACACAGCTCCCCTCTCCAGACTCCCATGCCCCTTGCCTGCAGGAGGCTGTTTTGGAAGCCCAGTCAAATAGGTCACTGTTGGCCAAGGTTTAAGTAGAGCAATAATAAGTCCTTGTTCCAGGAAGTAATTAGGCAGCATTACAGGATTGTGTTGGGGAACAGCACACAGGACTCCAAATTCCAAACGTCAAGGCACATATTAGGGGTGAACTCACGCAGACGTACACAGCACGCGGCTATCGAGGTCACCGGGACGCGCTGGCTTCCTGCCTGCCCAGCCAGCGTGCTCGAGTACCGACACACAAAGTTCAGTAAGCACCGAATTCACAGAGCAGCACAAACCCAGTAACCCCATAAATCCCATTTAGGTCATCAGTAGAAGCCCTGTCTGGTTAGCACGAGGGTAAAGAAATCATTTCAGAAGAGGCAGCTAAGTTATCACCAACAATTGTTTCTAGAAAAATCCACAAAACCAGAAGGTAGATTTGTCTAACGCAGATGCAGGACAACGTCAAAACCCAAATAACCCAGAAATGAGCACTGAAGTGCTCTGTTTAACTGAACACCAAGGCAAACGTGCACCCAGGGCGGAGCAAGCTGGTAAGAGCAAACCAGAGAGAATCTTTTGAGAGACATGTCCTGACGTGTGGCACACCAAGTCAGGGAGGGGGAAAAAAAAAGCTTTGTAACCCTTAACCCTGCTGATTTCTTTTTCCTTCTACCAAAATATCAAAGAAGAGTTAAGAAAGGAAAAGAAAGGGAAAAAAAAGCGCTAAAGAAATGCTTGGTCAAAAATCAAGCCCTGCAGCAGAGTTCCTCATCTTTTACTTAATTCAATTTTAAACGATTCCAACAATAAAGCTTTTGCTGCCTCCCTCGGGAAGTCAGCTCTGAGATCCACCAGATTTCTGAATTACACATCAAAGCTTACACTTACTCCCACACTCAGCTTCTTTTAGCTCCCAGAGAAGCCACTAGTTCCAGCTCTTCTGCCCAAAACTAAGCGCAGGACAACGTGTGGAGAGACAGCTACAGCTGGGGGACAGAGGAGGAGAAAGCAACCCTTTTTGGGCAAGCCTGGATCTCACGGGCTTAGCAAAGGACCAGCTAGAAGATACCCTTCTACCTGACTAGCCATTCACCTTCCTTTGTTCCTTCCTCATCACGTGTTTGTCTTCATCCTTCCAGTAGGCATCTTCCAGCTCCTGCTGACGTTTGGCATCGGCTGCTGCCTTTGCCTCAGCTTTCCTCGCGCGGGCAGCAGCCGACTTGGTATTTTCACCTTGGAACTTCTTGGGCATCACTCAAGGTGCTCTGCGGAGAAGAAAAGAGGTTCAGATCCTTGCCCTGGACAGGATCTCGCGTTCACCGTCACCCCGGGAATCAGGAACAGCTGGAACTCACACCATGAAAATCCCCTTTTCTTATTGCCTCATACTATTTCGAGATCCTGGGCAGGACAGATCTAGCAATCTCCCAGCTCACCCAGGAGGAACTGCGCTCACTCTGCCCCAGATCCTCAGTGGGGGACAGTCCCTCCTGCCCATTTATTGCGCTGCAACGACATGACAAATCGGGCTGCTGGGTTCCTGGTACCAAGTCAAAAGCACCACTGCCCTGCAAGCCAAAACACTCTCTGTTGCCGAGTCAAAACGAAGCTGGGTGCTTTCGCTGTGCACCGGCAGGCTCCGAGGGGAATTCACTGCTGCCAGCAGAGCAGGATGAAGCAGCACAAACGCTGTATCACGCCCTCTGACTGCCTGTACAGAAACGCCGAGGCCCCATTTAACTTGGATAAATGGCCACGCGGACGTGCCGTAGTAATTTCTCCCGCATCCTCATGGTAGGAAAAGTCCTAAGAGCCAGGCACAACAGAAGCCTCAAAATTAACTAGGCACTAAGAAAGGGCCTTCTCCTCAGCACGCTGCCCACACAGACACCACGTTCTGGATCTCAAATCTTTACTTCGAATGGCAGATAACTATTCGCTAAACAAGAAACAGCGGAGAAGGGCTGACGTTTAGGCCTGGCTGTTCAAGCCCCAAGCTTTTCAAAGCCTGGGCTGGATTAAATCTCTTCTCCTCTCCGATACGTGCCCTGACCCTTTCTTGAACAGCACGATCTGGGCTGGGCCCCGGGGCAAGGCTGCGGGACAGCCCAACAACGCGTGGGAGGGCGAGGGATGCCTCCCCCACCCCAGGAGCTGCTCCTACAGCCCCAAGGGCCCAGCCCCGCTCCAGCTCCCGCACCCAGAGCCAGCCTGCCCCGAGCTGCCCGACCCAAGGGCTGGCTGTCACCTGCCCAGGCCGGACCCCTGCTCCGTGCCAGCGTCCCCAGCGCCCCACGCTGCTCCTACCAAGGGCTCAGCCCCGCTCCGCTCCCGCACCCAGAGCCAGCCTGCCCCGAGCTGCCCGACCCAAGGGCCGGCTGTCACCTGCCCAGGCCGGACCCCTGCTCCGTGCCAGCGTCCCCAGCGCCCCACCTCACCTTGGGGCCCTACAGAGCACCCACCCCGGCCCTCCCCTCCCACGACAGAGCACCCTCGGCTGCCCTTCCCCGTTTGCTCAGGAAAGGGACGGCTTTTCCCCTCCACCCCCTCCCCAAATGCCCGGCCTCTCCCCACCCGCACCCCTCCAGCCCTTCCCCTCTCCCC
>NW_008795320.1:1078652-1079190 GCF_000699145.1 Aptenodytes forsteri
GGGGGGGGAGGGGGAACGGGGACGGGACCCTGGCGCTGGGGCCTCACCTGGCAGGGAGCCGAGCAGGACCCCCGCCACCACCGTGGTGAGGGTCCCCAGCGCCCCGTAGTACAGGTAGGAGATGGCGTAGAAGTCACCCACGATGGCCGGCCTGCGAGGGGAGGGGGTCAGGGGCCGGCAGAGACAGCGGTGTGACACCTGGCAGGGAGCTGAGCAGGACCCCCGCCACCACCGTGGTGAGGGTCCCCAGCGCCCCGTAGTACAGGTAGGAGATGGCGTAGAAGTCACCCACGATGGCCGGCCTGCGAGGGGAGGGGGTCAGGGGCCGGCAGAGACAGCGGTGTGACGTCACGGTGAACAAGGAAAGCGGTGTGACATCACAGTGAACAGGGAAAGCAGTGTGACATCACAGTGAACAGGGAAACTGGTGTGATGTCACGGTGAACAAGGAAAGCGGTGTGACATCACAGTGAACAAAGAAAGCGGTGTGACATCACAGCAAGCCACCTGCACCCCCATACCCCCCCAAGGCGCCATC
>NW_008795320.1:1079854-1083648 GCF_000699145.1 Aptenodytes forsteri
TGACGGATCCGGCCCCGCGTGCCGGGGCTCACCTGCAGCACGCCGCCGCCCAGCAGCGAGGCCAGAGCTGCCACCGTGATGCACGAGGTGCCGTAGATGAGCGCTGCGGGGGAGACGGGAAAGGCTCAGCAGCACGGCAGGGCACGGCAGGGCACGGCACGGCACGGCACGGTGCGTGCGCGGCAGTATGGCATGGCACAGCACGGCGTGGCACAGGACGAGGTGGCGTGGCAGGGAAAGCGGTGTGATGTCACGGCACAAAACGGTGCCGTGCGGCACAGGATGGGGTAGCGTGGCACAGCATGACATGGCATGGCACGGCATGGCCCCCGTCCCCTCTCACACAGCCCCTTGGAGATGAGGGTCAGCCTCTGCGGTGACAGCGCGGGCAGCCTGGGCTTGACAAGGTCCTCGGCGGTGCCGGCCGCCATGGCGTTGATGCTGGTGGAGGCCGTGCTGGGGCGCGGGCAGGTGGCAGCGCTCAGCCCCAACGCCGGCAGCCTGCGGGGTGGAGGGAGCCGAAGCCCCCTTCCGCGGGGAGGTTTGGGGTCCCCTTGGGGCGAGGGGTGCCCCGTCCTCACCTGAGGGTCCCGCTGTAGGCACAAGACAGGAACAGCCCCGGCATCCCCGGGAACGTCTCGAAGATGTCAAGGACCAGGTAAGGCATGTACTGTGGGGGGAGGCGGCTGCATTGGGGAGGGGGGGTGGGGCCCGGAGCACAGGCCCCTGGGGGGCCTGGGGGACCCCAGCCCCCGCAGCGGGGCTGAGACAGGGACCCAGGGGTCTGGCCCCTCCGACCCTCTTGCCCTTCCACCTCGCTGCCCTCAATTTGGTGCTCGAGAGGGCAGAGCCGGCGGGGGCCGGTACCTGGTCCGGGGCTGAGATGTAGCCGGCGAGGAGGGGATCGCAGTCCTTGTACAGTGCAAACATCACAAGGCCACAGGCCACCGCGCTGGAGACGATGCAGAAGAGCCCCACTTGATTCACCAGCAGCGCCCTGCAAGCACAGGGTGGGAGCAGACCCGGCTGAGCAGGGATGCAGGGGCAGTGCAGGGGCCACGCAGGGGCTGTGCAGGGGTGCAAGGTCCATGCAAGAGCGCAGGGTCCATAGAAGCATGCAGGGGCCGTGCAGGGGTGCAGAGTTTAGATTTTGGCCATGCAGGGGTGCAAGGATCTGTGCAAGGGCCGTGCAGCGTGCAGAGAGGGGCGATGCAGGGGTGCAAGGATCTGTGCAAGGGCCATGGGCCATTGCCGGGTCCGTGCAGGGACGCCAGGTCCACGCAGAGGTGCAGGGTCTGTGCAAGGGTGCAGGGACCAGACAGGGGTGCAGGCACTGGGCTCCCCGGGGGGGACGGGCTGGCGTGCAGCCGCCCCTCGCCCCCCCCGTGCACCGTCCCACACAGAGCGAGATCCAGACGATCCCCGCAGCCCCGTGGACTCACATCCTGGCCTCCCTCTCGGTCCTGCAGGCCACGTAACGCTGGACCTGGGCCTGGTTGACACCGTACATGGAGAGCCAGACCAGCGTGCCGCCCAGCAGGAAGGTCCAGACAGTGTACCGGCTCCGCGGGTCCGGGTTGAAGCTGGGCACAGGGGCACGCCGCCGGGGCCGGGGGGGTGAGCCGGAGCCGGCACCGGCCCCCCAGCACCCTGAGGCAGGGGGAGTGGGGTCAGCACACAGCGGGGCGGGGGGACTCACTCGCCGAAGTTCACCCTGGAGCCGTTGGCGGCGATGCCCAGCACCCTGGCGGGACCCCCCACCAGCAGCACCCCCCGGATGATGATGGCGATGAAGCCAGAGAGCATCACAAAGACTTGGAAGACGTCCGTCCAGATGACAGCCTTCATCCCGCCCTGCACCAGATGGAGCCGTGGGTGAGCGCCGGGGACCTCAGGGACCCCCAGGTCGTCCCCCCCCCGGCTCCCACACTCACTATGGTGGTGTAGAGGGTGCAGATGACTCCGGTGGAGAGCAGGGACGCCCAGATGTCCAGACCGGTCACTGAAGGAGACGGGAAGGTGCTGAGCAGAGCCCCAGGGTGCAAACGACACCTGGGGTGGGACAGGGCTGAGGTGTCCCCCCTGCAGGGATGGGGATGTGATGGGGAGCAGCCCCCACCTCCCCACCGCACCTTGGTTGAGGATCAGGGCGGGGGCGTAGATGACGATCCCTGTGTACAGCATCTGTGGGAAGAAGGGGGTCAGCGCCCCGTCCCACCGGCACCGCGGGCACCGGGCAGGTGACGGCTGCACCGGCGGGAACGGGGACGAAGCGTGACGGTGCTGCCCAAGCATGGCATGCAGGCACTGAGAAAACACTTGGGTTTTCATTCAAAACAGGGCTCCTACCGCACGCTATTTGCTTTGAGCCGTGGAAAACATGAGCACGGGAACGAGGACGCTTCCTGGGGGCTTAGGGCAGCACCAGCACGGCTGGATCCAAGCCCCCGCCAGATGCCACGTCCCCACTGTCCCCATCCCACCCATGCACCGCGGACACACACCGTGGCCACCATGTACTGCAGGGTCCCGCACAGCCGGACGCTCCTGCTGAACCGCCGCTCCAGATACTGGGGACAAGGACAAGGGAGCGTGTCGGGGCCGTCCCGGCATCAGGGCACCCCGGGGGCTGCTCCGGGGCAGGATGCGTCCCCCTGTGCACACCTCGTAGGTGCTAGTGAGCCCCAGGCGGTAGAAGACGGGGAGGAAGAGCTGGGCGGTGAGCAGCGTGTTGAGCAGCTGCCCCAGGCACATCCAGAGGAACTTGGCTCCGTACCGGTACGCCTCTGCCGGCACCCCCAGCACCTGGATGGCTGACATGAAGCTGGCCGAGAGCGAGAGCCCCACGGGCAGCGCCGACATCCGTCGTCCCCCCGTGAAAAAATCCTCCAAGGTCTTCTGGCCACCTTTGGCGAGGCCGTGGAAGAGCCCGATGCCGGTGGAGATCAGCAGCATCAGCCCGAAGACCCCGTAGTCCCAGAGGCTGAAGGTGAGCCGCTCCGGCACCCACACCTCCAGGCTCCCCGCCGGGGCCAGCGTGGCGGCTGCAGGGGGGGAGCCCCCGGCTGGGCACCTGCAGGTGGACAGGGACGTGGTACGGGGGACGCGGCACGCACGGCTAGGCTAGGGCCAGGCGGCACCGGCGCATCCGAGGGTGGGGAAACTGGAGGGGGAGAAAACTCCGTGCAATTACCGACTGACATTCAATGTGCAGCAGAAAGGACTGAGCACGGAGCAGAGAACATGGCTGCCTCCCCGACCCATCCCGTCCCATCCCGCCCCGTCCCAGGGAAGGTCTGTGCCAAACATTCGGCTGCAAAGGGCAAAGCCCAAACTGCAAGAGGGACAGCCCGAGCTCAGCAAAGAAATTGCCCCAAATACCTCCCGGTTCGAAGCCCGCAGGGAGAGGAGAGCGGCAGTGCCCGGTCCGGCTGCTCCGGAGCACACGGCACCGGCTCCGTGGCTCCAGGGAAGCACCGGCACCCGAAGGATGCGGCCAGGAGGGAGTGATCCCCCCTAGCCAGCACAAACAGGGAGGGGCAGAGCTGCTGCCAGAGCCAAGTTTGCCTCCAGCTGAGGGGACGAAGCAAACCAAACCTAAACCTTTACCCAGAAAAAAGCAACTCGTTCGCAGGCAGCTGCCTGCAGACCGGCAAGGACCCGCTGCTGAGGCGGGGAGGAGGAGAGCGGGGCAGCACGTGGGGGGCTGCCCGGGGGTCCCTGGGGAGGCGGGGAGCCCGGCGGGTCGGAGGAGGCTGCTGCGACGTCCTCGGCGGGCGTTGAGGCGGGGGGGG
>NW_008795320.1:1087582-1089117 GCF_000699145.1 Aptenodytes forsteri
GGCGAGCGGGGCCGCGACAAGGGGCTGGTCAAGCCTCGAGCTTCTCCAGCCCGCGAGGCGGGCGCTGGCAGGAGGCAGGTTCAGGGTGTCAGGGAGGGACCCTCGGCGGGGGGGGCAGAGCGTGTCAGGGAGGGACCCTCGGCGGGGAGGACAGAGCCGTCGGGGGCCACATCCATAACCCCTTCCCTCCCGCACGCCCCGACACCGGCTAACCCCGGGGCCGCCGCGAGTGGTGGCACACACGGCACCCCGTACCCCAGCAGGCAGCACGGGTAGGGCAGGGACGGCAGGACAGCTCCGTCTGTTGGGAGACGTGGCAGCCGGGTGTGGGGCTGGCCTGGCTTCCTCATTCCCTGGCACAAACGCGGCTTTGTCTCACCCGGCCCCTGGACACCTTTGTCCCACAGGGATTTCCTCCCCCTGCCCTGAACCCTGGGAACGAGCCTGGGGTTGAGACCAGGGAAGAGCCCCAACATGGGGACGGAGTTGGCACTGTCCCCTCCGAGTCATCACTGCAGGGCAGAGGAGGGTCCCTGGTCCCCGGGGTCTGGCTCCAGCCCTGGTGGCCTTATCCCCAGCAGCCGTCCCCAGGGACAGGGCTGGGCAGGACCCCCCTCCCTGCCTCGACTCCGGCTTTGCCTCCTTGCCGAGCTGGTTAAGAGCAGCAGAAAGGGGAAAAACAACGAGCGGTGGCTGCTGGGCCCGGCCACATCCGCCGGCGGGTGCGTGCGACGCCGCACGGCACCAGGGCCAGGCACGCACCCAGCCCCATGGTGGCCCCGAAGGCGCAGCGGCACCGGTGGCACCCTGGGGCTCGGCTGGCGGGGGCAGGACGGGGGCGAAGGGGCTGAGCCCGTCCCGGCGGGGCCGAGAGTGGGGCAGGGACAGTCCCAGCAATGCGGTGCAGGGGGAGCAGGGGTGTGTGGGCAGCACCCAGCCCCTCGCCCCACGCAGTGGGGTGGGACAGGACGGGGGCTGGGATGCCCTGCAGCACCCACAGCACCAGGAGGCAGCGGGACCAGTAAGGTGCCCGGGTCCGTTGGGGTGCCCAGCACCAAGTGGGATGCCCGGGGCTCCCTGTTCCTTCACCCCCCCCAGCTGGTCCCTGCACCCTGGGGTGGCTCCTTTCTGCCCCCCACCCCGTACCCCCTCCCTGGCCAGGAAGCCACCCGCCGAGGAGGCTGCGGGCAGGAAGGAAGTCACCGAGGGGATTTTTTTGACTCTCTCCTTCGCTCGCAGCCTCTGAGCAGCCGCCTACGCAGCCCAGGAACCCCGACCCGGCAGCACAGCCCTGCCCGGGACCCGCTCCCCAGGGCCAGAGCACACGGGCTCCAGCGAGGCCGCCGGCACGACAGCAGGTACCACACCAGTACGAGGGGATTCGCGGGGTCTGGCCAGCCCAGCCGGGCGTGGGGATGGAGCTGAGTCCTCCTGCCCACACCTGGGAGCGATGCAGGGCATGGGCGCATGGCCCTGGGCTGGCTGGCGAGGAGGAGCGGCCGGGGGATGGGGCGGGGGGGGTGGGGTTGTACACA
>NW_008795320.1:1089153-1089815 GCF_000699145.1 Aptenodytes forsteri
ACATCCCCGGAAACAGCTGTGTGCCTCAGTTGCCCCTTCATCCTTCCCAGGACGGGCTGACCCCAGCTCTCTAGATGCTGCAGGCTTGGCTGCGGGGCTTTACCCCAGGGAGGATGCCGAGGGAAATGCATGGGGAAAGGCACATCACATACCCGGAGAAACAGCTGTGTGCCTCAGTTTCCCCTTCATCCTTCCCAGGACGGGCTGACCCCAGCTCTCGAGATGCTGCAGGCTTGGCTGCGGGGCTTTACCCCAGGG
Organism: Aptenodytes forsteri; assembly: GCF_000699145.1. Lineage (NCBI taxonomy): Eukaryota > Metazoa > Chordata > Aves > Sphenisciformes > Spheniscidae > Aptenodytes > Aptenodytes forsteri. Next base: position 1,089,412 of record NW_008795320.1, read on the forward strand.
AGGATGCCGAGGGAAATGCATGGGGAAAGGCACATGTGGGGCAAGGTCCTGCCCCACACGGGGGTCACACCCAGGGGGGGACATGACGGTACCGCTACCAGGGGACCGTGCTGCCAGCTGAGCTCCCCCTGTCCTTGCAGCGCCCGCCATGGCCCCGCTGGGCGAGGACACCCCGCTGATCGGGGAGCGCTCCTGCAGCCTCTCCTCCACCGAGACCAGCACCCTCCAGGTGTACCTGTACCACCGGGCGCCCGCCGCGCGCAGCCCCCCCAGCACTGCTGCCGGCGTCCTCACCTTCACCTTCGGCGAGTACACGGCCGAGGAGCTGTGCGTCCGTGCCGCCAAAGCCTGCGGTGAGCATCGTCCCCCGGCGCCAGCAGGCTCGGGGCACCGGCCGGGGGCTC
>NW_008795320.1:1090265-1091084 GCF_000699145.1 Aptenodytes forsteri
TCACAGCACCGCTTCTGTCCCCAGGCGTGCTGCCCGTCTGCCACTCGCTCTTTGCCCTGGCCACCGAGGATCTCAGCTGCTGGTTCCCCCCCAACCACCTCTTCACCGTCGATGACTCCCGCAGCCAGGTTGTGGTGTACAGGATCAGGTACAGCCCGTGGGGACCCGGCCGTCCCAGCCCCAGCCCGGCTCCCTGGGGATTCTCTGATGGCCGATAGGGGCTGTGTGCTATGGGTGACGTGGCGCTGAGCCCCCTCCGCTCTCCCCATCAGGTTCTTATTCCCCAACTGGTGTGGGCTGGGATGGTCCCACCGCTTCCAGCTGCTGAACAACCAGGCCAGCCCCATCCTGGACTACCCCGTCATCGACTACCTTTTTGCCCAGGTAAGCCCTGCCAGGCTGCCATCCCTGTCCCCAACACCTGGGGCCGCAGGGCGAGGTCCCACGTGGCTTCTCGGGGGTGTGGGACATGTTAAGCTCAGCGTAGTGATGCCCTTCACCACCGTGAACCGTGCCGCTCTCCTCCTCCAGCACCCACTGGTCCCTGGCCACGACGCCCGCGGGACATGGGTCCTCCTACCCAGCTCAGCTGGAGCTGCTTGTGGGCATCCCACGCTGGGCGTGGGGCACCCCAGGTTGCTGAGATGGGGGTCACTGTGTCCCCCAGGTGATGCATGCCCCAGGGATGGAGCTGGCTCTGCTGCCCCCCGGGCAGCAGTGGGAAACCAGAGCCTGGGGCAGGATGTGACTCACGCAGGCACCAGGGCGTGGGGCTGGGGCTGGAGACACCCCACCAGCCCGGCCGGGGGGTGGGGGGGG
>NW_008795320.1:1092716-1094649 GCF_000699145.1 Aptenodytes forsteri
CCCGTTCCTCGTCAGGGGTCACAGCACCGCTTCTGTCCCCAGGCGTGCTGCCCGTCTGCCACTCGCTCTTTGCCCTGGCCACCGAGGATCTCAGCTGCTGGTTCCCCCCCAACCACCTCTTCACCGTCGATGACTCCCGCAGCCAGGTTGTGGTGTACAGGATCAGGTACAGCCCGTGGGGACCCGGCCGTCCCAGCCCCAGCCCGGCTCCCCGGGGCCTCTCTGATGGCCGATAGGGGCTGTGTGCTATGGGGGACGTGGCGCTGAGCCCCCTCCGCTCTCCCCATCAGGTTCTTATTCCCCAACTGGTGTGGGCTGGGATGGTCCCACCGCTTCCAGCTGCTGAACAACCAGGCCAGCCCCATCCTGGACTACCCCGTCATCGACTACCTTTTTGCCCAGGTAAGCCCTGCCAGGCTGCCATCCCTGTCCCCAACACCTGGGGCCGCAGGGCGAGGTCCCACGTGGCTTCTCGGGGGTGTGGGACATGTTAAGCTCAGCGTAGTGATGCCCTTCACCACCGTGAACCGTGCCGCTCTCCTCCTCCAGCACCCACTGGTCCCTGGCCACGACGCCCGCGGGACATGGGTCCTCCTACCCAGCTCAGCTGGAGCTGCTTGTGGGCATCCCACGCTGGGCGTGGGGCACCCCAGGTTGCTGAGATGGGGGTCACTGTGTCCCCCAGGTGATGCATGCCCCAGGGATGGAGCTGGCTCTGCTGCCCCCCGGGCAGCAGTGGGAAACCAGAGCCTGGGGCAGGATGTGACTCACGCAGGCACCAGGGCGTGGGGCTGGGGCTGGAGCCACCCCCACAGCCAGGCCGGCGTGATGGGGGGGTCAGCAGGGGCCACCCTGGAAGCTCCCGTTAGCTGCAGGGGGACAATGCCCGCCACAGCCTCGTGCGCGGACCGGGGGTCTTGGGGTGCATCAGGTCTCCTGGCTGCGGCATCCCCGGGCAGGAGATGCGCCGAGCGGGGGGCTGGCACAGGGACCCCCCACCCAGCCTCTGCTCCCTCCCCAGTCCCGCAGCGATTTCATCGGGGGACGCATGGCAGTGGCACTGAGCCTGCCCAGGCAGGAGGAGTGCCTGAGCCTGGCCGTGCTGGACATGCTGCGCATTGCCAAGGAGAAGCAGCAGAGCCCTGACGAGGTCTCCAGCCATGTCAGGTGAGCTGGGGGCTGGCGGTCGTGGGGACATGGCCCAGCACCCATGAGGACAGCCCAGTGTCCCTGGGGACAGCCCGGCACCCACCGCTGCTTCACCTCCCTGTCCCCGGCAGCTACAAGTCCTGCATCCCCGAGCCGCTGCGGTGCCAGATCCAGCAGCACAGCTTCCTCACCCGCAAGCGCATCCGCCGCCACTTCAGCAAATCCCTGCGGAAGATCGGGGGCTGCCAGACGGACGGACGCTACCTGAAGCTCAAGTACCTGCTGGAGCTGGAGCGGCTGCAATGGCGCTGGGCGGAGGAGAGTTTCCGTGTGCGCTCACCCGGCTCCGCCGCGGACATCACCATCCACGTGGCCAGCGAGAGCGGTGTCTCCTGGAGCTGCGGCGGCTCTGAGGTGCAGGTGGGTGGCTGCGCCGGGGGGTCCCGTGGTGAGGCGAGGTGGGGGGACGCAGAGGCCAGCCCCGGTCGTGTACCCCGCAGAGCCGCCAGCACTTCTGCGACTTCCCCGACATCGCCGACATCAGCATCAAGCAGGCGAGCCGGGAGGGCAGCCCTGTGGAGAACCGCATCGTCACCCTCACCAAGACGGACAACCGGGTGCTGGTGAGCTGGGGAGGTGTGGGGGGAGCCCTGGCGGAGCGGGGGGCCAGGGCTGGTGTGAGGCTGACCCGACCCCCCCCCCGGCCTGGCCCCAGGAGGTGGAGTTCCCCACGCTGCGGGAAGCCTGCTCCTTCGTGGCTCTCATCGACGGCTACTACCGCCTG
>NW_008795320.1:1094659-1095857 GCF_000699145.1 Aptenodytes forsteri
GACCGCCCACCACTACTTCTGCAAGGAGGTGGCCCCCCCCCGGCTCCTGGAGGATGTGGAGAACCAGTGCCACGGGCCCATCAGGTGGGTGCCGGGGACCCTCCCCTCCTCGCCACCCCCAACCCACGGGTGCTGGGGGAAGAAATCACTTGGGTAGGAGCTGCAAGAGCGGCGAGCACCGGTCCCCATCCTGCTCGCCGGGCTGGTGATGCTCAGGCCACCCTGGTGCCCGCCGGGTTCGGGGAGACCGTGGCGGAGGGGTGAGCAATGGGGGTCCCTGGGGTCTCCCCGAGGGCGACCACGCTGCGCCCGACCCAGCCCTGCCGTTCACAGCTCCGAGTTTGCGGTGAACAAGCTGAAGGTGGCCGGGAGCCGCCCGGGGCTGTACCTGCTGCGCCGCAGCCCACAGGACTTCGACAGCTACCTGCTGACCGTCTGCGCCGAGGTGAGACCGGCACCGGCACCGGCACCGGCTGGGGACTGGGGTTCCGGCACCATGCAGCATCGCGCAGGCTCCCGTGCCGGGTGCTGCCGGTGTCACCGGGAGCGGGGAGGGAAACGCAGGGCTGAGACCTGGTCCTCGCAGGGACGGTGCCGCCGGCGGGGGGCTCGGTGGCCTTTTGGGATGGGCACGGCCCTGGGGCTGCCGCGGGCACCCGCAGGGCAGGAGGGGCTCGGGGGGGCTCCCGGGGGACCCCGCACTGCTGAGCCTGGCTCTCGCCCCTCAGACCCGCTCCGGCCAGGACTACAAGCGCTGCCTGATCCGCAGGGACGAGGACGGGAACTTCTGGCTCTCGGGGGTGGCCCGGCGGTTCTGCAGCGCGTGGGGGATGCGGGGCCCCTACGGGCGCTGCGGGCTGCAGGCAGAGGGTGCCCGCATGCGCCTGGCTGCCTGCTGCCCGCCCCTGCCCAAAGGTGACACCGCCGCACCGGGGCGGGGGACATTGGCAGGGCTGTGCACACCCACGGTGGTGTGACATCACAGGGCAGGTTGTGTGAGGTCACAGAGCTGGCTGCGTGACATCATAGAGCAGGCTGTGTGACATCATAAAATGAGCTGTGTAACATCGCAGAGCAGGTTGTGTGGCATCACAGAGCAGGCTGTGTCATCACAGAGCAGGCTGCGTGGCATCACAGAGCAGGCTATGACGTCACAGAGCGGGCTGTGTGACGTCACAGCGTGTGCACAGCCCGCCCC
>NW_008795320.1:1095921-1097909 GCF_000699145.1 Aptenodytes forsteri
GCCGGGCCCCCCCCCCCTGCCAGCACCCCCCTCTCGCGGCAGGGCGAGAGCCTGGGCCAGGGCTCCTTCACCCAGATCTACAAGGGCGTCAAGCGGGACCAGGAGGAGGACGGGTACTACCAGACCGAGGTGGTGCTCAAGGTCATGGACGGCAGCCACCGCAACTGCTCCGAGGTGAGGTGGCGGCAGCCCCCCAACCTGGCACCAGGGGGTCCCCACGGCCCCCCCTGAGCCAGCCTCTCCCCGCTCCCAGTCCTTCCTGGAGGCAGCCAGCATCATGAGCCAGCTCTCCCACAAGCACCTGGTCCTGCTGCACGGCGTCAGCCTCGGGAAGGACAGTGAGTGCCCGTCCCCCTCACCGGGCACCACCATGCTGCCGGGAGGGCACGCGCCGGACCTGCCTGTGCCGTCCCCCCTGCAGGTATCATGGTGCAGGAGTATGTCAGGTACGGGCCCCTGGACCTCTACCTGAAGAAGAACCACGGCGAGGGCAAGGTGACGACCAGCTGGAAGCTGCAGGTGGCCAAGCAGCTGGCGTACGCCCTCAACTACCTGGTGAGCCGGCTGCCGGCATGGCACCGAGCGTGTGGTCCACGTGTCCTGCAGCTCCTGTGCGTCAGCATCCCACAGCTCTCCCATGTCCTGTGGTCCACGTGTCCTGCAGCTCCTGCACACGTGTCCTGCAGCTCCTGTGTGTCAGCATCCCACAGCTCTCCCATGTCCTCATCCCATGGCTCCCATGTATCCATGTCCTGCAACTCCAATGCATCCATGTCCTGTGGCTCCTGTGCATCTGCATCCTTCAGCACCTGCGCATCCATGTCCCATGAGTCCCATGTATCCATGTCCCACGGCTGCCACGCATCCGTGTCCCACGACTCCCGTGCATCTGCATCCCCATGGCTCCCACTCATCCCTGTCTGTTCACCCCGGCTGGCACTGGCTCAGCCCCATGCATGGGGCTGCCCCATGGGCTGGGGCTGTGCTGAGGGTCCTGGTCCCTCTGCCCTCCCCAGGAGGACAAGAAAATCACCCACGGCAACGTCTCCGCTAAGAAGGTGCTGCTGACCCGGGAGGGGGACGCTGCCAGTGGCAGCCCTCCCTTCATCAAGCTCAACGACCCCGGAGTCAGCGTCACCGTCCTGGCCAAAGAGAGTAAGTGCTTGGGCTCACCCAGGGTGTCGGGGGGGGGTGTGGCAGGGCCCCCCCCGGCGGGTGCTGAGCGGGGCCATCCCCCTCTTCCCAGTGCTGGTGGAGCGCATCCCCTGGGTGGCCCCTGAGTGCCTCAGCAACCCCAAGAGCCTGGCGCTGCCGGCTGACAAGTGGAGCTTCGGGGCGACCCTCTGGGAGATCTTCAGTGGTGGCAACATGCCCCTGAGCCTGCTGGAGCCCCAGAAGGTGAGGCTGCCCCGTCCCACCGTGCCCCGACCCTCCTGCCCCATCCCACTGCATCCCAACCCTCCTGCCCCATCCCTCCTGCCCCGTCCCACTGCATCCCCCACTGCATCTCCTGCCCCATCCCTCCTGCCTCCTGCCTGCATCCCAACCCTCCTGCCCCGTCCCTCCTGCCCCATCCCGCTGCATCCTGACCCTCCTGCCCCATCCCGCTGCACCTGGGTTCTGCTCACTCACCCGCTGCCCAGAGAAGACCACGTGCCATCCGTCCCACCCCGGGATTTCTCTGCTAGCCAGAGGCTCTGGTGACACAGGTCACGCTGGAAAAGGGGCATCGCTGGGGGAAGATGGGCACCCATGGCAGCCAGAGCCAGGGTCTTGCAGGGCCCCAGAGCCCCCCCCCCCAGCCTTGGTGTGCTGCAGAGGTGGCTGCCAGGTCCAGCGCTGCAGGGATGGGCAGTAACCAACCCCCCCAGCCTAATGTCCCGCAGCCTTTGGGTGATGCTCAGGGCGAGGGGTTTGCACAGCCTGGTCAGGAGCGTGGGGGCTGTTTGGGGGCTGCTTGGGGGGGAGTGGGGCCGGGCACCCTGCAG
>NW_008795320.1:1097932-1100114 GCF_000699145.1 Aptenodytes forsteri
GGGGTGGGGGCGGTTTGGGGGCTGCTGGGGGGGGCATGGGGCCGGGCACCCTGCAGCCAGCCCCAGCACCCTCTCCCACCCCTGCAGAAGCTGGATTTCTACCAGAGCAGCCTCCAGCTCCCTGCACCGAAGTGGACGGAGCTGGCCACGCTCATCGCACAGTGCATGGACTACCAGCCCCGCCGCCGGCCCTGCTTCCGCGCCCTCATCCGGGACCTCAACAGCCTCATCACCTCCGGTGAGCCCCGGGACGGCGGGGTGGGGACGGCCTCCGGCCCCCCGGTGGGGACGGGCTCCGGACCCCCAGGGTGCTCTCACCGCCCGCTTTCCCCAGATTACGAGCTGCTCTCGGACCTGTCGCCCACCGATGTGACGCTCCGGGACAGCTTCTGGGGGTACGAGCCCCTCGCCATGTGCCAGGACCCCACGCACTTCGAGGAGCGGCACCTCAAGTACATCTCGCTGCTGGGCAAGGTGAGGGGGGGCAGAGGGGGCCCCGTCCCCCAAGACTTCAGTGCATGAGTTTCTTGCACACATGCTCCCCCCCTTACTTGCATTTGGGGCATGAAACATCCCTGGCTCCTGGGAGGATGCTTTGCCCTCCAAAGCTGAGAAACGCTTGGTTTGTGCCCGCGGCCTCACCTGTGCGTGGGATCTGGGGGGGGACCAGGTGCTGGGGGCACAGTGGGGGTCTCTGAGACACCCCCCCCGAGACACCCCAGCAGCCCACATCCCCACCCGGCTCTCCCCGGCCAGGGCAACTTTGGGAGCGTGGAGCTGTGCCGCTACGACCCGCTGGGCGACAGCACGGGCGAGCTGGTGGCGGTGAAGAAGCTGCAGCAGGATTCGGTCAAGGAGCTGCGGGATTTCGAGAGGGAGATCCAGATCCTGCACTCGCTGCAGCACGACTTCATCGTCCAGTACCGGGGCGTGTGCTACAGCCGGGGTGAGCACGGCGTGGGGCAGGGAGCGGGCAGGGAGCAATGCTGCCTGCACCCGGCTCCGGCTCTGCCCGCATCCCGGCCGGCGGGTGATGGATGTGTGTGCAGGGCGGCGCGGGCTGCGGCTGGTGATGGAGTACCTGCCCAACGGCTGCCTGCGGGACTACCTGCAGAAGAACCAGCCCCGCCTGGACCACAGGACGCTGCTCCTCTATGCCTGGCAGATCTGCAAGGTGGGACCGTTGGGGCTGGCGGCAAAGGGGGTCCTGCTCTCCTGCTGGGGGGACAGACAGGGAGGGAGCAATGCCATGGCTCACCCAGGGGGGTCACGGTCCAGCTGGGGTGAGCCCCTGGGGATGCTGCTGGGTCCCTGCCCCAGCGCGTGGCTGCATCCCGCACAGGGCATGGAGTACCTCGGGGCGCAGCGCTGCGTGCACCGGGACCTGGCCAGCAGGAACATCCTGGTGGAGAGTGAGACCCACGTCAAGATCGGGGATTTCGGGCTGGCCAAGCTGCTGCCACAGGACAAGGACTATTACGTGGTGCGGGAACCCGGTCAGAGCCCTGTCTTCTGGTAAGGGTGGCACCGGGGCGGGGGGGACATGGGGCTGCTGGCCCGGTCGGATCTGGTGGTCAGCTCCTTCCCGCCGGCAGGTACGCACCCGAGTCCCTGGCAGACAACATCTTCTCCCGGGCATCTGACATTTGGAGCTTCGGGGTCCTCCTCTACGAGCTCTTCACCTACAGCAACAAGAGCCCGGGAGAGGGCCCCCCCCCCCCCCGGGGCTGGGGTCCCGCTGCCCCACCCCGGACCCGTTACCTTTGGGATGAGCCGTGCTGACGGCTGTCCCCGTGCCCGTAGGAGTTCCTCCGCATGATGGGCACCGAGAAGACGGCACAGATCATCTGCCACTTGCTGGAGCTCCTGAAGGACAACCGACGTCTCCCGGTGCCGGCCGGCTGCCCCATGGAGGTGAGAGCCCTGCCCAAGCTGGCAGGGGTCCCGGGGGACAGTGGAGGTCCTGGGGGCCACCCTGCTCCCCTGACGGCCCCGTCCCTTGTCCCCAGGTCTACACGCTGATGCTGAGCTGCTGGGCCTTCACCTCCAGCACCAGGCCCACCTTTGGGGAGCTGGTCCCCAAGATCAAGGCGCTGCGGGACGGCCGGAGCAAAGCCCGCTGGTAGCCCACCCCGGCCGCCCACCCCCCCTCCCCAGCACCAGGCGGTGACAGACGGACACA
>NW_008795320.1:1100349-1100813 GCF_000699145.1 Aptenodytes forsteri
TGGGGTGGGGGGAGAGGGGTCACACAGGGAGAGGGGACACACAGGGAGAGGGGATGGGGGGGGTCTGGTCGCTGCGGAGGGAGGTCGGCTGGAAGAGAGCAGGGAGGGGTGAGGGTGCCCACGGGACATGCCGGCATGGGGGTCCCGGGCTTGGCACTCGCTGCAGGCTTTCCCGGGGGGTGGCTCCAGCGGGTGCCCCCGCACAGGGCCCCGAGGGCGCAGATGAACTCGTGCGCCCGTACGGCTGCTGCACCAGCTCTGCCACGACGGCTGCCAGCGCACAGCACTGCATGGCGCCCGCGGCACGGCACCCCTAGGCTCGGGCAGGTGGCGGCTGTAGCCACAGCCCCATCCCGTTGGGCTTTGTTCCTCGCCCACTGCATATATCCCCCTCCCATGGCCCTGAGCCCGGTATGTGCCTGCGGCATGGCACGGCACGGCACGGCACCGTCTGTTCCCGGGAC
>NW_008795320.1:1100834-1103309 GCF_000699145.1 Aptenodytes forsteri
CCTGCGCCGAGGGTCATCACCGAGACCTCGCAGACAGCAGCGCAGCCCGTCCCCCCCAGCCAGCGCACGGGACTGGGGACAGCGCAGGGACCTCGGGGGCTCTGCAGAGGGACCCCCAGGGCAGGGACCTCGCTGGGGGTAAACGCCCACCCTAGTGGGGTCAGGGGTTCCCCTTGCTCCCCCTGAGCCAGCCCCGTCCTCCCTGCACCCCAGTCCTCCAGGAAGGCTCCAGACCCCATGTCCTCATTAACAACACAGGTTTGTTTATTCTCCCTCCGGTGCCTTGGGGCTCCTCTGGCCACGGAAGGGCAGATTTGGGGTAAAACCAGGCAGAAACAAGCCAGGGACAGGATGGGCGCGTGGTGGCACTCAGCAGTCCCCAGGGTGGGAGCTGGGGCTCGGCCTCGCAGATGCCACTCTGCACTCCCGGCAGGACCACGGTGGAGATGGGGGTCAGCCCCGGGGTCTCCGGGGACCCTCCCTCGCAGCATGGCAGTCCCGAGCAGCAGCTACCAGGGATCCGCGGAGAGCCGCAGCCCAAGCAGCCCTCGGGTTGCACCGGCATTCCCCCCTGGTTCTCGCTCCTCCTCGGCCGCCCTAGAAGATGCTCACCTTCTTGCCACAGAGCAGGTGGGGGTCGTGGATGGCCTGCCACATCACCACCATCTCGTAGGGCACGAAGCGGTGCACCAGCAGCAGCTCCCGGTAGTAGCAGGGATCGAAGGGGTCGGCGTTGGCTGGCACCCCCACGCCCGCGGTCCGGATGCCGTCGTGGGAAGCGGGACGGAGCCCTGCCTTCTCCAAGCACATGCCCAGGTAGACGTCGTCGATGGGGAAGATCTTGATGTCCCGCGATTCCCGGGAGATGACATGGGCGGTGAAGCCGGACATGAGTATCCCGCCGCCGCCGCAGTAGGGCGGGTACCACTCGGAGGCCAGGAGCTGCGTGGGCACAAAGTACTTACTCTGCTGGAAGCGGATAGGGCTGGTGTGGGTGAGGAGCTGCCCCACCATGAGGTGCTGCTCCTGGGCACCCTGGCTGGCCATTGCAAAGCTGACAACGTTGTCCGTGTTGACGAAGACATCGTCGTCCCCATTGAAGATGAAGCGGACGCCGGGGCAGTGCTCCTCCATCCAGGCGTGGAAGAGCACCTGCTTCAGCGTCAGGTTGAAGAAGGTGTCCCTGAAGTCCCACTGCAGCACGTCCCTGTGCTCCCGCTGCTCCAGCCGCAGCAGCTGGTTGAGCTTCTTTGCATTCCAGGCGTTGGGGGCTACCCCCACGAGGAAGACCCGACGGATGAAGGCTCCTTGAATGGTCCTCTCCTGCCCCCAGGTCTTGCGGATCACCTCCCGCCGCTCGTAGTTCTCCGGCGATGACTTGAGGGCCAAGAGGAGGAAGATGTCGGAGGACCCCTCGGCCCCCCCGCACTTGCCGGGGACGTCGAGCAGCAGCGGGAAGGACCGGCAGTGCTGGTACCGCATGAAGTCCTGCACATGGCCGGGCAGTTTGGCAAAGCCGGAAATGTGGTGCACCGAGGTGTTGGCCACGCATGGGGCAGGTATGGACAGAGCCCGGGGCGGGGGGAGCCTGGGGGCTGCCCGGGGCCTGGGGGGGGTGCTGCGCTCGGGAAAAGGGGGCCGGGGGGGGGTGCTGCGCTCGGGGACCGCACTGGGCCACAGCTGGTCATCTTGGTAGAGCAGGTAGCAGAGCCCCAGGAGCCCCACGGCGACCAGACCCCACAGCTCCAGCCTGTGGCACCGCTGGGACGTGATCTGCAAGAGATGGGGGGTGGGATTTGGCACTGGTCATCCCCGCAGCCCCCGAGCATCCGCACCCGGAGAGACGCCCTGGGCCGGGGCACAGCATCCTTCCCTGCAGAGCCGGAGCACGGAGCTCCCGGCACGCAGAGGGGAGCGGGGAAATCTCCCCGTGCCAGATGGTTGCACCATGCCAGAGGTAACCAGCAAGCTGTTTGCTGCCGCGCAGGGAGTGCCCAGGCTAGGCAGAGTCCGACTCTGCCAGCTGTACCGGGCAATGTGCAGCAGACCCAAAGAGAGCAATAAGCCACTGGTTCTGGGATGGGGCCGTTCTCCTTTGGGAGAGCAAACACAGGGCGCGGCCCCAAAATCTGGGTATGGCCAGCAAGGGTACGCGGCCACCCAGGACCTGCTGGCATAGGGGGGTTAATGAGGGAGTTACCACCAGCTTGAGGTGTTACAGGGTGGTGGCGGGGTGGTTCCGGGTGCAAGGAGTCCACACAGGTTTGCTGCGAGCAGCCCTCACCCTCAGAGACGAAGCACCGGGACAGGGGTCCCCCGGGCAGCATGGGGACCCCAGCAAGAGCCCAGCTGCCGCTCGCCCTCCGGCACCGCGCAGAGCCCAGCCGGCCGGGGACGGATCCGGCCAGCCCTTGCCCAAGGCGGGGGCCCCATCCCAGTGCCCAGGAGTGCCGGCTCAGACCCCGCCGCACTGCA
>NW_008795320.1:1103745-1104908 GCF_000699145.1 Aptenodytes forsteri
GGGGCTCGGCACGGCGCTGCCGGCTCCCTGCCTCAGTTTCCCCCGGCCCTGCAACACCAGAGCCCCCAGGGTGCCACGGCACATCGGCTGAGCCCTGTTTCCAAGGGGGAGCCTGGAGGCCCCGGGGATGGGCGTCGCAGCAGGAGGCAGGCGGGAGCCAGCGGGGGGGTTATTAGAAAATAAAGTGTTTAATAAAAGAGCAGCTCCTGCTCCCTTCACAGCACAGGGGAGGGCGGAGGGGACCGACCGCTGGGCAGCAGGAGACAACGCGGTGACAGCCACGGAGCAGGGAGCCAGAGGGGGAGGGGGAGGAGGAGGAGGAGGAGGAGGGCTCCCACCCGGCAGCACCCTCTCCTCGGCTGGCCTCCATCCAGCGTTTCAAGTTCACACAACCAAGGGGGAAGCCCGAGGGGCTCGGAGGGTCCGGTGGGAGGCGGCTCAGGACCCTGCCAGGTAGATCCCTGCGGAGGAAAGGCGGTGAGGAGGGGCTACGAAGGTCAGGGGCATGTGCCCGGTGCGAGGACGGTCATCACCGAGGGGCCAGGGCCTGATGTGGGCCCCCGAAATGGGCTACCTGCACCCTTCCCCAGGCTGGGCATCGCTGTGGGGCATCACCCAGTGAGGGGGGAACAGAGCTTGGGGTGGTATGGAGTGGACCCCTTGCACCCCAGGGCCATGGGGAGCAGGGAAGGGACCCTGTGCACTCCGGGGAAGGGACTCTGTGCACCCTGGGAAAGGGACCTCATACACCCCAGGACCACGGGGAGCAGAGAGGGGACCCCCGTCCAACCTGGGAGAGGGATCCCACGCACCCCAGGGAAGGGAACCCATGCACCCTGGAGAGCAGGGAAGGGACCCTGTGCACCCCAAGGAAGGGACCCCGTGCACCCGGGGGCCACAGGGGATGGGGAGAGGACCCTGCACCCCCCAGGGCTGTGGGGAAGGGACCCTGCACCCCCCTGGGCCCCACCAGCCGTACCTGTAGCAAACCTCTTCTTGACTAGTGACATGCGGTACCCGGCGCTCGCCAGCTCCACCTCGACGCCCGACAGTGTGCTGCCCTCGCTGCTGAACTGGGCTGCCACGGGGCTGGGCTTGCTGGGCCCGCAGAGGGGCTCCCAGCTGGCCGAGAGCCGCCTGGGGGGGACAGCAGAGAGCAGAGA
>NW_008795320.1:1105459-1106512 GCF_000699145.1 Aptenodytes forsteri
CCCCAGCCGCAGCGGTGCCGAGCCGGGGCCCAGCCGCGAGAACTTGGGGGGGTTACGGAGGGTTCAGGGGGGCACCAAGACCCTCCTGCCCCCAGCAGCTGGGTGGGGGACCCCAGGGTCCTGGCTTTCCCAGCCCGGGGCTCACCTGGTACTTGAGCAGAGCCACGTTGTAGTAGGAGGCAGCCGGACTCTGCTCCGCTTGCTTCTGCAGGTGCCCGGTCAGCGCCGCCATGTTCAGCCAGAAGTCCTTGGTGCTGGGGTCGCTCTGGGACGGGTCGCTGCGGGGACAGGGTCAGAGCGGCAAGGGTGCCTGGGCACCCCGGGAAACCCGGCACCCTGATACTTAGCTCCCCATCGCTGCACCCACCAGCTCCCAAGGATGCCCAGGCCTCCCAGGAACCCCAGGAACACCGTGTACCTTGATACTCCGCTCCCCGTTGCTGCATTCACCAGCTCCCAGGATGCTCAGGTGCCCTGGGAACCCCGTGTACCCCGATACCCAGCTCCCCATCCCTGCATCTACCAGCTCCCAGGATGTCCAGGCATCCCCAGGAAACCAGGTACCCCATGTACCCAGCTCCCCACCACTGCATCCACCACCTCCCAGCACGCCTGTACCCCCCTGGCACCCCCTGTACCCCAATACCAGCTCCCCGTCACTGCATCCACCACCTCCCAAGGTCCCTGCATCCCCCCAGGCACCCCCTGTACCTCGATACCAGCTCCCCACCGCTGCATCTCCCGGCTGCCAGCCTGCCCAGGCATCCCCGTGCAGCTGGTGCCGCGGTGCCACCGCGTCCCCGCACCTGTAGAGCAGCTCGGCATTGGGCAGGAACTGCTCGATGGCGCCGGCGTTGAGCAGGCGGAAGCTGAGCACGGGGGGGGCCATGCTCCCGCTGAAGACACGGACGATGCCGGCAGGGAAGGACATGGTGAGCTCCCCCGTCACCTTCACCAGGCAGCTGCCAGGGACAGGCCGGGGGTCAGCGGATGCCCCAGGCAGGATGCAGCGGCTGGGGGGGGGGGGGGGGCCGTGCCCCCCCACGCGCCCCC
>NW_008795320.1:1107911-1111380 GCF_000699145.1 Aptenodytes forsteri
GGGCCGGAAGGGGGCCGCGGGGGGCACCGCGTCCGGAGGGGCTTTCCCGGGGCTGCTGTGCCGGCGACAGAGGGGGCGGCTCAGTGCCCGCTCAGGACCCCCCGGGGAGGGGGCTCGGGGGCGGCAGCGTGGGGTGCACCGCCCCACGGCACCCCGCTCCCTCCCTGCCCCGTACCTGTTCACCTGCGCCGCCGGGCGCCCCCTCCCTGCGCCGTCACCTGTGGGGAGAGGGGACTCGCTGGGGGTTGCAGAGCCACTGTCCCCCGCATCCCTGAGGGGACCCCCCTCCACATCCCCGGGACCCCCCCGGCACGGCCTCACCTGCCGCCAGCGTCCCCTCGGGGTCTGCATCGCTTCGGGCGGGGGTCAGAGATGCCACGTGCCCTGCGGAGGGACAGGGACAGGCAGCGTTAGGGGTCACGGAGCCCAGGGGACCCCCGAGCCGCGGCCACGCTTGAGCCCCCGGGGTGACACTTACGGGACGACTGTCGCTTGACGGTGCCCTGCAAGAGAACGGGGAGAGGGGGTCAGTTGGCCCTGGCACGGTCCCTGGGGACCCTGCAGCCCCCCCCTCGAGGCTCACCCCGATGCTGGGGGGCAGGATGAGGTTCCCCACGGTGGCCTTGAGCTGCTCCATGGTGGCCTCGGCGCTGCTGGCCGCCTCCCGGGGCTGCACCGGCTTGATGTGGACGTAAAACTTGCGGGGCTCATCCTCGTCGTAGTCGGAGTCGCTGGAGGAGCAGACGTGGTTCTCCGCCTCGGCTGAGCCCCCCGTCAAGGCAACACCCCATGCTCGGAACCCCCCTTGGACACCCCAAAAATCACACACCCCCTACTCCAGCACAAGGATACTGTGGGCGACGTCGGGGCGCACGGTGAACCCGTCCTCATCCACCTCCGGGCAGCCCTGCGGGGAGATGCTCGGAGAGGCGCTCGCTCCCCAGTCCTCCCGGTATGGAAAAAACCAACCCCAGGGCTGGCACTGGGATACTCACCACCTCGGCATCCGGGGATTCCCTGGGGAATGACAGGGGCAGCATTAGATCCCGAAGCGGGGAAGGGATGCGGGGATGCAGGGACAAGGGACATGGGGAGAGGGGGATCTTACACAGCATCACGATCCCTCTCCTTACGGCTCAACCCAGGGATACGGAAAGCTTTGCTACGGCTCCTCTTGGGTCCTGGGAGGGGGGCACAGAGCAGTGAGCAGCCCCCCTACACCCCAACAATCCCCGGCGTGGGGCTGCTGGATGCAGACGTACTTGCCTTCCTGCGCTGGGGCCAGCCGGTACTCGTCGAAATCCAACGCTCCTGTCACCGAGAGCGGGATCAGCCCAGCACCGTGGCTCCATCCTTGCACGAGGGCAAAGCCTCCTCGTGCGAGGAGGGGGAGCATCGCCCTCGTGCAAATGGGGGGAGCCCACCGGGATGCTGCCCACAACCTCACCTGGCCGCTCTCGCCCCGTGCCCTTGCTCTCGGCAAACCTCCGCAGCAGCGTCTCGGTGCCGATGTTCTCCACGTTTTGCTTGAATTCTTCATGCACCTGTAAAAAAAAAGGGGGGGACATCATCCTCAGAGTAAAGGGGGGGACAGCTCGGTGTTGTCCCCGTCGTTGTTCACCCCCCCTGGGGACTCACCTGCCCGATCTGGACGTGGGTGTCCTCCACGGAGTGAGAGTAGGAGCCGATGAGACCCTTCATGTAGCGTAGGTGGGCTTCTTCCACCTCCTGGAAGCGCTGGCGGGGCAGAGGTGGGGGTTTAGCCAGGGTGGCATGTCCCCAGGGGTCCGTGTGCGGACAGGGAGGGGGGGCTCAGGAAGGGTGGCATGTCCCCAGGGGTTGGCACGTCCAGGCAGTGGGGGCTCAGCCAGGGTAGCACACCCCCACGGGCCAGCATCCCCAGGGAGGGGTGCTCAGGCAGGGTGGCATGTCCCCAAGGAATGGGGCTCAGCCAGGGTGGCATGGCCCTGGGGGGGCTGGCATCAAAACGAAGGGGTCGGAGTAAGGGGGGACAGCTCGGTGTTGTCCCCGTCGTTGTTCACCCCCCCTGGGGACTCACCTGCCCGATCTGGACGTGTCCACGGAGTGAGAGTAGGAAGTAGGAGGATACGGAAAGCTTTGCTACGGCTCCTCTTGGGTCCTGGGAGGGGGGCACAGAGCAGTGAGCAGCCCCCCTACACCCCAACAATCCCCGGCGTGGGGCTGCTGGATGCAGACGTACTTGCCTTCCTGCGCTGGGGCCAGCCGGTACTCGTCGAAATCCAACGCTCCTGTCACCGAGAGCGGGATCAGCCCAGCACCGTGGCTCCATCCTTGCACGAGGGCAAAGCCTCCTCGTGCGAGGAGGGGGAGCATCGCCCTCGTGCAAATGGGGGGAGCCCACCGGGATGCTGCCCACAACCTCACCTGGCCGCTCTCGCCCCGTGCCCTTGCTCTCGGCAAACCTCCGCAGCAGCGTCTCGGTGCCGATGTTCTCCACGTTTTGCTTGAATTCTTCATGCACCTGTAAAAAAAAAGGGGGGGACATCATCCTCAGAGTAAAGGGGGGGACAGCTCGGTGTTGTCCCCGTCGTTGTTCACCCCCCCTGGGGACTCACCTGCCCGATCTGGACGTGGGTGTCCTCCACGGAGTGAGAGTAGGAGCCGATGAGACCCTTCATGTAGCGTAGGTGGGCTTCTTCCACCTCCTGGAAGCGCTGGCGGGGCAGAGGTGGGGGTTTAGCCAGGGTGGCATGTCCCCAGGGGTCCGTGTGCGGACAGGGAGGGGGGGCTCAGGAAGGGTGGCATGTCCCCAGGGGTTGGCACGTCCAGGCAGTGGGGGCTCAGCCAGGGTAGCACACCCCCACGGGCCAGCATCCCCAGGGAGGGGTGCTCAGGCAGGGTGGCATGTCCCCAAGGAATGGGGCTCAGCCAGGGTGGCATGGCCCTGGGGGGGCTGGCATCAAAACGAAGGGGGGCTCAGCCAGCTTGGCATGTCCCCAGGGACTGGCATCACCGGGGAATGGGGCTCAGCCAGGGTGGCACGTCCCCAAGGGCCAACATCCCCAGGGAGGGGTATCCCCAGGGGTTGGCATCGCCGAGGAGTGGGGCTCAGCCAGGGTGGCACATCCCCAGGGAGACGCGCTCAGTCAGGGTGGCACGTCCCCAGGGGCCAGCGTCCCCAGGCAATGAGGGAATGGGGCTCATCCAGGGTGGCGCATCCCCGGGGGCTGGCATCACCGCGGAGGGGTGCTCAGCCAGGCTGGCACATCCCCAAAAGACCAGCCCGCCCTGTGCCACCACTGCACCGCGCAGCCAGCACCGGGAGCCTGAGCAGTGCCCGCGTGAGCCCCGCTCCTGCCCGCCCCGCCCGCCCCCCGGCACTGCCCACCACCGGCCCTGCACCACGGCCGAATCCAGCATCCTCTGCTCAAAGTCGGCGCGGGCAGCGTTGTACTTCTCCCCGCCGCAGCGCCTCGCCCGCCCCGCC
>NW_008795320.1:1118536-1119057 GCF_000699145.1 Aptenodytes forsteri
GGCCCCCCCCCCCCCCATCTCAGAACTCCACCTTGCAGGCGGGGAAGGTCTCATCCTGCATGGCCACGGTGCTGTTGCTGCCCAGCACCGTGATGCCCAGCTCCTGCTGCCGGTCGTGGGTCTCCTGGTACCACTCGTGCATCACCAGCGAGTCGAAGGTGGGGATCAAGGTCACCTGCGGAGACACCCACCACACCGCGTCACCACACTGCGACCCCCCCCCCCCCCCCCCCCCCCCCGCGCCCCCCCCCCCCCATCACCAGCACCGGGAGGGGGCTGATCCCACCGCTCCGGGTATCCGGAGGGACTCACCTGGATGTCGGTGCCCCACTGGTGCTTGCCGGCGAGCAGGGCGTCGAGGAGGGAGCGCAGGACGCCTTCCTTCAGGTGGTCGTCGCCACTGACCACGTAGCAGAGGGAGCGGACGCGCCGGAAAAACTCCTCGTCCACCGTCCGGGCGCTCCAGGAGCCGGGCAGGTACGCCAGGTCCACATAGACGGGGGGGCCTGGTGGGGCCGCGG
>NW_008795320.1:1120025-1120299 GCF_000699145.1 Aptenodytes forsteri
TCCCCCGGGACCGCCTGCCCTCCTCCGGTGGGGACTCGCTGACGGGTGGCAGCACCTGCTCGAAGGAGACTGAGAGCGACTCATCCACCTCGGTGGAGTGCGGGGAGCCCACCTCAGCCGGCAGCGAGGGGGTGGTGATGGTGGGGGACACGTCGGGGACGTCGTCCTTGAAGGGGCTGAGGGAGAGGCAGCCCGCCTGCTTCTCCTGCGAGGAGCTGGAGCCGTCCTGCGAGGCTTTGCCCCCGGCCGGTGGCCAAGGGTTCGCCTACCGGTT
>NW_008795320.1:1120313-1122641 GCF_000699145.1 Aptenodytes forsteri
CATGGCATCGTCCACCGGCGACTGGTGGAAGGGAGTGTGCCCGGCGCTGGCCGGCCCCGAGCTGGCCGGAGACATCATCTCCAGGGTCTTCTCCTCGGAGCTGCCGCAGGCGTCCTCGCCGCCCTCGGGGCCGTGGTTGAGCATCCCGGTGGGCGTCAGGTCGAAGTTGACGCTGCGGTCGCTCTTGGGGGTCTTGGCCAGGGGCGAGGGGGGGCAGACGGCTCTCAAGGGGCTGCTCTCCAGGTAGCGGAAACGCTGGGGGCTGTCGGGGTCCTCCAGGCCGTTGCGGGATGGGGCCCCGGTCCCCGCCCGTCCCCCGGCCCCCCGGTTCTCCAGCGGCGAGGGCTCCAGCTCGCTCTCGGCCGTGGTGATGCCCTCGTCCGTCGATTCCTCCTTCCTCCTCCTCCTCCCGCCAGCCCCCGGTGAGGCGGCCCCCCGGCCCCGCTCGGCCTCCAGCAGCATGTCCTCGGGGGAGGAGGACTTGGAGCCGTCCGACGTCCCCGGCTCCTTCCTGCCGCCTGCCTCCCGGGGGGCTTTGGCCTTGGGCTTCTCCGGCTCCTTCTTGAGGGGGGGTTTCTTGATGCTGCCAGCCTTGGCCAGGGGTTTGCGGGTCTCCGGGACCAGAGTTTTCCGGGCCGGGGTCTTGGCAGGAGCCTTGGCCTCTGCCTTGTTCTCCTTCGCGTCCTTCCGCAGCGTCTCAGCCTTCACCTCCTTCTTCGCCACCTTCACCTCCTTCTTGGCCTCCCCCTTCACCTCAGCCCCCTCATCCTTCTTCAGCGGCTTCTTCTCCTCTTTCCGGGGGACAGGCTCCTTCCTGGGCACCGCCTTCTCCTTGCTCAGCTTTGGCTTTGCGTCTGCCTTCAGCTTCTCCGTCGAAGAGTCCAGCTTGGCTCGAGCATCCTTGGCTTTCTCCTCTTCCAACCCGGCTCTGGCCGTCTCCCCCAGGGATTTTGGCTTCTCCTTGGTCCCTGCCTTCACCTCCTTCCTCTCCACCTTCGGAGCCTTCTCCTTCGGCACCGGTGCCCCAGCGTCCACCAAGCTGAGCTTGGAAGCCGACTTCAGGCTCTCCTTGCTCTCTGCCCTCCTCTGCTTGAGCAGCTTCTCAGGTTGGGATGCCGGCGGCCCCTTCAAATCGTTCTTGGTGACCACAGGATGCTTGAGGAACTCCAGGTGCTTCACCTTCTCCAGCCCCTCCAGGATGCGGCCCTGGGGCGTGCAGCCAGGGAAGAGGACCCGGATGATCTTCTCGGAGGGGCTGACGGGGTGCCAGACGAGCAGGGCGCAGACGGAGGTCAGGCACTGCAGGGGCAAGTCCTGCTCCTTGGGGTAGCTGTTGCCTGACCATTGCTGCAGGAGAAACTCCAGCTCCTTGGTGCCCTTCACGGGGTTCAGGACGTACATGTCCAACCGGCCCACTCCCATCTTCTGGAAAAGGACGGTGGGCTCTGCGCGAGGTCCGCTGTCCCGGGACAGCGGGTTGGGACGGATGCCCAGCTTGTCCAGGTAGTGCAGGGTCAGGGCAGCCTCGTCGCAGCTCTTCAGCACCCGGGAGTTACCCTCGATGTCCTTCAGCTTCTCGGAGGCGTTGAGGAAGACGACACCCAGCTCCGGGGAGATGAGGTTCTTCGCCCAGTCCCCGTTGCCCTGCGAGCTCTGGGACGGATCTTCCTCCAGCTCAGCCAGCTTCCTCTGCAGCAGGCTGTTGACACCGGGCAGGCTGTCTGTGCCTGCGTGCGTCACCAGGATGGAGTCAATGCGGTCCAGGTGCCGGACCAGCTTCCAGAAGGATGACTTGGGGTTGGAGCCTCCGTTGACCAGGACGTTGAAGCCGTTGACGGCAAAAAAAGCCGAATCCCCTCTCCCACCCGGGAAGATATAGCAGCAGGGCTTGGAGAGCTTGAGGAAGCCGACCATGGTGGGGGGCTCGAGGAGGTCAAAGGGGGACTGGGGCTCCAGCGACTCCGAGAGGTACTCCATGAACTCCTCCAGCCCCTCCATCTCTGGCAGGATGCAGCCCGGGTTGTAGCGCAGCTCAATGAAGTCCTGGAGGTTGTGATGGTCCAAGCCCGAGTCCCTCCACTCCCCAAAGTCGGGGCAGCTGACAGTCAGCCTGGCCTTGGCCGAAGGGTCCGCGGAGCTCAGGATCTCCCCTACCTGCGAGGGGACGGGGACAGCCAGAGCTTCAGGTGGGATGGGGCACCCAGGGCCAGAGATGCGGCAGCCCAGGGGGGTGCCCCGCCTCAGCCCCCCCCCTCCCTGGGCAAAGCACAGAGCTCCCCTTCCCCGGGAGCTCCCGCAGCCCCATCCCACTCCCCGTACCCGGTGCCG
>NW_008795320.1:1124413-1124935 GCF_000699145.1 Aptenodytes forsteri
GCAAGAAGCAGCACGGTGGGGACCGTCCCCCGCCACGTCCACCCTGATCCTCCCCCTCCTGCCTCGCCCTAAGACACAGCCGTGCCAGCCCGGTGGCTTTGGGGACGCCCCGGGGGGCCCCCGAGCCCAGCTGGACCCCGACACGAGGCCACCCGGCTGCCCGGCGGGCGAGCACCTTGCGCGGTGACTCACGGCAGCATCGGCTCTGCCAACCCAAAACCCCGGTCCCCGGGGCGACGGGCGCACCTTGCCGGCACCTCTTCAAAGGCGGCAATTAAAGGAATTTAACGGTGCCAGAGGGTTCGGCACGCGCGGTGCTCCTGCCGGCACCGGTGCGGGTGCTCCCGGCTCCCACAGTGGGGTCAGGAACCTCAAGGCGCAGCCCCAAAACACCCACGACCCCTTCAGGACCCCACAGGGGGATTCGCGGGGGGGGGGGGGGGCGGCCCGCCCCCCCCCGCCGCCGCCCCCCCCCCCCCCCCCCGCCAGCCTCTCGCTCACGTCGCACCGGCCGCCCCGCGG
>NW_008795320.1:1126422-1127598 GCF_000699145.1 Aptenodytes forsteri
GTGCGGTGTGGTGCGGTGCAGGGCAATGCAGTGCAGTGCGGTGCGGTGCGGTGCAGGGCAATGCAGTACAGTGCAGGGCCGTGCGGTGCGGTGCGGTGCAGGGCAATGCAGTACAGTGCAGGGCCGTGCGGTGCGGTGCGGTGCAGGGCAATGCAGTACAGTGCAGGGCCGTGCGGTGCGGTGCGGTGCAGGGCAATGCAGTACCGTGCAGTACGGTGCGGTGCGGTGCAGGGCAATGCAGGGCAGGGCAGGGCAGGGGGTGCGCAGGCCAGGGCGATGCAGCGATGGGAGGCAGTGTGGGGACGGGGCCGTGCAGTGCAGTGCCGAGCTGGGGGAGCACGATGCAGTGCGATGCAGTGCCGGGATGGGGCTGCGTGGCACGGCGCAGTGCTGGGGTGTACAGTGCAGGGGCAAGGCTGCGCGGCGCACCGCTGTGTCACGCACGGGTTGTGCAGTGCAGCGGGGTGCGGTGCGGGGGCTGTGCGGTGCGATGCAGCGCAGGGCCTGGGCAACGCGCTACGGAGCAGGATGGGGCTGGGCTGGGCCGTGCAGCACCCTCGCACACCCCTGCCCTCAGCCTCCATTCCCAAACTGCTTCTCCATCCATCAGCCTCCAGCAGATCAGGAATAACCAGTGCATGATGACAAGAGCCCCCCGCCCAGCAGCGTCCCCCCTCCCGCTCCCCCACCACACATCCCAACCCAGCCTCAGATCCCCCACAGCAGGATGGGACCCACCTTGCCCAGCACCCCAGAATCCCCCAAAGAGCAGGCAGCAGGCGTGAATCCGAGTCGTTTAATCTGGCCCTGGCCCAGGAGATCCACAGCCCCCCTGGGCCAGGGCACCCAAGGGTGCCAGGGTGCCGTGCAGGCACATCCAGGCTCTCACTGGCTGGAGCCAGGGGAGAGCAGGAACATCTCCTGGTGCAGGGAAGGGGCTGGGGGCCCACGGCTCCCCCTCCACTGCACGGGGCACAGCCTGGGCCAGCAGCATCCCGGCGGGTGGCAGCATCCCTGATGTCCCTGGTCCCTTAGGAGCACTTGAGGATGAACAAGTTGCAGGCGGTGCCGCGGGGGCAGCTGCAGAGCTTCCCAATGCGTGCCCCCTTCCGCACCGCGCACGGCTCCCCGGGCTCGCACTGCGGGATGGCATCCATCAGCCCCGGGGCTCGGCCA
>NW_008795320.1:1129382-1129861 GCF_000699145.1 Aptenodytes forsteri
CACCCACCACCCACTCCCGCCCAGCACAGCATCCCCCCCCCACCCCACCTGAGCCAGAGCAGCCCATCAGGGCAGGACAGGGAGGGAAAACCAGGTAAAAGCTGCAAATTCCCACGTGCTGCTGGACGTCCCGGTGCCCCTGGGGGAGCTGCCGCGAGGAACCCCCCGAGTGCCCAAGAGCAGCGACAGAAAACCAGTGGAAGGTCTCAGTCTCCCCCTCCCCACCAACCTGGGGACACCCCAGCACAGCCAGAACCAGCCCCTAAACCGGGGCAGCGGGAGCAGGAGCACCCCGAGGTGCCCCAGAGCCGCGCGGGGGCTGGCGGTGGCCCCTTTTCCCCCACAGGCATCGTCCCCCCAGCCCCTTACCAGCTCCATCTCCTCCCGGCTCTGCCCGGGCAGGCTCTCGGCCGGCTGGAGCCCCAGCGCCGGCTCCACGGTGCCCAGCAGGACGAGGCTGGAGCCGGCCAGGCAGAGCA
>NW_008795320.1:1132730-1134305 GCF_000699145.1 Aptenodytes forsteri
CTTGCAGGAGTGTCTGTCCGGGGTGGTGTTGGGGGGGTGTCCAGGCAGCACCAGGGCAGTTTGCACGGTGGGGGTCCATCCAGGACCGGAGTTAGCGCAGGGTTGGCCCTTCGCAAAGGGCTTGTGCAGGGGGGGCCGCCTGGAGCAGCCCCAGTGCTGGGGGGGGTCTGTCCCCCATCCCTTACCTGCACGCAGGGTGGGGGTCCATCCAGGACCGGAGTTAGCGCAGGGTTGGCCCTTCGCAAAGGGCTTGTGCAGGGGGGGCCGCCTGGAGCAGCCCCAGTGCTGGGGGGGGTCTGTCCCCCATCCCTTACCTGCACGCAGGGAGATGGCCCCGGTGACACGGGGTGTCGGTGCCCCGCGGGTGCGACAGCTCCGGGGTGGGGAGTTGCACTGTCCAGCGTTGGTTTGGTGTTGGTTCCCCCCCCCCTTAACGCCACGTGCGCCCACAGGGACCCCGACAGCGTGGTGCTGTGCCTGCTGGCCACCGACGAGGAGGACGAAGGTGACATCGCCCTGCAGATCCACTTCACCCTCATCCAGGCCTTCTGCTGCGACAACGACATCCACATCCTGCGCGTCTCGGGCATGCAGCGCCTGGCCGCCATCCTGGGCGAGCCCGAGCCGGGAGCCGAGCCCCGCGACCTCCACTGCCTCTTAGTCACGGTGAGTGGGACGGTGATGCACGGCCACGCACCGGCGGCCCCGTGATTCACGCTGGGCACCGTGCCAAGGGTGGGGACGACGGAGGGGAGACATGGGACTCGGGGGGGGGCCCACGTGTCGGGGGCGCTAACCTCTGCTCCCCAGAACCCCCAACCCCCACACACGGACGCCTGGAAGAGCCAAGGGTTGGCGGAGGTGGCCAGTTACTGCGCCGAGAGCCGCGACAAGAATCAGTGGGTGCCGTACGTCTGTCTGCAGGAGCGCTGAGCCGATGCCCGGCTCTGTACCTAAGGAGGAGGAAAAAAAAAAAAATAAAACGGCAGGAAAGGGAAGGAGAAATGGCCAGTTAAAAAACACAAACCCAAACACCCACCGATTTTATTTTTCTTTTTAACCGGAGAGGAGAAGGGAGCAGCCCGGCCACACCGGTGGGCGTGGGAAGGAGGCGAGCCGCGGCCGGGCCGTGCCGGCAGCCCGGGGGGACGCTGGCCGGAGCATGCCGGAGCCGTGCCGAGGAGTTGCGCTTGGCCGTGGGGACCGTGGGACCACGCTGAGGAGCCCCGGGACGGGCGCTGCAGAGCGCGGGGAGGAGATGGAGACTATTTTGTTTTCTTTTTGGCATCTGTGACTCGACGGAGGCGAGGACTGCAGAGGGGCAGGATTTTTTTTGCAAACGAACTGCTTTTGCCAAGGGATAAATTATCGTCTGCGTTGATGGACTTGCAACACCAGTGTCAGTTTTTGCACTCAAGCCACTGGGAGACCCTGATCTGAATCTATTCCAGAGTCTATTCTTATACCGATTTAAGAAAAAAATATTATTTGCAATAAAATGTTTAAAGTCACAGGTGTCTGCCTCCCTCGGCTCTGCCGGAGCCGTTCCCACGGGGAGCGGGATCAGCTGCTCCC
>NW_008795320.1:1135437-1136181 GCF_000699145.1 Aptenodytes forsteri
CACGCACACGCATGCACACGTGACGTCCCCAGGCACCGTGCTGTGCGCGCCGGTGTCAGGCCGGGGCGAGGGTCCTGGCTCTGTCCCCGGCCCAACCGTGTGGCCGGGGACACCCTGTCCTGGCTCTGCGCCAGCCCCACGGCCGGCACCAGGCCGCTGGGACGGAGCCAGGCGGCCATCCCGCCTGGCTGGGACACGGTGTCCGTCCCACCCTGGGGACACGGTGACTGTCCGATCTGGCTGGGGACACGGTGGCCATCCCAGGGTGCCACACGTCTTGGGGACGCGTCCCGCGCCCCTCCCTTTGGGCTTTGACTGCTAGGGGGGAAACTGAGGCACGGAGGGACAGTGGGGTGTGTGTGTGTGACAGGCCTGGCTGAGGCCACCGAGGCAGCCGGGGACCCGTCCCAGCCCTCCTCCCACCCGCAGCGTCGTGGGCTGGAGCCGGGGCGCTCATCCCCTGTCCCCATCCCCAGGGCCGTGGGAGTAGGTGCCCCTGATGCAGCCTGGGGGTCCCACAGGACCAGGCAGGGCCTCGGCGGGGGCGATACCTGTGCCCGTGGGGGCCCCACAGGCCCAGGCAGGGCCTCGGCGGGGGCGAAAACCCCCCCCCCCCGTGCGCAGGGCTGGGCTGGGTGCCCCAAACCATGCAGCCGGGGGAGGGGACACGGCAAAGCAAAGCCCAGCCTGGCCCACCGGGTCTGCCCGGGCACTCCTGCAACGAGATGGCAGGTCTCAGCTTGG
>NW_008795320.1:1139632-1142544 GCF_000699145.1 Aptenodytes forsteri
GCCTGCCCGGTAGTTTTAGTTCTGGTCTGGGTGGCTGCTGGCGGCAGGCAGCAGGGCTGGCCCCGTCCCCGGGCTCTGTCCCCAGCCGCCCCTGCATCCACCCAGGGGGAGACACCGGGGAGCCTCCGGGCATGGGGCTGCGCATCCCTCTGCCAGGGGATCGGGGGGACATCGCCCACCCCAACCCCACGGGACCCCCTCTGGCACCTCGCCCCATCCTGACCTCCGGCTGGAAACAAACAGCCTCCGGAGAGGGGCTGTGCTGCAGGTGGGGAAACTGAGGCACGAAGCTGGGGTGGTCCCTGGTGGCCGCTGGGCTGCGGGGTCCCCCCCTGCCATGGAATGAGGGCCTGTGTCATGGCGCATGGGGGCCGGATGGCGGAGCAGGAAGCCGCCCCGTGGCGTCACGGTCGCGGTCCCAGTACATTGCGGGCGTCCCAGTGCCCTTGCGTCACACCGGGGAGAGGAACCGCCTGGGATCCCCCACCGTGGTGGGGGCGGGTGGTGGAGGCTGGAGGACACGGAGGGATTCCCCGCGGTGGGGTGCGGGTGGCCCCAAGCCCCCGCATCCCTGCGGTCGGAGCGGGGCTCTCCCTCGCGTGGGTCCCCGGGGATGGTGGGATGTACCCAGGGCTGTGCGGTGCTGGGTGGGGGGGGGCTGCGGTGATGCCCCCACCCCGGTGCATCCCTGTGCCGTCGGGATGCTTCTGGGGGCACACGCTGGTGCCAAGCCCTGGTGGGACCGGTGGGACCCGCATCCGTCCACAGGGCCACCCCGGTCACATCCCCGCAGCCCCAGACCACGGTGCCACCAGCTTCCCCAGCCCTGACGCCAAGGGCAGATAATTATAGCTGCAGAGAAGCTAAAAATAGCCCTGCGAAGGAGGGCGGGTTATTTTTAGCCGCGCTCCCAGCTCTGTGCCACCAGCCAGCCCCAGCCCGTGCCGGAGCCCGCGGCTCCACGCTGGCAGGAGGGTCCGGCAGCCTTTCATGTGCTGCCAGGCTCCAGCGCCGGGCGGGTTTGCTTTGAAGCAGGTTTCCAGGAAGGTGGGGGCAGCTCCCGGCCTCCCCAGCACGTCCCTGTGTTTTCAGTGAATTTGGGGGAGTTTGAGCATCTGTGGAACGGTGGGTGCAGGGACCCCCCCCCCCCACCGCCGCGCCTCCATCGTCCCCACCCGGCCGTGGGGCACCGACATGGGACCTCCGGCTGCAGGAGGGGACGGGGCTGGCACCGTCCCTGCTGGAGAAGGTGCCGGTGGCTCCAGCAAGGCCACGTCTCCCCGAGCTGCTGTTGGCCAGAGGCTTGTGGGGAAACCGTGTCCCCTCTGCTCCCCTGCAGCTCCCCGGGCTCTGCCGGGCGCAGACGTGCCTTCGCCTCCCTCCGCCGCCCTGGACACCCTTAAGATCAGCGCCAGTCCCCCAAGACCCAGCCGTGCAGTCGGGCATCCCCTGTGCAGGGTGATGGGGCTCAGCCCAAGGACCACGGCTCGGACCTTCGGCGGCAGCGTCCGGCAGAGCCAGGCAGGTGGTTCGCAGCCAGGGCTGCCCGCTGCCTGTCCCGCTGCCTGTCCCGCTGCCTGTCCCGCTGCCTGTCCCGCTGCCTGTCCCGCTGCCTGTCCCGCTGCCTGTCCCGCTGCTCATCCCCCTGTTCATCCCGCTGCTCATCCCACTGTTCATCCCACACTGCTCATCCCACTGTTGCTCATCCTGCTGCTCATCCCACTGTTCATCCCGCTGCTCATCCCGCTGCCGCCCTTCCCAGCTCAGCGTTTCGGGTCAGACACTGAAAAATCCCAGCTATTCCAGGCACGCGGAGGAAGCGTGGCTCCAGACTGCCCGTACGCAGCAGCACACATTCCTGCCGGGCCGGGCGGGCAGGAGCTGCTCCAAGCCTCTCCCCAAAGCCGGCGGCCTGGAGGCCGCTGCCTTCCAGGAAAGCAGCCCCCGTGGTGCACGCTGCCGCCAGCCAGCTCCGGCACCGGACCCCGGTGCTGCTTTGGGTGGGAGCTGCCGGGAAGCCGAGCGGGGAGACGGGGCTGCTGCCAGGGCAGGCGGAGGTCCCTTCCTTTTCTCCGAAAAGGGAAGAAACGCTGCTCTCGGTTTCGCTTTGCTGTGGCTCCATGGGACAGGAGGGCCCTGGTGCTTCCCGGCAAGCAGACGATGCCGAACGGCCAGCTCTGGAGCCGCCGGGGCAGGGCAGGAGCTGCCAGCGATGGGGAGCATCAGGGTGGTGCGAGCAGCTCCCCCCCCCCCGCCGAGGGGCTGCGCCAGCCCGGCTGTTGCTGCAGGCTGCGATCCCCGGGGGGAGTTGGGGAGGGAGAGCGAGGGGATCCTGCACAGCCCCCGGGGGCGACGGCCCCATCCCACCCGCTCGGGACGCCCAAGCACCCTTAGGCAAGAGGGCAGGGGGAGGCGGCCGAAACGCCCCAAGGAAGGGGCCGAGAAGGTCTTCGCTGAACCCAGCTCCGGAGAACGTGGCAGGAAGGGTCAGTCGTTACCCAGCTCTATCGACTTCCCCTCCCGCAGCCCTGCTCTTCCCAGAAGGGCGAGCGGCCGGGGGGGAGCTGCCGTGCCCCCCGCACCGAGACCACGCGAGCACCCGCCGCGCCGGGGAAGCGTGTGTGTCATCCCCCCCCCAGCAGCAGACGCAGGACAGGCTGGGCAGGAGACCTGGCAAAATGAAAAGTGAGCCTTTTTATTGTGTTATCAATTCACTTCTTAACAACAATTCCACAAAATATTAAACACTGTGCAAGAAATTGGTCTATGGCACACCAGAAATAAAAATCAGAGATCCAAAAATGCAGACGTTATGAGGAGCCTACGTTACAGACACCGATTACTTCCTAAGTACAGTCTTTACAAACCTTGATTTGCGTTTGGCAACAAGATCAGAGTTTGGCAAAGAATAA
>NW_008795320.1:1143701-1223141 GCF_000699145.1 Aptenodytes forsteri
CGCGGCGACATCCTCCCACAGGGAGCCCCCGGGGCTGGGGGGCTGAGCCGCCCCGTCGCGATCCCGGGGGATGGAGAGGGCAGGATGCAGGCAGGGCCTGGCACCCGCCGGGTAGGGGTGTCGGGGTGTGGGGGGGAGCACTCGGGAGCCCCCTCGGGCAGCACGAGCCGATGACGGGGTGGGGGGACACGGCCCCTGCCCGGGTCTTGAGCGGAGAAGCGGCGCGCGGCTCCTGCGGTAACCTCGTCCGCTCGCTCGCTGCCACGCAGAGCGCAGGTTTTTCTGGCTGACCTGCAGCTCGGGCACTTGCCTGGGTCACCGGCTATAGCACCATGCACTGGTCTCTAACATAGAGGAAGAATCAGCAATCTGGAGTAGAAAAATAAGGCTGGAACTGTACTAGATTAAGGACAGAGGAAATTCCCTCGTGGAGAAGAGAAAGCCCTGCTGTGGCAAAACCCAGGCGCACCTCAGGACAGTGCTCGCTTCCCGCTACAGATGCGGCGTTCGAGAGCTTGAAGTTATGTTGGATGAAAGATTTAAAAAAAAAAAAAACAACCCAAAACCAACAAAAAGGCATTGCCTGTCGCCGTGCCGGGGCTGCCGCCCTCGGCTGACGGACGGTGCTCAGCGCGGTGCCAGGCTGGGGTGCGAGCAGGGCTGGGGACGCGTTCAGCCACGGAGGGAAATAAATCCACTTCCCTCTGCTCCACCTCCCCCAGCGCTCACATCGGGACGGGGTGAAATCCCGGGGGGGGGTCACCAGCAAACCTGGCACAAGGCTGGTGCCGGGACAGGAGCCCACGACACAACCGGGGGGAGACGGGAGGTTTAAAACGCTCAGACCAGCAAAGGACGCCGGAAAAGCAGCTGCAAGACGTACACAGGAGGTGCTGTGGTTTGCGTTAGTGTTAAAAACGTGGTTTTTTTTCCAACTTCGTTTAAAAAGCCAAGTGATTGCGTACTGAAAAAAAGTGATGGCGAGATACCTGCAACCAAGAAGTGTAAATGGAGCATCTCTGCTAACCACAGCCTCCGCCGGCACTGCCAAGCCGGCTGTGTGGCCCGTCGGCGCTGGAGAGGGGCCGGCCGTGCTGAGCCCGACACCCCACAGCCCACCCCTGCACCGCGGGAGGAAGACCCTCCGAAGCTGCCCTTCCTCCTGGAAGATGCCAACCCGCCTTCCCCGGGTACCAGCCACGCGGCCGCAGGCTCTGCTCCTCTCCCTGCCTTCGAGCCGGCCTCCGGCATCGCCCTGCGCGGCTCCCTCTGCCTTGGGAGCCAGCGACAGCCCCGGGAACACCATCGTCCTCCAAAAAGCGGCCAGCAAAGCCTCCCGGCACCCTGCCCGGACCAGCGACTCCGACCAGCCTAAGCACACGCAGCATCCAGTATGGGCTGCAAGGTTTCCTCCCTCCAACCGAACCACAACAGAAAGCCTGAGCGCGGTTCAGCCGTTGAGCGCGGTCGTTTCCCCGAAAGCCGAACCGAACCAGAAAGCCTGAGCGCGGTTCAGTTCAAAGCCGAACCCGAGGGTCTCCTCCGGCCTCCCTCTCCCGGGGGCTGCCGGCGGACGCGGCCACGGGAAGCGCTCCCTGTCCCATGAAGGGGCCGGCCGCGTGGGGCTTCCATCCCAGCGGGAGGTCGTGGCATTTCAAACCAAATCCAAAGCACTGGGGGAATGGGAAAATTCCCAGGACTTCACATCGGCTGCGGTGGTTTGTTTGGTTTGTTTTTTTTTTCCTTTCTCTTCCCAAAACCGAAACTCGGCACCGCGTGTATTCAGACACCAGCACGGGGTGCCTGTGTTCGGGATAACCGGGAACGGGTACCTGCGTGCTGGTTAGGAAACCGAACCGTGCCTCTGCCTACCGTGGGGAGCGTTCACCGTCCCCCGAGGAGCCGCCGAGCCCCGGGCTCTGCCCTGCGGATGCAGGCCGGGCTCGGTCACTTAAACCCAACGCACGGGACCCGTCCTCTCCCCGGCAGAGCTGGAAGCTGGTGAGCGATGCCGCGGCTCAGACGGCTGCGGGGCGCCCAGCACACCCGGGGCGGCAGCTCCAGCGACGCGGGGAGACGCGGTGGGACGTCCCTGAGCTCTGATCTTTCTCCCAAGCATCCGCCTGCCCCGGCACGGAGCCGCCGGGCTCCATCGCTGCCATCGATCCACAGGGCTCCGTGGCGGGCAGCGGGAGGAAGGCTCGCCTGCTTGTCCCCTCTTCCTCGCGGGGCTGCTCTGCGCCGGGCTACCCCCGGCTCTGCGGCGCGTGCGTTTAACCTCGGTGAACAAAGCACTCCCTGTTTAAATCACATTTCAAGATTTCCAAGGGATGGGAACCGAACTATTTCTTCTACAGCCTTACCCTCGTCTCCCCGAATTAACTGGGTTTAGCGGAACGAGTTCCACTTGCCACTCTCGGTGAGAAAAAGGGAGATGGGAAATGCTGGTAAATCTGGCAATTTTAGCGTTTTGGACTGCGACTCTCCAAAAGGCCAATTTTAAAAGATTTCTCACGTGATACTGCACAACAGAAAGCCCCTTCCCTCCCCCCGCCCCCGGTACAGTCCCGTTTGGGAAAAACAGTGGTAACAGCACAGAGAAACCCCAGAAGCGATCAGAGGGGCTCGAGCCCGGCCTCTCCCATGCCTCGGGCTTCCTAACGCCGCTCACGGAAACCCTCTCGGCCGACGGATCTGACGCCGGAGAGCGTTTCCCCGCGGTGCCATCCCCTCGTCCGAGCGGAGCCGTGCGGCGCGGGGAGGGAGCCCCCCGGCCTCCGGCCTCCTCCCCCCGGCCTCGGTTTATCCATTTGCAACAGCAATTTTTCGAGCCGCGTTTTGGTTGGTTTGTTTTTTGTTTTGTTTTTTTTTTCTTTTTTGTACTAGTTTTCTACAAAATAGCTCCCCACCTGGACTCTTCTCCC
The DNA here is from genome assembly GCF_000699145.1 of Aptenodytes forsteri. NCBI lineage: Eukaryota > Metazoa > Chordata > Aves > Sphenisciformes > Spheniscidae > Aptenodytes > Aptenodytes forsteri. Next base: position 1,146,626 of record NW_008795320.1, read on the forward strand.
TTGTTCCCTCTCAAGAGACAGAGCAAATTCTTGCATCGATGCGCTAATTAGAAACTAACTGGATCAGACCCACTCAGAGCTTTGTTCAAAGCTTCTACCGGCGAGGTCCCGATACTCAGGTCTTGCATCCCATTGGCAAATGCAATAAACCCCCCCGCTGCCTCCACCACCCTGGTACCAATTTCGAACGTTGCTATTAAAAATACGCCCCCCCACCCCCCACCCCTCAACCCTGGGGGTTTTTTTTTTTTTCTGTTTTTAAATTTTGACCCCTCTCAGTGTGGCACCCGCCCGCGAGCAGACCCCCTGCCCTAAACCACTTGCAATTTTTTTTTGTGTTGTTTTGTTTTTTGAGATTTAAGTTCTATTTGAATCCAACATTTAGTGTTTACCCCTCGGCGCAGTTGAAGTTTGTAGCTTGGTTTCAGTCGATGGAGAACGGTGCCCTGCCTGAGAGATCGCACGCGCCGGAGCGAGGAAAGCTATAGGATGATACAAGGCTTTTTGTCCTTAAAAGGATTCTCCGAAGCGGGCACTCCAACCAGCAGCGGGTCGTTCCTGGCATGTTGCTCGCAGTAATTCATTAGCTCGGAAGATGCTTTCGAGACCTAAATGTTGCAAGAAAGCAGAAGGTCAGTGAGAATATTCAGGTGAAGGTGCAGAGCTCAGCCCACGCAGCACCACCGACTGCTTCCCAGGCTCCGAGGGGGGGGGGGAAAGAGAACCGGCGTTCATAACAGAAACTTTACGGAGATGGTGACAAACGAAAAGGGGAAAAGGGGGAAGAGAACCGGCGTTCAGCTTTTCGTAACAGAAACTTTACGGAGATGGTGACAAACGAAAAGGGGAAACGGACGCGGAAAGAGAGTTTGTAAGGTCTGACATAAATAAAGCGATGAGTACGGGAAAAATACTCCCAGCCGGGAGCAAGAGATTTAAAAGAAGACATTATTGTCCTCATTGTTAAGGGCTTTGGGATAAAAAAGAGGAAAAAAAGCCTGCTTGAGAGTGGCTTGAGATGTGAAAAACGGAGGTTTTGAAACCATCAGAAACTATTACTTAAGGCTCTCCTTATTTTAGTTCAAAGGCGTCTTCTGGGAACAGAGAGCCCAGAGCAGCCCGGCAGAGGGGGGACCGCGGTGGTGGGCGAGCAACGTGGCTGCACCGCGAGGAGGGCGGGAGGCACGGGGAGAGTCCGGGCAGGGAGGTGCCAGCAGCTTTGGAGACCAGCGGCAACCCCTTTTTTTTTTTAATTAACTTAATAGCTGGTTGAACATAAGGCAAACACAAAACATAGACGCAACCACACCACATCTGGAAGGCCCAGATGTGACCTGTTGTAGTCGCAGAGCCTTACGGCAGCGGTTCCCTTCTCGGGAACTTTGTGGCTGCTCGGCACCAGGGCGGCTCATCCCTCTCAGCCGAGCTGAGCCGTGATTTAGGGGGGTGAAAAGCACCTACACGCCACCTCCCCGCTCCCCCCGGCTCCGGCTCTGCCGCTCTCATCGCGGCACTGCCGGGGGTCAGCCTCGCAGAGGATGCTGCGGCACACGGCCAGCGCGGCGGCCACCACCGCCGCCGCCGCCGCTGCCTGCAGAGCGATGCAACCTGCCCGGTAGGAACGCGCAGTTGCCCGCCGTCGTTATTAAACCTTTCAGCAGCAACCGAGAGTGCACGGCGAGGAGGAGAAACAGCGCTTGCGACAAAACCCCAGTTCTCTGCAGCTTTGGGCAAACCACTTAATCTGTGCTTCCACCCCACAGGGTGGGCTTCCTCCTCCTCCTCCTGGTGTCTCCTGGAAAGGCAGGTCCAGAGACTGCACCAGACAACATGCTTTTGTGGGAGTCTCTAGGTATTATTGCAATATTAAGTATTAAAGTCCTAACCAGTAATGAACACTTCTAATGAACACCGACTGCTGCTGGCCTGCACTTAAACCAACTTATCACACACATTGGGATCCAACAGCAAAACTGCTCTGCAGAGACAAGGTCAAGGCTCGGCTTTAAACCTATTACTCACATAAAACAGTAATGACTCCTAATCTCAGAGCAAAGCAAGGGGAAAGAGATTAGCTTGCCGGGAGTGCGGCTGAACCTGTTACAAGAGCAAGTGGTCTGGAAACCTCCGCACTCCTCTTAAAGCTTCAGCTGTGTAAATGCAGGGAAGGATGAGCCAGACGCAGTCGCTAGAAAGGGCCTGGCCCTTCTCCAGCAGAGGTACCGGCTGCTTGGGCTGGGGAGGAGAAAAATCACAGCGCGGTGGCAGGGCTCTGCTTCGACCGCAGCGTCGGGTGTTCCGTCAGACCTCGCAGGGAGGAATCGGAGGGCACTCCTCACGCCGCCGCTCTCGCTGCTGGCACAGCTTCGCCAACAGCTCGCAGGGCAGCCCGTTCCCCTCATCACAGAAGTGTATTAGCTCATTTATCCGCAGGCAAACGCGCGTCTCGCCGGCCTCAGCCGCGAGGTAGGGAGAGCAGGAGCTGGAGGAGCGAGTGCTCGTTTGACACTGTACAGAGCTGGCTGGCTTGGCACGCTCGCCCGAGAGCTGGGTTTGCGGATCACGGCTTTACTGAAAGCTCGCCCAGACAGCACATCTCCTCCACTCAGCCTAAATAGCAGCGTGTTGTGGTCCCACCACTGTTGTTCTTTCCCAACAAAGCATTTAAGATAGTCACAGCTACAAAGGTCGGTAAGTATGCACACACCCTCCGTCCTCCTCGGCGTGCACCGTTTGGGATCCTGGAGCTGAGACACGGTAATTCTTAGGAGAGTCAGCGACGGCTGTGCTGGGGGAAGACCTGTAATTTATTTTGTCTTCCCTAAAATGGCCTCGCTGATGGGTGCATCACTGGAGTCTGGAAAGTGGCGGCCCTAAAAACAGCTACAAAACCTCATGGCTTTAAAAAAAAAAAGATATTCAAAGCAGCAGCAGCTCCTGCACATCAAAACCGGAGATGACGGAGGACCTGCTGCTGCAGAAGTCCTAAATTAAAAATTTAATTTAGTTTGGAAACTAAACTAAAAACTATCAGGTGGATTTAACAGCTATGCATTTTACAGTATTTCAGTTTCACTGTGCCTTTCCATCACCACGCATGCAGCTTTCCTTTGCGTGACTTACTGACAAGTGGTTTTCCATGAACGGAGCTCGTCTCTCCCCTCCTTCCTCCCCTCCCGGGGAGTTTCTCGGAGGGATGGGCGGCGGAGCAGCCCGACCCAGCCTGCCGACCAAGGCAGACAAAGCTCAGATGCAGGCAGCAGGGCTGCAGAGCCGGGTGACGACTGCGGTTCCTCCGTGGCTTAAGAGGTGTAAATTCAGAGAGTGCCCCGGGGTGTCTTGCTCACAGAGCTGGGACTTGCTGCCCACACACTAATATTTGTCTCCAGCAAAGGCTGCTCTCCAGAGCTCACGTGGCCGAATGAGCCTGGGTACCGCAATCACCGAGCCGGTTCCCAGAATAGAGTGAAAGCTCCTGGAGGACCCGGTCTCCGACTCTCAGGGGACGCTGTGGCTGGGGGGATGTTACCTGCCTCCAACCCCCCAGTGCCAAAGGGAGCTTTATTTACCCGGTCTCGACTCTCAGGGGACGCTGTGGCTGTGAGCACGTTACCTGCCTCCAACCCCCCAGTGCCAAAGGGAGCTTTATTTCTGGGGCTCCTTTGCTGCCCCAGCAGATTGCTGGTGAGCCAGCACACAGCTGAAAATAGACTCCGGTTTGCTATCCTGGAGAACTGCAGCACAAAATTAACCTTCCCTAGTTCTACCATAAACATGCCACCATAAGCGTGCCTCAAACCAGAGTGAAGGCGTGCCACCATCCTTTTCCATCTGCAAGAATGCAGCAGCTGAGAAATAACTGTGCAGGCAGCGACTTTCTGAGAGAAACTGCGTATGGACAGTGAAGCCATCCTGAGAAAAAATGGGGCAACAAGACTGGAACGCGTGTGAGCATGCCTGGCAGAGCTTTGCTGGGTCCGGCCCCTGCAGCTTCAGTGCCTTCACAGGTTGCATGTGCCCAGCTGAGCTCCAGGAACTTAACTCCAGTGGCTGGTCTGCCCTCGAATCGCGCGGTCACCTCTAACACCTGGGAGAAGCTGCCCAGGCTGCGACCTTGCCTCCCGGTATGAGCAGCGCCCGTAGGAAGGGCTCTCGTCTAGAAATGCTGCAATATCTGAGCCGGAGACATCGCAGCAGCATGCACGTGCTCGGGGAAAACCCAAGGCGCTTGCCCAGGGACCCTTCTCGCCCCGTCCCTGCCCACCCCAGATGCGGCACGTGTCGCGCTGCTCCAGCTCCTGCGCTCACCTTGATCCTCTCGATGCCGGCTTCAATGCGGAGCTGCTCCACCAGCTTCCGGGCCTGCGCTATGTTGTTAGTTGTTGACATTGTCTGCCATCGGCTCCAGGCCCCAGCACGCGAGAATACTGCAAAACAAGGAAGGGGGAGAGGGGGGTTGGCATCGTGCACAAAGCCGCCACGCCACTGTGCACCGTCTCGAAAAGGGTTGTGCACCGCGTCCTCCCCGACAGCCACGTGCAAAGGGCTTCCGCGAGCTCTAAACCGATGACACCAACTTAACGTTTCCTGATTTTGCTTCAAGTTCTCCTTTCCTTTAAGCAGCACTCTTGGTGCTCTTCAGGCTTTTTTTTTTGATTAAAAAAACCAAACAGAAACTTGCCGACGAGAGGGGAAAAAAAAAACTTTTTCTGCAGAAAGTCCTGCCAGATGCATTCAACTGACCGACTGGAAAAGCGAACAGAAATTTTCCAGCCCACGTAACCTGCCATGCACCTCTCGCAGCAAGCCAGGCAGGGGGAAGGTGGACGGGGACGCCGCTCAACTGTGACCACACACAGCTCCTGGATGTTCACGCTCACTTTTTATCTACTCGTTGCACCGCTGCCTTCGTCCTGCCCCGACTCCTCCGTCAGGATTTCCTCTGCACAATGAGGCTCCGAGCAGTAACTAGAAACGCTCGATACTGTGCAAACTCAGCCTACGCTATTTATCCATCATTCTGCAAATTGATGTCCCTGAAAAAATTAGAGTAAGAAAGTAAGAGCGACAGACGGTCCCAGGCTGGGTGGTAGGTGGCAAGTCAGGGCTCAGGCAAGGGGCAGAGGTTTCTCAGATGCCAAAGCACTGGATGGAAGCAGGGGACAGGCAGCGGGGCACGGGCACCGACACGGGGGGATATGAAAGCATGAGAGGCACCAATGGCTCATGTCTCAAATGAACCTTCCACAAAAATGGTGCAAAATAAGGGCCCAGCTGAACATGGAAACAAGGAGAGCACCGCAGGGTGAGCCGGAGCCAGAGCGGAGCAGGAACGGAGCTTTGCCGAAGCACAACTCCGTTCTGTGCACCAAGTGTCTGGTCTCTGGGGGTCTCGCGGACCCCATCCAGCTGCCAAACTCTGCACCCATCCCCGGCTGTGCTGATCGTGGGGCTTTAATATGCCTGTCGCCCGGCAGGGTGCAACCTGCACGTCGGGCCGTGTCCCTGCGACTGCCGCGCTGCAGCCGGGCACCCCGGCAGGGAGAACGCAGGCGGTTAAACAACCTTCCTCGAAATTTAAAAGCAACTGAAGAAGTTTGTCTACGAGACCAACACAATCCGTCACTGTCACTCAGGCCAGAGCTGTGGGGCAGCAGCCAGGGCTGCAGCACGCCGGAGGGCAGCTCCGGCCACGCCATCCCAGCCGGACTCCCTTGGCCAGACACGGTTCTCAGGTCATTTCTTTATGATCATCTCCGTGGGGCTGCTGCAGAGGTGTCAGGAAAAGTCACTTCCTTGCCCTGCCCGGCAGTGACTCAGCCCCTGACCATTCAATGATGGTGGGGAATAGGGGAAGAGGGCTGCAGCGAGTACCACCTCCCACCTCCCGCTGCCTGACAAACCATTAGACGATGCTGGGAGGAGGAAAGAGCCAAAGCAAACACAAGGTCAGATACCAGCGGCGCTCCCAGCACCCCAGCCAGCCACCCACTGCAGCCCTTCTGTGCTAGCTTTAATTAGAGACTCCTTCAGTCTTCTCCTCAGGACCGGCAGCTTCAAAGCAGATGCTGAACTGCTGCCTATACTGGGGGGAAGAGAGGGGGGAGTGTCTGCCCCATCTAAAATCCTAGCAGACTCGAGCTGTCTCGCCTACGTTTAGACATTAAGGGAGTTTATTCCAGACCACAACGGCACTCTCGGGGATTATTTTGCTTGGCAGCAGCATGCAACGTGCGCTGAACTTCTCTCCCTGAATGGCACTCGGCTTCGTTTGCAACACCGAATGCTGTGGGAGAAAACAAACGGTGCTTCAGCCAGCGTTACCACCTCTGTCATGAGACAATTCCCTGAATTAGCAGGGTTATTTAGAAATCTCCACCTCTCGAGTCCTGGAAGACGTTAGTCAGGACCAGGACAACATGGGAAGCCACGCTGTTGAAATAAAGTCTGGTACTGTGGAAGCTGGGAGAAGGAAGCAGGCTGGTCCTCGGGGAAGGATCCTCCTCTGCCCCGATTTCCTAAGCCACAATGCTGCAAGAGAGAGACTCGGCTGGTTTGCAGTAAAGCAGGATGTCCTCGTGCTAGCAGTGCCGGTGTCACACCTGAGCTCAGACTCGGGCCTCAGCGAGACGGCACCGTGTCTTTAACCAAAGGGTCCAGAGTCCTACAACGAGCCCGACCAGCACCCGAAGTCCCACATCAGGATGCCAAACCACACGCAATGAGCTACCTCGCCTGGCACGGCGGATGGGTGCTTGTCCCAGCCTTCCTGACACGGCACAGGGGACGCTCCGCTCTGGTCTCTTTTCCATGAAAAAGCAGCACCTCCAGGTGGGAACACTTCCATCTTGGGAGACAGCTTGTTCTTTCAGCATCAAGTGCTATATAGACCCCAGCCCTCCGAGTTCTTTGGGATTTCAGAACAGCAGCTTGTGTTCAGCCCTGCTGTGGTTCCCTACGCAGGCTGAGCAAGAGCTGGACATCAGCTGCACTACTGCTACTGTCAATTTTTATGTCATTAATCCCTGGAAAAAACAGGAAAGTTTTGCCTGTTAGGCAGCTAGCGCACGCGCAGCTACTTGTGGCCATCTTCTGACCACCTGCATTTCCAAAGAAATCCCTGCTAACGGCACGTGCTATGGTGAGAGCAGTTATCTTGAAGCACTCCAAAATAGTGCAGGCAGCATTAGGACCAGGGAAGAGCTCTAAGTCAAGCTCCTTCTAAATCTGTACTGTGAACTTGAAAGACCTTCCCACTGCAAATAGTTCACTCCTCACTGACAAAACAATCCTTCACCTGGATAAAGAGTTAGCAGGCAGCTGGAGGAAAAAGAAATACAAGCAATCAGATGTAATTTATGTTTGCAGCAGCACAAGATCACCTGCTTGTACTTTCCCAGCTTCCTGTTTATGGAACAAGGCTGATGAATCAGTCGAGGACGAGTTACTTAAGGGAACTTCTGCTTCTGCCGCAGCGCTGGGAGACGCGCAGCCCGTGTCCCCGTCCCTGCAGCATCCCGTGGCTCGTGCTGCACGGGGGACACCAGCCTGGCTGAAGGAGGGATGCGTTTTACTAAGTACAGCATGGAGAGAGTCCTGCTGCATGGCAGGAATTATTGAACTACTGTCTTAAAAGTCCTTGGCAAGGGGGAGAAGTTTTACTCCCCACTCTCCCTGTAGCCCAGTTTCATGGAGTCTTTGCAAAGCGAAAGCAACACCTGTAAATCAGAAATGATGCTTTACTGGGGTCGTTACAGCATCAAAGCAGGCAAGCACCTGCCTTCCCCTGCCTGTGTGCTGATGACCGCTCTCCAGCTCACCACCATCATCTGCCACCCAGCGAGACCCTGCTTTGCCTACGGCAGCGATGCACTTTGCCTCTCCCAAGCGTAAAGAGCAGCATCGATCGCCCCTGAGCACAGGGCTAACGGTTTTATAGCAACAAAATCTGCAGCGGCAGCTCCTATTCCTCCTCAGCCGCCGTCACCCAGCGGCGCTGGCGCAGGGCTCCCTCGGGGGAACCGGGAACCGAGCGAGTGGTTCCCTGCATGCCGTGCTGACGGCGCAGTTCCTCTCACAGCAAGAACAAATTTCAGCAGCTGAGCTCTCAGAAAGGTCAAGGGGCGTTTCGCTGGATGCAAAATCCTCCTCCAGCTGCAGCCCACAGCGGCTGCTCATCCCGTGCATCCCTAAGGCTCCTCGGCGGCTCCCGGTCCAGACCTGCCAAGCCAGGTCGGGTCGGCTGCTGGCACAGTTTGGGTCAGCACCGGCGCCGCAGCCGCGTGGTCTCAGGCTCCGCAGAGCCGCAGCGGGACCTGCGTTGCTTTCGAGTCTGGCATGGGTCAGGTAACCCGGCCACAACCGCCGGCCACGCTCCAGGACTGCGCTGCCCAGTGGGAATTTAAAACCAGTTTCTGTTACCTTGGTGAATAATTAACTAAGCGCGTCATTAACAACTGGAGACCATCAATACAAAAGATCCAGTGGGTTGCTGCATGGCACACAAAGGGCGTCCTCGGGATTTTTTAAAAGCCAAAACAAACTTTAAAGATGTCATTCAGCAGGCTTATAGGGGCATGTAAATAACTCGTGAGGTAAAGGTATTTGGAAAAAAGTCATACAGAAGCACGCAGAGTAAAGTATGTGTGATGCAAATCAGGATGACATGCAGGACACAGCTATGTCACCCCTTTTTCCAATCTTTATGTTTTAAAGAAATCAGCATTTGGAAAAGGACGGAGCGGCGACGTCTGCAGCTGGGCCCGAGGAGGAAGCACAGGACAGTCAGGACACCCAGGTCTCGTGCACATCCTCTTGCCTCCGCTCTGTCATCTGACCGCGGAGAAATAATCCATACAGCCAGGCTTCCTTCCTGCAAGGCGGGCAAAGCCTTCGGTGTTTGGCCACGGCCAACCTCCTCCCGCCCCTGCCCGCAGAGAGCGGCTGGCGCCTGGCCAGGGCAGACTTCTCCTTTCCCCGATATCTACTCATGACTCTGCAGAACCACAATGTCACTCGCGTTTCGCTGAGTCACGAAAGGACATCATTCAGCAGGAAATAAATCTTCCCGCGTCTTTGCCAGAGCACCTTCTGCCCTCCCGGCTAATCCATCTTCCAGCTCTCCCCGGCAGCGTTCCTGGGAAGGGCAGCGCTGCCCAGAGAGGACAACCCAATTTTCGGAAATGACTCCTATTGCGTTAACGCAACGTTAACTTGGCGTGCATTTTTCACGCTGTCGTGTAAGCAATTCCAGGAGGGCTGAAGTCATCAGACGGTCTTGCAACCCTCTGGGCTGCCGTCCCTGTTCCTCCAGCGGCGGAGTGATCTGGCAGGCGGCTGCAGATCCCAGACTGCGGAGGTATTAACAGGGCTCGGACTGCAGCAAGATTTCACACCTATGTGGTTGTAGGATGGCGTATGAAAAACACTGCTGCAGTAAGTTAAACACTGAAAATGAATAAAAATTAAGAGAACACAAGAGCATGGGCGATGACGTATCATCCAGTGGTGTTTCAAGGTCAACACCAACAAAAGCAGCAGTGAGGGAGGGTTATGAAACCTTGCAGCAAGTAAACAGGGAGCCAGGAGTGCGGGCAAGGGGCAGAGAAGACTCAAGAATGAAGCAAACAAGTCCCGAGTTATGATTTGGCTGCAGCGCAAACATCCCGTGAGCACTTCTGCCTATTTTAGGAAAAGCACTGGAAGACAGAGTCCCAACAGTTAGGTTAGGATAAATTCTGGAACGATCAGGATTTGTTGTTTTAAACTGGTTTGCATATCATGAACCGAAAGCAGGTCAGGATGCTCATAACTGTCCTGCATCAGCTCAGTCTTTGACTCAAGAACAACCACAAATGCCCTCTTCTAGATCAGGTTTCATCATTAAACAAAAGAATTTAAAGGATCACAATAAGTGTTACAAAGGCAGATTTCTTGTGTTCGCATTCTTCATATACCTTCAGCAAAAAAGGTTTTTCAGTGTTTACAAAGCAGGGTGCTTCAGGCAGCGTATTGCTACCGGTACTCCAATGTTTCCATTGAGGCAAGTGTGAAAAGGGCATTTACACGGGACTGTTTTGCACTTTCAGTACCGAGTATCTGTTCTGCACGGCCCTCTGACATCAAAGCAAGTCTGACTTATGACTACGGAGTAGGCACCTCTGCTTGTCACAGAGCTTTTCTTTCTCATTAAGCTAATTCTTCATGTACCAGGTAGATTGCAAAGGTAATGATTTGGGCTACTTTAGTGGGAAAAAAACAACCAAAAACAGCGCAGCTCTTGAGTCAGAAGCATGCAGCAACAGCGGTGACAGCAGCGCTGGCTCTGACGAGCCGTGACTCAGCACAAGCTCCGTGTCAAAGGAGACGCCTCCTCCATCGAGCATCTTGGTCTGGCTCCGAGCAGGGCTTTGCCCGCTCAGCCCTTTCATCCATTTCCCAACCCTGCCCCGGCAAGCGCTTCCTGGCTCCGCTCAGAGGTGAGGGATCACGGAGTGCCGCGGCACGGAGCAAGGTCGCTGCGGGACGGGGCTCGGCATCCCGCACCTTGCTCTGTCCCACGAGATGCATGGAGGGACCCTTTGTCTCACCCTGCCCTCGGCGCCGCACCGAAACGTTACAACAGGATCCAGGTCACGAGGATGAAACTGCCACCCTTGGCATCGTGGCGTACCGAGAAACCGGGCTTGCCTTAGCACGCCTCTGATCTGCACCCTGCGAGATGTACGGCGCTGTGCTGCAAGACTGACACCCAAAATTGTTAATCATTGACTGGGCACAAAACCCTTTTCTCTTTTATGCAATTGGTGCCACCTGCACGCTCCCACCCGCAGCCTCTCCAGCCGAACAGCAGCATTACGCTAGGAAAGAAATATGCACTGATCCCTCCAGTTTCTGAATTCTTCCCATACTTCTCATAGCTGGAAGCAGCCACTCCTAGCAGGCTAAATAAACAAGCGAACATCTGAGTAACTGCCGGAGTTATGCTTCTTTTGTCCCATCCCCGTCCGTCCCCCCTCCCCGATAAAAACCCCCCCATGAGATTGGTGCTTGTAGATGTCCCTGTGCTCGAGCTGCCGGCTGGAAAGCACTGGGAGAGCACGCCTCCAGCAGCCTGCGTGGCTCACACCCTGCAGCCAGGCTGGCTGGAGCATCATCTTCCAGCCGTCCTCCCATCACGGGGCTGGCGGGACGAGGTACCAGGGTACACTGCGCCGATGAAGGGATGTGGGGAGATGGTCGGGGTAGGAGGACGCGCTCCTGGATCTCAGCCTTAACCAAACTGTGCTTTTAAAGAGCAGCCCAACCGCCAGCAGCGTTTCACTGCAGCACAGCACGCGTGCATTTGCTGGAGGGTGAAACATCCCGCACCACTGAGATGGCACCAACTCTGGAGCCACAGAGGTGCATAAAACCATCTCCCACGCGATCACGGGCAACGCTGGATCAGCAACCTTGCCTGGCAGCCCGAGGGCATCCAACCCTGGCTGGAGAGGCGAGCCCCCCCCAGCACGCAGCCTGCCGTGCTCGGAGACCGAGCGGCCAAGGGCCCACGTTATCGAGCAGCTCCCTCCCAGGCGAAAGCCTGCGGCCCCTCTGCCGAGGCCCTGGACCGGGGCCAGGCGCCCGCCGGCAGCCCCGGCATGGGAGCAGAGCAACATGCACCTCGCCGGAGTGATCCCGCGCCGAGCCGGGCTGGTGCCAGGAAAGCGGGGGGACGAAGGGGGAGCCTGAGACTGGTAACGCAGTGTAAACCCGCTCGGTGGTTACTGCTTTTAAAGATGACCTCATGCTTTTTTGGAACAGAAAAAGGCTGTTAGGGCAATGGCATTTACTCCTTGTCTGGGCAGAACAAAGCAGGCTCCATTTTTCTTTTACACTTCCTGCATCAGTAGCTTAACAGCTGAATAAGCTATTGAATTTTTTCCTGAGTGCAGCAATTTTTTCTTTTTTTTTTTTCCTCCTTTTAGACCTCCAGATTTCTATGGCGTGGGACAATACTCGGGGAGAGCGCAGCGAGGAGCTCGGCCGAGGAGCCATCCCAGGATGGAGAAACGCTCCTTAAAGAGGCAGTGGTGGGAAGCACTGGGCTTCGCTCTGCCTCTTGCTCAGGGCGAGGGTTTATCCACATTTCAGTGTTGAAATGATCCAGCTTATTTTCCACACCTTATTCTGCATCACCTGCAGCTTGACCGGCATGAGGAGCACGGGAGAGGGGCAGGGACGCCAAAGCATTTCACTTCAGCAGTAAACAAGTTAACTGAAGTGCCCATAAGCTCCTTTAGATTTGTAAAAGGTCCCCTCATGCTGTCCCTCCCCAGATAAATTACAGCCTCCTTACAACAGGTTGTAACTAGGCCACGTATTTTAAGGTACTTAATGTCCCTCCTGCAGCCAGCAGCAGCTCCAGCCCGGCAGTGACAGACCCTTTGGAGCTGCTGTCACCGGGGCCGAGCCTTGCGCTCCAGCCCACTTTTAATATATTAGAAGCTGAAAATCTCATCATTACTAGACCAAGAGAAGTCTTATCCTCAATTTCAGGTCCACACTGACAACAATTTGTTTTTCGGGGTTTATTTTCCCCCCCCAGCTCCAGTATCTAGGTATGTCTGTTTCCAGATGGAAACAACCCAAGCCAACATGTCTGAGCTTTGGGGTTTTTTTGACACGCAGAAGTAAATTTGCTTTTTGCACAACCTGGGTGGGAAGGAAACATGTTCGCTTTTCTATTTGCGTTGCGGCACAGAAACCCCTGAGCTCCGAGCGGAGTCGCCGGGGTTTCCTCAAGGGAAGGGAGCACTCCTATGGCAAGGTACGTCTCCAGCAAAAATGGGGCTTGCAGCATGAAGCCACGCAGAGCAGCGCGGCGGTGGGCTCAGCAGCCACCCAGCCGAGGTGCACGGTGACACGGAGTACGGCCCTGGTGCCCTGACGAGTTTCTGCCCAAATTTCGGAGGAGGCTTTATAAGCAGCACGGCCATTTGAAGAGAAGGATGGCACGGCTGCTCGCCACTCTTCCTGGATATCCGTGTCACACGTTAGCAGCAACCTGCGTGTAGTACAGATGTAGGAGACGGGGCACGTCTCTCTGATGCAGTTCTGTCTTTACCAGAAGATTCATTAATTGCTGAAGTATTTTGTCTCTTCAACTGCTCTAATTTCAAACCGGCCAAGGATTTTGGAAGGAGAGAGCATCCCTAGAGACGTGTAGCTCCATTTCCTTCCCATTAAAGGAAACGATTACCTGGCTGAGAGAGCGTGAAATCCTGCAGGACACACCTGCCAGCTAAGCTGCAGAACATTCAAGAGACCTTGTTTCCAGGGTAGCCTGAAACCCCCACTCAAGTTAACTCACGCTATCGTTATTAGGTCTGGCTTTAAACTCCCCCTTCTCTCCAATTTATCTGCAGCAGCTTTGGTGCCAGCTGGGTGGAGACCTCTGGCAGGACTGCCACAGCAATTACACACAATCACCACCCCGGTGCTGCAGATCATGTACCCTGAGTCACTGCAGCACATTCCAACCTTATTTTTAGACCACGCATTTAAAAAAAAAAAAAAAGAAAAGAAAAGAAAAGAAAAAAAGAGCAGAGTGCAAAGGTATTTACATCAGTTGTTACCTGGAGCCATCACCCAGAGGCTGCAACACAACCAGCAAGGCACTGGGTTTGAAATGCAAAGCCAGATGCGCTTTCAGGTTTCTCCTTGGCTTGCATGTGTGGGAGCTGCAGACGCAGTCGTGGTGCACGGGAGAACCAGCTGCAACAGCGACCGCGCCGGCCTGCCTGCAGGAGGCCGAGCAGCAGGTTCCCTGGAGGGATCTGGCTACCCTCTTGAAGGTCTGGAGCCACCACTGGGCTCGTGTATTAGTCCACGGTACAATGCAGATGGCCAGATACATAATAAACGCTCCACCATATAATTTAAACCAGGAACCAAAGCTGGGCTTTAGTCAAGGTGCTTAAGGGCTGTTATGGGTTGAGGGTAGTAAATAAATCAGAACTTGCACTGCAAAGTCCTGCTCCGTCCTCATCCTTCCTGCATTTCTGGTCAGTGCAGTCACAGATAAAGTACAAAGGGGAAAACCAGATCACTGCATGCAAGCAGCGAGCGCTCACAGCTTCCGGCAGGAGCGCTGCTACGAGAATTAGGCCACAAAATTTCATGGTAGGTACTCTTTCTCCACATGCTTCAGAGCAGCTGTGAAACTCAGAGCTCTCGGCCAGCATTAGCAGCAGTTATTTAGGAAGGAAGGACGAGCAGAAAAGCAGAACAAGCTCCAGCACCAGTTTCAATCGCCGGGGCAGGTGTAATCTGTGCACGAGCAGCTCCAGCGCTGCTGCAGAAGTCACCAACCACCACTTCTGCAGAGGGAAAACTGCATCTCGCTCTGGCAGGAGCCGGTGCTGCACCCCAAAACCTCTCACCCTCCCCGGTGCAGCATTACAGGCTCTCGCTTTGAATCTGCTCCTTTCCAGTCACCTGCAGTTTCCTCTCCTACTTCTCAGAGCCTGAGATGACTAAGCCGTATAAATGCCACCCCTCTGCTTGCGGAAACCATTGCGAGAACTCATGACCCCCCCCCAACACCCTGGACCTCCTCCCCGGCATGAATGCCTTCTCTTCAGACAGGTGGAAAGGAGAACTTCCTCCCTGCTCTTCAAAATCAGGTTGTAAATGCCTGTACTTCAAGGACCATTTAAAATCTGCTGCTCTACAACTGTCTCAGCAAAATGTTAATCACTTCTGTGAAGATTTTTTAAACTTGAGGACATTTATGATCTTTTAAGTAAATACATGCTCTTCAAACATCTTCATGAAATGCAAGCTAACAGATTTTGTGATCTTACCCAAAGAAAAGGGATGGAAGAACCAGTACTTCACACAGAGCACTGAAATGAAGGCTGGTTTTGTAGTCTGGCTTGTTGAAAATTGCCCACTGTCAAGTCCCGGAATATTTGTACTTTGCTTAAGCAATGCTCAAGGTGCAGGCAGCGTCACAGGCAAAAAGGCACCCATGCTTTCTTTCCAAAAAGGGACTATGAGGAGTAACGCTGATGTTTTAAAAAACTCTCTGGGTTAGTGTATGTCTTAATAATAGCGAAACTAAGACAACATAGATCTGTCCTTGCAGCTCCTGCAAGGGAAGCACACAGCTTTGCTCTAGCCTTCCAGCAGCAAACCCACGATACCAGCACACCAAACCCCAATCATCCCGCTAAAAAGCGATAAGAAGAATGATTTCTTCTTCACGGTTTTGCTATTAAGTTGTTATTTTCATATGTAATCGTTTCGGAAGCGATTAGGGCTATAAACACAATTCCAACTCAGGCTTGTGTCTTCAATTATGGTTTCATATGCAATCGTTTCGGAAGCGATTAGGGCTAAGTTTTCAGGTCCTTGAGTCCAGAGATTGCCCTGGCTATAAACACAATTCCAACTCAGGCTTGTGTCTTCAATTATGGCCTGACTTACTGATTTTAGTGGTCAGACTGAGAACTAAATATGTATATCCTGGCTAGACCACTGTGGAGTTTGTCCTTGTCTGGGAGGGCTTGATAGTAGCTCCACATTCAACGGGAGGGTATAAAGACTAAGCAGGAAGCTGGGCTGTGTCGTGGCACAGGAGTATTAAGTTATAGAACGAGATAAAAGAAAGGGAAGTTTAGGCTGAATATCACAAAGCTTCCTGAGAATTTCCCATAGCTCCCGAGATCTGAGCTGGGAAACGCTGTGAGCATCAGCACTCAAGACATTTAAAGGAGGCAGGGGAAGTTTTAACATGGTACAGCCTTTCATTCCCTTCTTTACTGAGCGTACAAAGGCTCTTCCAGCTGCACCACAAGGTCACATTAATTTATCGGCCTCGTGTGCAAAAGTTACTTCATCGTGAGATCAGCAGATTTTACGGCATCAGCCATGACACAGCTGAGCGAGCAGCCTGCAGCCAGCCGGGCAGTTCCCTCTGCTGTGCAACTCCTTGGGTGCCGAGTGGGTGGAATGGTTTTGAAATGACTTTTGAGTTTCCTACAGATAAGCAAATGCCCGAAGAGGGAGAATCCTCTGACTAAAGCAGCCACATTCATCTACCCCCAAACCTGAAATGCAATACCAACTTAAATACCACGCAGATGCGATGCTCTCATCTTCAGCTGTAAGCAGAGGAACAGGCAGACGCACCCGGACCTGCACACCGAAACTTGAACAGACCGTGCAAGGGAGAATGACTGCCAGCCACCCAAAAAACATTGCTGCAAAAAACCCACCCTGTTTTGAAGCGGAGACCCTTTGGTCACTGGTATTTGCGTCCAGACAATCTCCTCCTTTAGACACTACCTTTATCGCTGCCCGCTCTCAAACTTTTCAGCACAGTTTAACAGCAAGCCTCCACTTTCTACCTGGGAGACCTAAAACCAGGCTACATTGGAAATGGTAAAAGGAGACGCCAAACTCTTTTATAAGGGAAAAGGAAAGAAAACGGAGATGAGAGCAGGGGTCTGAGTCAGCTGGCAGACCTGCTGTGTTTTGGTGGAGAAAGCAGCAGAGAATTTCCCCACCAGTAATGCACGGCTATTAAAAGAAACAAGTCCCTGACATACCTACACTCTCAAGTCACCATAATGCCCAGATAAAATTCCATCCTTTAAAAAGTGATCTTATCACAGGAATAAGTCTCTTTCCTGAGACTCCTAAACAGCCAATATCTTCCTGTGCCACACGAGCATTCAGGCAAATTCAGAGCCACCTCTCTGCTTGCAATCTGTGAGCAGAACGCTTTGGCTTTTTATTATCTCAAACTTATTTTGCTTCTCCCCAAAACAGGATCACATGTTTAGCAAGAAAGTTAGCCACAGGGAATTTAAGGAAGATTACAAGAAAACCCCAAAATAAGAATTCAAGGCAAATACTGTGAGGAATAGCCTTTATTAGGAGCATTGTGCCGATTATAGTCTCTATTCACTAGAAGATACTAGGGCTTTTGCAGGGCTTCAGAGAGCGGTTGTGCTGAGCAAGCCCAGCAGGGCATGTTTATTGAGCTTCACACGGCTCTGCGTGCAGGGGATGGAAAGGGCAAGGAGTTTGGCTTCAAGTAACTTCAAGTTTTCATTGTGGAAAGAGTGTTTGGTGGGAATTACATCAGAACCACAAGCTACAATATATTCATTGTATCGCTCAGCATAGCTTGCTCAAGGCTTCTTGAGAAGACAGGGAACTGGTAAATAATCGGGGTAACACAGCCATTACGAACCTTCCCAGGACAATATGCCCCTCAGCTACCTTTTTTTGTGTTATGGAAAAAGAAACAGGGTTTGTTCATTGCACTGACTGCAGCTATTATACCTATGTGCATTCAAATCGCATTTCAAAGTAGCTAAAAATAGCCTTGCAACCACTGTTAAAGCAAACAGCAGTTTACCCTTGTTTCATTGTTTTCAGCCGGTCTGCAGCGACACTTTCAGCCGGGTATCCTGCCCCAGCAGGATCAAGCTCAAATAACCAGATGAGCAATCCCTCGAGCTGCCACGGAGGGTGTTTTCCCCCAGAACCGGCGCTGACCCAACGCCGCAGTTACAGTCAGCGGGGAGGTGGCACAGAGAGACCAGACATCTGATCCCACACATGTGTGAATAAGCCTGGAAGCAGGAGTCACTGTAATTTAACCTTTTATGACTTTTATATACACACACCACACACACAGACCTTCCGTTACTACTCTGCAGGCCAAACTGAAGGCAGCGCGGTCTGAAGCTGTTCCGATTACCCCTGGTGTCACTGCAGAGATGGTAATCTGGAGGCTTAGATGAGCTCATCTGATGTTTGAGGACAAGATATCCCACACTGAGGAACTCAGGCCATCTGCTCCAGCGTCACTCTTACTTGTTGACCTTCGGACCAGAATTCAAGGCTGATTTATCTCCTTCTAGGCTTTTGCCTGCACTGAAGCCGAGCAGTCCAGGGTGAAGTCTCCCCCTTCAGCCCACTTTCTGCAACGTCAAAAATCAAAACGATAAGCAGCACGGGTGCCCTGTAAGGCTATGGGAATTAATCCCCCCAGCCTGTGGTGGCAGATGTGCTAACCACCCCTCAGGTTTTTCTGTATTGGATTCGGTTTCATTCCAGTGTCTGCACAAGGCAAGTATTTGCAACCGTCAAGCTCAGGGGGGGGGAGGAAGCCTGAGGTTACGGTAAAAATATTTACTTAAAAATTAAATACCTTCTGTTCAAGTGCAGGAAGATAAGCGATCCTCTTTGTATGACTGTTCTCTAGGCAAGCCTCACAGAATTGGGAAGCAGCATTCAGCTGATGCTGAGCAAACAAGAAAAATGCTGACTAGCTCGTTGGTGAGCCTTGGTGTAGCACAGAGCTGTGAAGAAACCTCTTTAGGAATGGGAGCCAAAAGCATTTCAGCCTCTTTAGTGTGACTTAAGAGGGTGATACAGGGTTGGCTACAGCACACCTAAACCAGCTTCCAAAGAAAGCATATAAATCACAGCATATTTTCGGCTGTCAGAGCATTGTTTTACACTTTGTATAGTCAGAAAGCCTTTTTGAAGCCACATTATCAAAACCAGAGCATTCCCAACGCTTGGCTCCTGCCGATTGCGTTTGCCACCGGCAGTGACTAAAAGGCTGGCCCTAAGGGCCAGATGGTGTTTGCATAATCACTGCATGTAGAAAGTTTTGCTTTTTTGTTTTCAGTCTGCCCCATTTCAAAGCATCGTGATCGCTTCACCTTAAGTGAAAATAAGAATGGCCTAAATGATAATACTGGGAACCGCTAACTCTGTTCCGCAAAGCAAGGGGAAGAGTCAACTACCCAGCCGATTAAAATACAATTGCATGCTTCTGTGCTAAATTCCTAGTTGCTCTACCAGCTAGGTATCTCACTGCACCCAGACAACAATCCCCTAGAGGCCTTTAAAGTACATTTCTTAGCAGAACTTTTAGCACATTTCAACTAGCAGAGCTTGAAACGTTGACTAGCATTTGCTTTACTCTGTCAAAAACATAGAAGAGTTGGTTTTCCAGGTTCATAGATGAGATCTTTAGTGTGAGCTGCTCATGAGAATTTTTTCCTTTGCTTCAAACCGCAATTATTGCCAAGGAATAGCGATACGGAAACCTCTTTACTCAGTGCATCTGCTCTGGACACATCTGGGTCACACCTGCTTGCTTTACCACCAAAGTTTTTCTGCTGTTGGTTTTGCAAATGCTTTCTACTTCTGTAGTGAGGAGCCTCCAAAGCTGTGGGTGAGGTTACTCATTGCAAATACTCTTAGGGATGAGGATGTGAGCAGCAAGACAAGCACAGTATAGCTTTAAAATCCTGAATTCAGTTTATAGCAGTTGCATCTTGAGTCAGTGAAGAAATCAGATGCACCCGTATCTGCAGTGAGGGCTTGCAACGCCTTTCCAGTCTACATGAAACTCAAGCATGAAACGCTCACGCGCTGCTTTTCCTAGGGAGTCAGCTGAAAGATGCAAACGAACTTGTAAACAGTGCTGGAGTGGAGCAACGGGGGTTTCAAGGGAAAGAGACTGAAAGCAAAAATCTCTCTAGACATAATGGTGCCATCAACGAATCAAGGCAACCGTGCCCTGAAAAACACAGCGCCTAGACAGACTGTTGCTACAGAAAGTTCAATATTGCAACACAGATTAAGTAATGCATTGACTCGACAGCCATGGGCAATATGTCCAGACACCGACTACGGACCTCAAGCAGTGAGAAAAGAGCAGTTTCCACTAGCCTAATCCCTGAGAGTCCTTCAGTGACCCTGGATCGAAACAAACACGATCCCTGCTCGTGTTAATATCTCGCACGCTGACAGAGAGCTACTTACAGCTATGAGCAGGGAGGAAAGCAGTTCAGGACAGAATTAAGCAACATCTACGATCGTGTAATTGCTGGGACCCCGAGCACACTGCTAGGCTGAGCTAAAGTGAACAGGCACGTCCTCGTAGCATGCGTGGAGGACTCATCTCGAGTACTGCATCGCTGTATCAGCCCAGCACTGAACAGCAAAGCAGAACATCACAACATCTGTCCAGCACCATGCCACAGCTGCAACGCTCCAAGGTTTGAGCTGGTCATGTCTGGGCACGTAGTGCACTAAATACCTATCTTTTTTGCTAATACAAACCCCAAATCCTCTGACCCCACCCAGTAATTAGCACCCTGTTGCTAACTAAGCCTCAGAAACCCAAAGTGAGAATCTTTTTCATAAGGCAGGAACCTCATCTACACTGGGAAAACTCAGACCCTTAATTCCACACTGGTACTTCTGAAAAATCACACCCCATAGCTCGGTGTTAAGCAAAAACTCAAAGTCTTAACTACATGCCTCAGAAATAACTAACAGCTCGAGGTATCCTGAAGCTGGGCTGGTGTGACACTTGCTTGAGAGCTGAACTGCTCAGGGATGCTTATTCACTGCCAGCTACTGACTGCAGAAGGGACTCATTTGCATTTGGGGGCCAGCTCCTTCTAATTTCACTAGAAATGTCAGTGACCTTTTGCAGCAGAGACATCACATGAGCGTAAATACTACCGCTTTCTTCATACACCCATAAAAGACACTGATATGAGAGCAGCCCTGTGACTTTCTCTAGTCATCTTGTTTTCATTACTGATGTAGCTACAGAGGGCAAAAATGATGCTCAGGAGAAACGCACAATAGGTCAGCAGAGCTGGGGGCTCCTCCTCCCTCCCTAAGTCAGCTGCAGGCAAGCAAAACCGAAGAGGCTTGCTTCCAAATGCGGATGAGGACACATTTTGATCAGCCCGATGACTACTTTTGCACTTGTTTCAACCACCAAAGTAATTACCCTAAAAGAAAAGGCCAGTATCTCCATGTGACTGCAGCATCTGTGCGGCTGTTTTCATGCAAACCCGGGTCTTTTGGTAATACTGATGACTGCAACATCATGTGAGGGTTTGCAACAAGGAGCAACTCCTACATCGGCGCTGGAATCCGCTGGGCAGACAGGGAGAGGAAGCAGAAGGTCGTTTTCTTTTGTCTCTCTTACAGGAAGAGAAGTCACGTTGGGCTGGCAGCGGTTCAGCTCTGAGCTCAGGGCTGGGACTGGGAACTGCTGGGGAAAGGCTGGGGCTGGAAGTAAGGCAGAGAGGCTAAAAAAAGGAACTCGCACACTGTGTGAAAGGGTTGTACCAGAAAGCACGTGAGGGATCTGCCTTCAGGTAACGGGCAACCTTTGGCTCGCTGACTATTTTCATAGGGCTGGTGCTTACATTTAGAAAATCATCTACTACAGGTTAGAAAAACCAGAGATGTAAAACATTCAAACTTCCCCAAATTCACGGCATTAAGCAATTGCTATTACGCAGGTGCCATCCTCCTCTGCTTACACTGTACGTACCTGAGCATCGCTGGCACCCACTCACCTGCACCTCCAAGTCCCAGGGGACTGCAAAGTCAACCCTTTACTGAAATTCTGAGAATTACCCAATGGCACTTTTTGCCCCCAGTTTTTATCCACACCCTGGACAAGGAACGCAGTTCTGCAGTTGCTTTGGCCCCCCATTTCTGTATGAACTCACTTGCCAAAGGAAAAGAAAAGTTACTTATGTGCCTGGCTGCTAACTTGAAACTGAAACAAAGAGAAGGGCGAAAGCTTTCCTTTTGCACAACGGCAATGCAAATACTGACATCTGGAGAAGGGTCGGTACCGGCAGCATCTGCTCTGTCACCGAGCTGGGAGATGAAACACAGCGTCACAGACTGCAGGGCCTGAAACTGCACGTTATCACAGAAATACAGGTATTTCCTTCTACTTGTGTATCTGAACAGGAAAATGTGGGACACTAAGAATATTTTGAATAATTTGTCAAAATTAGTCGCTAAGCCAGGTGGTCTACTTCAACTGTAAACAGATTTTGAGGCAAAATATACCATTGAATAAAAAAATATCTGGCCCGATAAAAATCTGATTCAAGAAACAGATTTCCACATATGCTTGACCAAAGCACGACGAGCCTCCTGCCTCTCCTGGGAAGCATGAACCTCCCCAGCTGAGCGTGCCGAGCACTGGGGATGCCGGAGCAGGCACCTGACGGTGTCTCAGTGACCAGCTGCCGGCCAGCGCAGGTCCCTCGCCAGCGCACACCAGCGAGCCGGTCGGCGGCGAACATCAGCCCCGCAGCTCCTGGGGAGGGAAGAGCCTGTCTCTGGGGGACCAACCCTTCGCACAGACAGCACTCGCCAGCCCCAGAAGCGCTCGCTCTTATCTATACATGGACTTAACTGCGAATAGCCCTCACATGCATCCACTTTTAATCCCGAGCAAGAACACTTTGTTCCTGTTTGCTTAATCTGCATTCAAGAAGCATGTTTGTGGGGGAAAGAGCTGGTCAAAACATCTTACAAACAGAGCAAAAACTGGTTAAAAATTACCTTCTCTAGCTGCTTGGGGCTTCTTGCTTTTATTTCTTTTTAAACTGTTAGACAGTTTAGACAGTAAGGACTCCTAAAACGTTTCCATGTAAAGTTAGACCAGATGAGTCTAAATAATTGGCAAGAGATTTACACTACTCTTATGCTAAAAACAACTAGCAGATCTCACACCATCCATCAAGACTCTTCATTTGTGGGAGTGATGACTGACAGCGATGGCAGTTAAGAAAAAGGAGCATTCAAGCCCAGTCTTCCCATTTAAAAAATGCCCAACTACAACTGGGTTTGATTAAAACCAGTATAAGGCACTTCTATTCCAGAGCAGGACTACCTCCAGATGGGGAGATGTACTGGTGCAGGCATTAGCTTGCGACTCCACACACTCCTCAACAGCAGCAGCTTCCTGAGCAGACGAGACCTCGGGCTTTGCCTGCCCACCCCGAGATGTGCCAGACAATTACATCTCCCTCCCTTTAAAGAAAGTTTACATAACAGGGACAGAAGTGCTTTTAAACGTGGTCCAAAAAACCACGTATGCTGAAAAGGTAGTAAAAGAGGCACCGAATTTAAATCCTGCTTTGCCTAGCAAGCGAAGAGCTTGAACAAACTTAATTATCCCAGTAAAAGAGAAAAAATTAAGCCGCCTTTACTTTTGGTGTGATCATTCCGAGTTGAAATAAAACCCAATGCGGTGGCCTGGCCCCCAGCTTACAGCATCTCCACCTCCATCCAGCTGGCAATGCCGAGGTTTTGCATCGGGACCAGCTCCCCTAGTTTCAAAACAGATTGATTCAAACTGGTACACGATGAACCCGAAGTTCAATTCAACTCCAGAGAGCAGAGACAGCCTAAGGCTGGAAGAGTGCAAGTGACCAAAGCTGCTCTTTGTGGACAACTGTGTCAAGAAATAAAAACTTAATCCAGTATCACTTACTGATTTTTCCAAGAAAAAATGGCCTCAGATGGCCACAACACGTACATACCGTTTTCCACTCCCTGGAATATTCATGGGAAAACAGAAGAAAGAATAAACATAAATATTCAACACAAAGTGATCGGAAAAGTCCTATTTAACACGTGCAGCCTCTTCACAATGATGAAACCAAGAAATCTCATAGTCTGATACCGGACACGGGCGAGGCTTACAACACACGGTGATCTCCACCGCCGCAGCGGGCAGGTGGCTGCCTTGCACGCTCCACGTGCCGACAGGCACCCGGCGGCACTGGGTCTGGCTGGGGAAAGCGGGGACCTCCTGCGAGCACCGGGTTCATCCAAACCCGGTCATGCTGGCACTGACGGGGGGGGGCCCGGAACAGATTGGAGATGACAGACGCGATGATGAACGCTGACGGCAGCGGTGACACTTCCCGGGACAGGAAGGTATTTGTGCGGCGAGCAGAGCCCGTGCCCACGGCGCGGGCAGCGAGGGACGGGCAGATAAGGGAGAGCAGCAGGCGCTGCAGGACAAGGCATTTTTCACATAACCAGCATTCCTAGGGGAGGCCGTCGCTGCAGAAATCCCTTGTCTCGGTTAATAAAAACACATAAAAGGGAGAAAGAATGAATCAAGCTTATTTAGCCACAACAGCGAATACAATACTTAACTCACTCTGCAACCTTGTGTGCTGTGCAAAGACTCTGGATGGGATTGCACTGTATTTTTTTAAGGTAAAAAAAGGCATCACACAAAACGTCTGTTCATCAGCACCCTGCCCTCCCCACACCTCAGCACATTCGCTCACGTCCATATAGTTTATATCATGCTCATATATTTTAAAAGGACCTGTTTATAAGCTTCAGCTCCAAATACCCAAAACAGAGTTGAAAGCTAGAGGAAAACTGGAAAACCATAACCTCTGTAGAGGCAAGTTAACCCAAACTGGAACAAATGACAGGCACCGATACAGGAACCAACGTGATTTTCTGGCTGCCCATTTTACTGCGTTCAGCAGTAGGGGACAGGCTACAGGAAACTCGTATCCCATGATAAGCTCACTTACAGAGGGATTAGTGGAATTTTACCAGTTTTCTAAGTCATTTACACAAATACACGAACCACCATGCTGGCATTGCTTGTCAAACATCACGCCGCTCGTCG
The DNA here is from genome assembly GCF_000699145.1 of Aptenodytes forsteri. Lineage (NCBI taxonomy): Eukaryota > Metazoa > Chordata > Aves > Sphenisciformes > Spheniscidae > Aptenodytes > Aptenodytes forsteri. The sequence goes on from NW_008795320.1 coordinate 1,171,143, forward strand.
GCTACAGCACAGCAACAGCACGAGGAAAACTCTGGGCCTTAACCGCAGATGTTTTATATGGCTTGGCTTTTAACTCGCAGCTGCAGAAGCCTTTTCAGCACACTGCTGTACCTCCGCATGAACAAAGTAAGAGTTCGTCCTAAGAGCTAACTTACAATAAACAAAGCAGAGCACACCCCTGCATACATGGCTGGTGTCCCCCACCGAAAGAGGCAATGAATTTTGATGTCTTTAAGAAAGCTTAATGACCACCGACATTAAAAGTCTCATGGAAAGATTTCTATTGACCTTCATGTTCGCAAAAACCCTTTTACCTTTAAAATGACTCAGAAGCCAAGTCCAGCCTAGCTGTGCCCTTAAATCCCAATTTGCATTCCTGCAATTTAATGTTAATTGCATTTGATAGAACATGGACAAATAATATTTCTATTCCGCTAGAAAAAGACGTGCCACCTGCCCGGCTGTGCTACTACTGACAAACTACAGAAGGCCACTTTTATCACTGAAACGCCGCCTTTTAGTGACCAAGCCTGGATAAAGATCACAGAAGAGACTCACCCGAGACGTGCATAACTGGCACTGTAATGCATAAAGCACGGTTGTTAATCCCTGGCTAACTAACATCTTCAATCAGCAGCTGAAGTTATGAGGAACACATTACCAGTGCATTTAAAAGTTACAGATTACACGTGCACGCCATTAGTGCCACACACTGTCAGCTTCTGCAGCTGATCCTATTTCCCCTCCTTCTTGCCCATTCCAATAACATTTAGTCCAGTATTTCTTGCTCAGGAACTATACATTAATTTTGAAAATGCAACCTGACTCATTTTTTAATATTTTTTCCTCTTAAACCCCACTATATTAAGGTTAGCAGTAATAAACTCAAGCTGCTTAAAAACCTCTGGACTTAAGTCCCGAACTTAAAACTCCAGGCTACACATTCAACTCTTAGCTTGTCAAGAGCTAGACACTGAACAAGATGAGGATAATGTATTGTGTGATGTAGAAAGAAAAAACACAAACCCAGCCACCCAAATGCAAGTTTTATTTCTTCAAAACTTAATTGCAAGTCCTGTTTGCAGCACTGAAGGCAGGCAGCTATGGGGATGGGTCAGGCTCTGCCAGCAACACGAGATCGAGTCTCCAGAGGACTATTGTCAAGCTTCTGAAAGAAAGGAGTGAAATAAAACAAAAATATTTGTAAAACATAATGGGATTTTTTCCACCACCACTGGAGAATGTTTTTCAGGCAGTTAGCCAGCACCACTTCAAAGTAAGAAAGCATGTGGTTTTTGCACAGCTTTGTACTTTAATATTAAACACAAAAAAAAAGCCAGGCTCAGTGAGGCAGCCAGGCAACCGTCACTTTGATGCAGGAGAAAGTACGTCAATCGGCTGCATCACTGCAGCGGCTCCGGGGTCGGGGAACCCTCCTACAGCATCTCCCTGCCCACGCAGTGAGCACCATGTACTGCTCCCCTCCGCAACGCCGCGGGTTTGGCAAGAGGAGGGGGAGGAAGACAAAAAACCCAAGACATCGCTTTTCACTCCAGCAAAAGGACAAAGCTGAGTCAGACGCTAACTCACAGGCGGCTTCTTGAAAGGTGTGGAGGTAACGCTGCCAAGGCTGGAGCCGTCCCACGGCGGGGTCAGGAGGAGGCACATGCCGCCGGGCTGCTCCCCACTCTGCTGCCAGCCAGAAGGACGAAGGACGTCCCTGCAAGAGCTTGAAACGGGGATGCAAACCACCTCATTTCATCTCTCTCAAAGATCCTTAGGCAGAGGTGGTCCTGCCGCAGCAATTCCCCCGCTCTTGCTCAGGCCATCATAAAAATCAGAATAAGCCAGGCAAAGCACATTTACGGCAGTCCTGTTCGTGCTGCAACACACCGGACTTTCATGCAATTTCATTTTAATACAGGACCATTAACTACACGTTATGGGCTTGTTTTGCAACTGGCTCCTGACTGTCTGCAGAACTTAATTTAGACATATGAGAGAGACAGGTCTTAACTAAGCAAGAAGCGCAATTTCTAGCAGCCCTGTTTTGCTATGAAAGCTAATTGTCAATTCCTCAAATTCCAAGTAGTTAAAAACTGGACTTCGGTCTCGCTTCCCACTAGTTAACCTGTTCAAGTCTGGCACTAACCTAGCTATATCCAAAAGGACCCAGATCTAAAGCTTATTGCACTATGGCTCTTCAACCCGATTTCTGCTCCTTTCTGAGCAGGTTTTCAACTCCATGCAGCAGGTTACCACGGGGCAGAGCGGGACAGCAAGCTTTCCAAAGCATAAACTGTCAACCAACTCCATCAGCACCTTGCGCAATGGGAACCCAACTCGACCCACCTGCAGATACTACTAAAAGCCTGATGTTATCGCTGAGAGGTTTGATTTATACCAGGCTCATCTCAGAAAAGCCAAGAGAAAGCCCTGCAGATTTCTCAGTTCTTGTTCCGCAGACAGCACCGCACACAACATTCCCAAAGGACTTGCAGCAAAAAGCAGGAATTAAGAAACACGACGCGCAGGCGGTGGCAGGCAGAGGTTATTCTTAGCAGCTAGCTGAAGTAATACGGTTTATTTAAAAAAGGGAAAGTCCTCGTGCTATACGAGAACCTCAAACGTCTGCTGCTATTTGCCTAAAGTTTCTCATTCACACTAAGATTAATTAGACAGTGCTGCACCAACCTGGAGTCTCCTACACTAAAAATAAAGGGAAGAAAGGCAGGATTTAGTACCTTGTGAAAAATGCCTATTTGGGTTTGCCAGGGTGGCCAAAAGCTGCTTTGCTATCAGTTGCTACTATTGCTAAAAAAAGCCCGCTAGGCAGAACGAGTATAGTCCTTGGCATCGTGCATCTCCTCCTCCTCCTCCTCCTGCGGGTGGCCGGGATCCAGCCCCGGCACGCAGCCGCCCCGCGGACCTCCCCGGTGCTGGCTGGCGAGCGGTGCCACGCTTCGCCTCTCGGCATCTGAAGCGAGTGAGTCGCACTGCCACCTCCTCGAGCCCCGAGGAACCCGGACCGCACGTGCAAGCTCTCCTCCCTGCCGCACGCAGGGTCGGTGTAAGGTTTTGGTGTGAAAAGGGCAAGAAAAATCTCCCCCATCTGATTGCAGCATTGAACGAGTCAACCGAGAAGTACAGCTCATGGGACTTTTGCTTCTAAATCCACAAGGTACTTTTAAAAAAGACTCTTCAGTGATGAAATGGTTTTAAATAAGATCGTTCTAGCTGCTGTAAGATATTCCTTCACTCTTTCCTGGGAATTTAGTATTCTGGAAACTGCCAAAAATACAGCAGAGAGTGCTGGGGACATGCTGCGATAGGGACAAGTGTGATGCTCGGAGCACCCTCAGCTCCCACTGCAGACAGAACCCGCTTTGCCACTCAAAACCCTTATGTTCATCCAATGGTTTTCAAACAGTTATGAATAAAGTTAAAAACAGGAGGAGAAAGTTCACTTCACCCTACACTTATTAATTTTGTAAGAACTGTGCTTACACAGACAGAGCTTTTACCAGACAAGAGCAGAACTGTTTGCAAGGGTGCAACTTTCTGGTGAAATTTCAGTATTACTCAGAAAAGCGTCTTACACATCATCTTGACAGAGCTGGAGTTTACTGTATAAGCTCTCAGTGCCAGCAAAGGCAGGAGGATGTTTTAGCAGTGGTGTGGGGAAAAGGGAGGAGCTACCACTCAATTTAGTAACTGAACTACGACCTGCAAGTCGACAAGTGGGTAACTGCTAGAGGAAAGGCAACGTGCCTGCTCCAGAGCACCAATACTTCCTATTAAGTAGGAAATACTTGGAGAAGAAGAGGTAAAAGCAACTGCAGAATATGACAATGAGAAGCCAGGTGGATTAGTCACTGAAGGCTAATAACACAAATGAATCCAGCGTGTGCGTTCATTCATCCCCTCCTCCGAGGGCTTCGGGATGCTGCAGACGTTACACGTGGAGCGGCTCGACATTAAGTGTGAAATGAGGTAAATCCAATTCTCACAGGGAGAACGCAATCGCTCTGACAGCGCGTAAATCCCGTGGACCGGAGCTGGAAATACCAGGGGAAATGACTGGATCATGAGAAAGTGAATTCAACCCCACCATAGAAGACAGCAACAAACTTTTGTCGAGCTCCTTACCAGGCTGTCGATCTGGGGCAACGGCTAGACTCATGCAAAGGAAAGATTGGCTTGTTTTTACTTATTAAAGTGGAAGGAAATGCTTCCATAAATAGGAACTACAGGAATCAGTACTGATGACATTTGCACTGACCTCATTGGTCCTCAGGAGATGTAAACACTGAATTTCACTCTTGACTGATGGACAAAACAAGCCCTGAACATCCCTCTGAGTTGTAGGGGAAGGAAAGTGGTTGTTTTTCGGGTTTTTTTTGTAACTAGAATAGAAAGAGGAAAAATGACCAAATTCCTGAAAAAATGAACATTCACCTAGTAAAGTCTGGTTTTAAACACCGGTTTGAGCCCAGCTTGCTTTCCAATCGCCTATTCACCTCCCAAACGCCCTCAAGGTCCCCGATACAGGAACTGACTTTACAGCGACTGCAGGGCACCAGGTGAAGGATCACAGGCAAGAGCAGCCTGTTGCTAACTTTCTCCTACTCTTCAGCAAGCGAGTTTTTTGCTATAGTGTCCCACACACTAGCTCCTGGCTTGCTTCTGAGTGAGCCAAAAGGGGGGGGGGGGGAGGTCCCCGATACAGGAACTGACTTTACAGCGACTGCAGGGCACCAGGTGAAGGATCACAGGCAAGAGCAGCCTGTTGCTAACTTTCTCCTACTCTTCAGCTCAGCAAGCGTTTGCTATAGTGTCCCACACACTAGCTCCTGGCTTGCTTCTGAGTGAGCCAAAAGGGGGGGGGGGTTTGGAGCAGGCTGGAGACAGGAGAAGTTACTTGTCCTGTGTCCTGCCAGGAGTTAAAGGCAGCACATGTATGGCTCAAGAACTCAGCCCCCTGTGTTGCTTCTGAGTGGGCCAAAAGGGGGGGGGGGAGAGACAGTTTGGAGCAGGCTGGAGACAGGAGAAGTTACTTGTCCTGAAGATCACCAGGAGTTAAAGGCAGCACATGTATGGCTCAAGCACTCTCTATTCAGCAAAGCTTTTAAAATAACACAAAGTAGAAAACACAATTATCGCTAGCTTGCATGCCCAAAGCCGGTGTTTTTACCAGCCATGGCTTAGACCTGACAATTTTACGTGAATGACAGCAGCAGATCTGCTGCTTGCAAACAATCCTCAGCTTGCGCTCAGAACACTCTGCGTTCATTTACAGGTTTTAAAAAAGGGACTAATTACGCATGCCTCTGCAGTTAGAAGTACGTACGAACCAGCCCAGCTGTAGTATGACCAGCCTGGGCACAGGAGAACAAAGGCAGTAACTGCAGGACAACAGGGAGTGCTGGGAGAGGGAGGGGAAAGCAGAGAACACTCATTAAACCACTCGGAGAACCATGACACATCTCATGCTGCCACCCACACTGGAGGCGAACAAAATAAAACAAACCATTAATGAAAAAACAGCTGATACTATAGTGACCTGACCACAACTTGCAGGGGACAGAGAAGCTGAGCCGCGCTCAAGGTGCCTGCTGCTGGCCACGGCACCTCCAGCTCCTCCACCTCCACCAGCACCAGTTTAATCTCCAAAGCTTTGGTCTCTCACGCCTAGACCTGGCAGACTCAGCTCAACTCCATTTGTCCTACAGATTACGGCCGAGCCTTGTGAGCACACACGCGCGCGCACACACGTCCTTTGAAGATAAACACTGCTTATACCCAGTGAATCAGCTTAAGTCAGCCCAGCTCTGAGCACTACGGTGGAACAGAGTCTCATTTTCTGAAATGTCAGAGTAGGAGTCTGCAGCTCATTAGTGCCAGCTCCAGTGCTGAAGGATGCAGTGTGGTAGCGTGCCTTGAGGAATTAAGTAAGGTCAGTCCCAAATTTAGGGATTGGGCTGAATATTCTGCTAATGTGTCTTAAATGCAGTTTGTTAAAAATAAAGGGTTTATTTTGATACGGCATACGGCACATTGCATCATCTGGAGTGTGCGGCGAGACAGATGGTAAGAGTAAGACAGAGCCTTCCCTTTGCAGCATTTGCTACCATGTTAGGAGCCTCTTCAAATGACTCCGTTTAATAAGTTTTCCAGAGGTTGTTTGAGGCAAGAGAAATTGAGAAGCAGATGATCTGCGCTCCATTAACGAACATTTTAAAGGAGCTGACAGCACTAAGAACAGGCACACCGGAACAAGAAATCCACTACAAGTCTTACAGTATTTTTGAATGATTCTTGTTAATATTAGATAACTTGCCAACCAGTCGCTAACACTTAGGACGGGACAGCAGGTTCCCGGCTTTGCAGGACTCCTGGAAGCCTCCTCTTGCCCCCCAGTCACCCACTTCATCAACACCAGCCCTAACTGCTCCTCAAAGTCAGTGCATCAAGGGAAACATCATCTTAAAAGCCACTTTGAACCAACATTGCACACTTCCAACGTCAAATACTTTGGTCCTCAAAGAACATCACCGAAGAACAGCATACCACCACCTCACTCCCACCAGTATCACATTAAGATTTGGCTGCCAACCTAAAATTGTTGGCAATTTTACAGCAGCAACGAGAAGACAAAATGCCTGCTCAAATCCACGAGCGATGGACAAGTACAGTGACATTTGGTTCAGAATTGAGTAGAGAAACTGCAATACATGACATGGCAAAGCCAGCCAGCTTTTAGCTAATATTCTAATAAATATTATTAGCTAATCCTGGAGTAAATAAACCCAAGTCAGGAGACTTACAGAAACTGAAGAAATGTATCTGAAGGCAACATCACCCCAAAGTTAAAAGCAACGAACAGCTAAAGCACCGTGGGAGCCTCTTGGCTCCCATATAGCCTGGAGGTCCAGATAGAGTATCTGAGATAATTACAAAAAGCTCCACTTCGCCACTGGAGCCGCAGAAGCAAGGCCAAGCTCGGTGTGTCGCACAGCTTCCCGCTGGGGCTTTGGCTCGCCGCTGATGACTGCGGTCCATAAAAGCCAGCGGAGCATCCTGCTGAGCCATCCCCACCACCCAGGGGAAGGCCCGCGAAGATACAACTGTCTCTTGCAGTTTTGCTGTGGCCGTACGTTCGCAGCGTTAAGGCAATAAAAGGCCATGCAATGCACTCTCCTTCTAACAGGTTCCCCTCCAAATTAACAAATGTCTTTTAGTGCCAGGAAAGAAGCATCATCAGATTGTGGCAGAGCCAGTTCTGCGTGTACAGAATGCAAAAATTACAGTTCCTTAAGATATCTGGGAAGTGCTGGAGGAGTGCAGAGAGGCTGCTTTAATTGCTTTAACCCACTGCTGCAATATCTCTGTAGCAGATATTACTTTCTAAGGGTTTTAATCTGAGGTACAGTAGCTGTCCAAAGCTATTTGCAAGTTTATTGTAAACAAGTCCTACTTCTCAGGCCTCTGCTTCAAGCAAGATAAACAGCAGGGCAATTAAGCTACAACTTCTGCGCCAAAGCAAGATAAACTAATTTTCTACTGAAGTTCTGCAGATCTATCCCAAACTCCTGGAAGAGCAGCCTGGGGCACGGGCAGAGGAGCGAGTGGGCTGCAGGGTGCGATGCCGCAGCGCTCCAGTGCGACAGTCTTCACCTCCACTCATGCTTCCAGCCGTCAGCAGACGGAGCGGGGGCTCTTAGGAATTCGGGACCCAGCACTCAAGCACAAACAGGGAGAGCCGCAGAAAAGCGGTCACTCTCCATCTGTTCGTCCCGCAATACCCTAGCGCATTCGGGTAAGCCCTCGGACACGTTGCTGGTAGTCTTCTCCAGTGAGGGTTGGCTATAAAAGCTTGGGAGCAGTAGTAAGTGAAGGGCTACCATGAAAGCAGAACTTAAATTAAACCTCTGATGTAGCTTTGCATGGGAAAAGGCAACTACATGCTGTATTAATTTATACGTGGCACCCAGGCTGCTGGGAGAGTGACTCATCTTTTGCAGAGAAGCCGTTTGTCCAGCGAACTCATTGGATGTTTGGAAGACACCAGTGGTTCACGTTCAGCTCCCATCTGCTCTGCACAGGAGCTGGGTTGCAGCTCAGCAGCTATCTCCATCTTCTGCCCGACTTTCCAGGTACACCAGACGATCTGGATTCAAAAGCACTGCTGCACTTGAGCAAATACCTCGTGCATGAACCCAAAACGAGTTACAGTTCAAGGCATCTCAGACCACTAGGCCGACTGAAGTTACGGATGGGTTAAGACTAGAGGAAATCTTGAGTAATTTAACATGTTCCAAAAGTGTCCTGCTGTGTTTACAATTAAAATACCACAGGAAAAAACCACTGTCCACAGAAAGGGGAAGAGATTTGTGATTGTTTCATATGCCTTGAACCCCTTCTGGCCTTGAATCCTTCGGCCAGACACTGCATTCAACAGGTTAATGAGCTGGAGAGCTGATCAAAGGACAGATGTTTATTGCCCCTTTAATTTCTGTTCAAGTCACAAATGCTCACAAATATTTATCTACAGAAGTCATAGCACTAATCCCATCTCCTTCCTAGCTTTTAAGTTTAGTGATCAAAGTTGTACCATTTCTTGAGGACAGTATTTCAATTTCAGTTAGTGGTCTCTTTTAAAGAATAATAAAAAAGTACTTTTCATAGGGGAAATTAAGAGAAAACGGATATGTTCTAGTGAAAATTAAAAGAAACATCAAAGTGAAACTAGGCAGCTTAATTTCACACCATCTATTTGTAAAAAGGATGACTGTAGGCAATCCCCTTTCAACAAATGCCAGAATTAGGATTTCACTTTCCCAGAAAGGCATTTGGGAGGACAGCCTCATCTACCTCCCCACCCACACAGATACCCCCAGCTTCACATCAGAATATGAGTTTGTGTGGAAACTCCTCTACCTGCCCCCCAACCCTCTTCAAAAACGATCTCAAGAGCGACGAGCAAATCCCACCTGCGTTCCCACCCGTCGGTGGCACAAGGAAAGCGGAGGCTGTGACAACCGAGGCACTTGCTCAGAAGGTGGCCCTGGGAAAGGGCTTTGTTTTGTTTTCCCCTGCCCTTCCACCCTTAGCTGGCCACAGCTGGAAACACACAGCTTTTGAGGTCTGACTTGATTATCGGAGCTAACTTGCATTTCACTGTTAACTATGCGAGCCCTGTACGGGACAAGTGCATCACTGAAATTTCACCTGATAAATAAATGAGGTTAAAATCCGGCGCATGGTGTGGTAAACATTTCCTAACTATTATTAGCCAAAGGAAAGAGTGTGACTGAGCTCCTTTAACAGTCAACACTGGCTGTTTCCACCTGTCCTGGTGCCAGGGGTGTAGTTTGCTGCCAGGGGACATGCGGTACCTTTGCTGGACAGCTGCACCAGGATGACAGGCCACTGCTGTAATGGGGTATATTAAAATTCAGTGCTATGAGTCAGAAAAGCACGTGCAGGACGTCTTCAACAACAAACCGCCCCCGGGCGCTGCAAGCATGCAAAGATGTTTTGAGCATCAAACCCAAGGCATTAGAGGTGCATTGGGGGCACGCCGCTCCTCGAGCTCAGGGGAACTGAGCTCTCTGCAGAGAGTTTTCCAATCCGTTTGTCAGAGATGCTTGTTTTCCCTCCTCTGCTTCCAAAGAAGTAAAAATTAGATTTCTTCAGAAGCAAAAGGCCAAACTTCCCCACATGAGGGCAGTAATTAGGACCTTATTAGAAATGCCTTCTGAGATGACCGTTCTCTCCTTCCCCCTCTCGGTGCACGCTGATCCTGGGGAGTTGTTTGTCTCCACTCTCCATTTGTCATCCTCACTCAAAGAGCACATGAGTCAGACTGTGCACCACAGATGCTGCCGATAAAAGCACACTCCATTTGGGAATATTAGCAACCCTGCAGAACAAAGACAGCTAAAAAAATAAATCCCCATCCACTGACTCCCAATCAACTCTGCCAGTAAGTGCCTGGTAAATGTCACTGGCTTTACGCTTTGTATAAACATCAATCTTTGGATGGTCCAGATTAACTCCTCAACTCCTGCAAGATCGGAAGCACACACCTTAGAAAAGGGCAGCAACCAAGGTGCACCTCCAGCATGGGACAACCAGCGCCTGTCCCAGGGGTGCTCACTGTAGTTCTGTCCCAACAAATACCACAAAGAGGGAAAAGGAGATACGTAACTTATTTCTGCACAGCAATATTACATAGGCTGGATTTTTGCTGTGTATAATTTTCCAGAGCAGCAAAAGCGAAGCAGTTAATATTCACATGGACCAGTCACAGCAGAGAGCTCAAGCCCTGGCCAGCTGGAAGCTCGACCCCAGAGACCAGCAGCTTTGCTTTGGAAAAGGGATCCGACGAGCTTACGTAAAACAGCACCGACTGTAGGTACTCTCACCACTGGTTTGGAATCAGTTTACCATAACAGAGTTAAACTAGATAAAAGGAAACACTTCAGTGCATGTAAATAATCCCACTAAATAAATAAAACTATGCATGATTAAAAAGCCATCAGCTTCAGTGCTGATAAACCTCGGCAGGCCCTGACTGCACTGTCGCCGTCTCACCGCAGCTCTCGGCAGCTCTTAATGCTCCTTTCAGGCACATCTAGAGAACTATCCTATTATCTACCAAAAAAAAAAAAATCCAGAAAAAACACAGTGACCCAGTTTGAAGTGTACAACTTGTCTATTTTCGATAGAGCACAGAGCCAGCTGCAATGCAGACTGTCCTGACCAGAGGCAGAACAGAAGTCCTCCTCCGTCGGCACACAGCGCCGGGCTCTGTGCAACAAGCTGCTCCTTCTGCATCAGCCTGTTCTGCTTGTGCCAAATTGTTCTTCGTAACACTCACAAACTGGTTCTGCAGAATCCTACAATTAGAACAGCACCACGTATACAAATGCCACAGATTAAGGATCAAGAGCTCCTCTGCTCACAAGAGGAGCTTCTGAATCTGGAAGATTCAGATTAATTTGCATGTAGTGCATTTTGAAGCCATGAACTTAAATGAAGGAATGGAGGAGTTTCCAACAAAAACGGTTAGCCCTCTATACGTACAGGCTCTGTGGTGCTCAGGCTGCATCAGCCTAAAGATCCATTGTGCAGAGCTGCTCATCCTGGATAGCAGCCAGCAGGAGAGGAAGGAAAATGTGCAAGAAACCGGGCAGTCCAGCTGGGCCGTAGCTACTGGTTTTATGACTTCTAAAGCTCCAGGACTTAAAATGATTTGAGGCTTTTCCCTTATCACCACTGTATCTCATCTGTTCCTTCCAACACAGGGAACCAGTTGTACAGCACTCGCTGTGCGCCAACAGCTGGACAACACTCATCTGGAATATTAACCTGTACTGGAGGTCTGAGAGTGCCGAAAAGGCCAAGATAACTGAGAAACTGCTGGAAGACACTAGAGGCAACACCACCACCACAGAAAAGCAGCGAATTGCAGGTCTTCCTTTACCCACCTGCACTCCTAGCTCCCACCTTCCTTCCCCGTCTGCTCCACTACAGCATCTCCTCGGCCTCTGACTGCAAGCAACGGGAGCTGCTACTGCTAACATCGGGTGTTGCAGCTGCATTGACCAAATCTGAGATCGGGGTTCGCGCTGCCTCTAGCACAGCGTCACGACAGGGGAGTGCAGACAGCAGGCTGCCTGCGGATGAGATCTGCTGCCCGAGCAGGAAAGGGGCAGGAGAAAAGAGGAAAGATCAATTCTAAAGGAGCACTTTTCTAATTAACAAAAACTTGCCAGCAAATCTCACAAGTTTGACATACAATCTCTCTCCGTCAGTATCTGAACAAAGTATTTATCCTACTGATACTAATTTAACAGTGCAAAGGACTTGAAATCAACTTGCGCTTTCTAAATCTTCTGCAGCTCCAGGTCAGTGGAGGTGGACACAGCAAGCAGCCAGGTGCCAGCATCGCTAGGTGTCAGGCACACGGTGCTGCCGTATAAAGAAAACAGAATCTAGTCTGTTCAAAAGGGGAATGTCAGGCACATCCAGGTAACCAGCAGAAGCATCTGTGCTGCCTCCAGACGTCCTGTACCCAGACAGCAACCTTGGGTTCTGCACAGCCTCCACGTGAACCTCCGTAACAACTGCTGAAACACAAGCACTGTCCTGGTAAAAGGTATTAAAAGCTTATCTTTTAGACATAACATGATTAATTGTTATTATTTTTAAGATTTAGGTATACTGGAAAGGGAACAATGAATAAAATAGACATAAACTAGTCTTTACGTGATTTAAGCCTTAAACATACAGAAGAAGGTGCATTTGTAAGAGACTAAGCACGCCACTCGGACTTTGGCTCATTGTATCAGCAAGAGAAATGCAGTCTGTTACTTCCTCCGGGCCCAGCCTAACACTGCCACTGAACAGCTACTGCCTGACAAACGGCCCCGTGGTCACCCGGATAAACAGAAGCTCCCGTGGTCATCAGGGTGTGCTGCTATCGTCGCCAGATCACTGGACTAAGGTTCTACGGCTTTTATTCGGGGAAATACAGCACTACCTGGGAATCAGCGTCAGCCATGAGGCAGATTCAACAGCAGCAGGTACAGCAAAAAAATAAAAGTTTTTTTTCCCAAAGGCAAGTGAGTTTGGCAAGAGGCCAGCGTAGCGACAGCTTCCTCAAACATCGAAGATTAGTACATCGCAGGTCTGCACCGAGAACACGTTTGTCATCTCTCCAGGTCTATTACAGCCCTGGTAAGGTGAGATACACTAAACATGTCCATGAACTTGAGCAGAATAAGCTCACCGTCAGCACAGCCATGTGGTTAGTCTTCACTGTGCTGCAACTTTGTCTTGTAGGGACAAAATGTAATCTGTTGGACTCACTTCCTCTGTGGAGGATAGCTCGCGTCTACCCTCTGGCTATTTTCACCCTGTATTGATGAACGCAAACAACTCTTAATTAAAAGCACTGGAGTTAAGTTTTCGTCACATTTTAAGAGGCAAAGCCAGGAACGTAGCACGCTTGCGTCATACAGCAGGTTGTACAGCATCATACCACCAGAAGTAACCCCCCACAGTTCTCTAATTTTCCTTTCCAAATAATTAATGTTTATGATAAAAGTATCAGCTGCTTTGGGCTTGTTTGGCTAGCTGGACCCTTGGTTCAAGATTAGGTCGAACACACGGGAGCCTTTCGGTTACTTTCCTTCACCTGAAGTTTGGTATCGCTTCTGTGCCTGCTTATATAGGACACCCTTTCTTGCACAACAGCTTCGAGTCTTGAGAATTCGAGTTTTGCTGGATGTTTGTGGATCCCACCACCAGCTGTCACCTCTTTAGGAACGCAAAAACAACCCACAACAAATTCGCAGTTAGAGAACAAGTCTTTAAATCAGACACTTGCAAAAGCATGCAGAGCTACGATCCTGCAAAAATGTTCGAAGTGGGCTCTCGATGGCAAGGTAATTATAGATTTATCTTAATAGCACATTAAACCCAACAACTTCTTTTGCAAAGATGAAGTGCCCCAGGCCTGCTGAACTTACAGCCACACAAATGCTTCTGTATATTCTGGCAACAAAATAAGCCTCTTTAAAATACCAAGTATTTCTTGACCATGGAAAAACGGAGCTCCCCATCTAATTTATGGATGCTTCTGTATTCTGGCAACAAAATAAGCCTCTTTAAAATACCAAGTATTTCTTGACCATGGAAAAACGGAGCTCCCCATCTAATTTATGGCCTTGATAACAATGTGGGAAACTCATTACGAGAAACAAACAACTGAGATGTTGCTTGCCACCTCCCACCTATCCCAACAAGCCCGGTATTAAACTACTTTCCAACTGCTTCTCTCCTCTGGGAAGGTAAATAGCCCGACGGGCTGATCCGAATGCACCCTGTGGGTCCTGCCTCGGGATCAGCCAGCTCACACACCGTGCTCGAGCGCTCGCTTGCCTCGCTGTACTGACAGGGAGAAGATTTGTGTGAGCGGGACAGCTCGCGGGAGTGCAGCAAAGCTGTTCCCGCGCCCCTCGTTCCCACGGACAGCAGCAGAATATTGTAGCGTGTCTCATTTCAACCGATCCTAAAGCATGCAACGAGGCACAGGACAAAGCCTGCAAACCCAAAATACAACTTGCAGAAGTAGCAGCTTGCAGACTAAACACAACACAGACCAGTTTGCACGGGCTCTTTAAATCATTATATTCCTGTTTCTTGTGAAACGACCTGCAGACATCATGACAATTTTAAGAGAGCACATAAGCTGGATCAGTACTGGTTTCTGAAAAGCTACTTTGAGAGTTCTTCATACATAAGAACATACTTTTATCAGCTCCAGAAGAGGAAAAAGCCGCCTAAGATGCAACTAACTCATAAGCTTTCCACCTGAAATCATCCACATAAACAGCCTGAATATGAAAAACTTTTGAAGGCAAACCTCAAGTATCAATTTGTTGGATTAAGCTGCTCGCTCACATTCCCCTTCACAGAGTTTGAGCGGGATTAGAGCTCTTGGCCTGTGCTGTGTACCTATTTGGACCCCAGATCCGGACAGCGTGAGCTTAGGGCTCCACGTCAGGGCAGTAAGAGCAATACACAACCACAGTAAAAAGCTATTTCTCAGGCCCTTTCTGGAACTCCATCAAACTGAACTGCCTGTTGATTTAGCCGCTGGTGCGAAGTCGAGCGGAGCCAGCCGCCAATACAGACAGCCCTGGCACTGAACCGAGCTTCAGCAACGGTTGCAGTTCTGAGTATTTTTTTTGCTCTGCTTGGAACCACGTAAATAGCATTTCTGTTTGCCATTAATCCGTTCATGCTTGCGCTTCCCAGAGTAACCACTGCTGGGAACAGACTTGCGTGTCTTCAGATGCCCAGGGCTTCCCTACCACGCCGACCTGCCAGCCCTGCAGAATGCAAAAAAAGCCGCCAGCACAGAAAACAGCGGTGGTGTCACTGGCAGGACAACAGGCAGAGCAAAGGCATCGAGGTTACGCTAGGGAACAGAGGAAATTGCTGCCGAACACAGGAGCAAGATGCCAGTGTCTGGAGGCTGATAATCCTTCCACAAAGAGAACTTTGTGACATACGTTTGTAAGCTAACGACTGTAAAGAAACAGTAGGCTTTTCTGTGAAGTCTCTGTAAACCAGAGATGCTCAGTGATAGGAGTTTCACTCGGGATTTCAGCCAGAGGAGATGGCACGCTGCAGGCATAAACTAATATATTCATCACTAAAATTCTACACTAGGCACAGAAATAGCTGAAAACATTAAGGAATATTGTTATTCTAACTCAGCCTTATGCTTTGCTACTCTCTCTGATTATTTTAATTGCCAGGTGAAGTATTAAGGCAAAGCATGCTCAGAACAATGGCATCTATACCTCTATTAATTTCAGCCTAATATTAAGAAGGAGCAGCGGTGTGAAGGAGCCAAATTATTACAGCCCCTGAACATCTGAGACCAGAGCAAGCCCTGCTAGCAATAGGAAGAAAGAGGTGAGGATTAACAGAGACCATTAGCTGCACATCACCTACAACCCTTATTAGTTCTGCTATTTGTTAGAGGGAGGAAAAATAAAGCAGTTGGATATTACAAGAGAGAAATCAAACGGCAGAAATGCAGCCGTGTTTTCTGAAGTGCAAGTTTCATACTTTTGACTTCTGGAAGAGGATGCGGGCACAGCCTCCAGGCAAAAGCTGCTGAAAGAATCAGGGTGGTTAGACTAGGGTGGAGGGACACTGCATACCTGGAAGGAAACCCACTATTACCACCGGGCTCCATCAAAACCAGGAGCAGCGGGCTGAGGCTCAAACAGGACAAATTCAGCTTTAAGAAAACCTGACAGCCAAGGGAATTGCTTTCTGGAACAGTTTTCGTACAAACTGTTATGGTGTATTCACGGGCATCCTAAAGACGAGCAGGATTTGGTCCTTGAAGCACAGCGTTACCAGAGGCTCCAGGTGGCACAGCCGTAGCAGGGATGGCTGCCACCGCGTGCTAACCAGGCACTACCCACCAGCAGGTTTCAGAGTGCTCAGGCCAGATCAGCTAGTGACACGTGAGAAGCATTAGTAACACAGCTGAGTACTAATTGAGTCACACAACCGCAGGAAACTCACTGAGTTCACCGCATCTTCTCCCCCTCCCCTCCCATCGTGGGAATGGCAGGAGAGGAGATGTTGAGGAGAGCCAAGCGAGGCAGACAGATGACCTACCGAGCTGGGTAACTGCGCAAGATGATTCACACAGCCCCAGCCGTGTGAACGGCCTGCAAGCACATCACTGCTCTTCCCCATCCAATAGTAAATACTGGACCCAAGCCATTTTATTTCTCTTGGGGAGACTCCCAGCGTTGTTTTGGCACAAAAACAACAGAGCAGCCGTTCCCATTCTCCAGCTATGGCAGTTTACTCCAACCTTTCTCAAGCTCTCAGCTCATCTACTGTCCTCCTGCCTTTCAGGGTCCCTGAGGGACCATGACTACCCTTTTTGCCCAAGGTCCAAGCTCTCCAAAGCCAACTGGGCTCCTTAAACTGAACTTGTTGGGCCTGTGAACCCTATTTCAAGCCATTCTTACCCAGTAATGCATTTCCCAGATGCGATGCTCAAATGGCAACCGGCTAGAAACCTGTTCTGGTGGAGACAGCTGTGAAATCCAGCACCTGGCTGTGGGAAAGCAGAGGTCACTTCCCCAAAGCTAGTGAAAACAAAGAGGTGTCAACTCATTTGAAGAACGAATAGCAACATCCATACCAAGACAGACAGACCAAAGGAAGCATCAGTTTTGAGAGCGACGGGAAGACGAGAGATTCCACCAGCAAAAATAAGTACACTGCGTGCATCCCCATGCGATGCATGCAGCTACTCCTCCGCTGCAATTGCAGCATCTCAGTCATATCCATCTCAAGTATTCCACATCACTTCAAGCCGTAATAGAGCAGATTTTTGGTGTTGATCGCACTCTCACAGCGCTGCACTCGTTCAAGCTAACCATGGGAGATGAGGGTAGATAGCCCCTACTGTTGTCTTGGACACTGAACCTGAACCCCTGCATCAGTTCTCCCCTCTCCTTTTTCCACGATCCAGCCAAATAGCAAGGTATCCTTGGATTGACACGCCAGCTTTGAGAAAATGAGAAAAGCGGGTGCTATTAATGGACATAATGCACTCGGTGCTCCCAGGGTACACCCTCTCCATCCCTCTGGTCTCCCAGAGGTCTGCGACCGTCCCACTCGAAGGGCTTCAACGCATCACTTCAGGGTGCCCAAAAATTCATGGCCCTATAAAGGCCCCCAGCTCCCTAGGCACGAACTTTCTATGCAAGTGGAGGGATGGTATCACGTCAAGATGACCCCAGAGCAGCGAAGGAGACAGGTACACAAACAGGCTCGTCTCTGTAAGGCGATGCAGCGTGACATGGCTGGAGGGCAGCCAGGAGCAGAGAAGCTGGGAATGCATTCAGAGGAGACCTACAGCGAAGATAACTTTACTGCAAAAGAATGTTTTAGGGGTGAGTCGTGATTGTGAGAGAAGATACCAAATAGTAGTTTGGTACTGGTCTATAGAGCAAATCTATTCTGCTGAACCTAAACACCCAACTAAGCAAACCCTTACTCTGAATTTTTGTGGCAAAGGTGTTTAATATTAGAGTCTCGTAGTCTCTTC
Organism: Aptenodytes forsteri; assembly: GCF_000699145.1. NCBI lineage: Eukaryota > Metazoa > Chordata > Aves > Sphenisciformes > Spheniscidae > Aptenodytes > Aptenodytes forsteri. Next base: position 1,188,811 of record NW_008795320.1, read on the forward strand.
TCCTCTGTATATAGAGAAAAATTCACAATCAGGCTGCAGTTCGTGGAGAATTGACAGAAGGTGCGTTCATATCACCAAATTTTAGTCTGATACAAACTTAACACTGAAGGTGACAAGAGGTACAAGGAAAGGAGAAAACTGGAAAAAACGGGTTACAAAATCACAGCATCTTAAGGTACCTCTTAGGAGACTGAAACCTGAACAAGGCCACTGGAGAGAGAGAATCGGGACGTTGCCCCAGATCTTTTTCTGATATATTAAACTGGGACTATCTCAATTATACTAAAAAAGCCATACACAGACTGCCACAATCTCAAGTTTTCCCTTGACTATCTGCACGTTGCTGATTGTGTCTGATTGAAAATGCAGAGGACTTTTGCACATGCTGCAGAAATTAAATTCTTAGAAAAGCATTTCGAGCACACAGGAGGGAAGGAAAGGTGGTTTGTAAGTTCGTGTGTAGAAGAGGTGAAGAGAAGGGACATTAAAGAATGGTCATCACCGACAAATTACAGACTGTGGGGAAAAATGTGGTAACTCAGCTGTCAGTCAGGGACATGAGAGGGACCTTCTGAAGAATGAGGTGTCATTAAGTGGTGCTGGATGAGCGTCTAAGAAAATGCTTTGAGCATCTCGCTGAGCTCAAATTAGAAGTGGAGAACTGTAAGTCCTGTCCTGTTTCAAATGCAATCCAACTTTGAGCAGAGGCTGTTGAGTTTGGAAGTGGGTTTTGGTTGTTTTTTTTTTTTTAAAACGAGCAGTAGAGACAGGGCACAAATTCACCTGTCAGCTTGACTGAGAGCAGCAACGCCAGGAAGGTAGCAGGGCAGCCTTATTTTGTCCAGCCTTCTTCCAAGATTACAGCGTTCCCCAGCACACTTTCTGAGCCAAGGTTGCTTTAATGCCTGCCTCAGAGTACAGTTAGTCATGTCTAGTTCTGCAGAGGCACACACTATAGTTAAAAAATATGTGGGTCCTCTGAGTAAGTCACTCTCACCCTCTGTTTCAGAGCTCCACAGTGAGCAATGAGGAAGGAGAGCCCCGAGGCAAAACCACAGACCTGGAGACTGCAGCCCGGGTTCCTACACCAGCTCCGCCACAGCTTCCCTGCATGACCTTGGGAAAACCACCGACCTTCTCCTGCGAGGCCACTGTAAATTTTAACAAAGCACTTAGACACAGACAGAAAACAGCATTTGTCACAGAGGAGACAGGATTCTTGTCAATGCTGATAAAGCTGTAAATGTGCTTGCACAACGACCAGCAGCTAACCAAAAGAAATCCTTTGCACAACCCAGAAGTTAACTATTATTCCTCTATGGATCACCTGTTGCAAGATCTCAGATGACACTGCAAAAAGTACTGAGATAATTTCACACCATTAAAAAAACCCACCAAATATTTTGTAAGTTACATTCATCATTAGTAGGGAGCTAACTAACAAAAAAACCTGCTCAAAACAACCTAAAGGTTTGAATTACAGCTTATCTCAAAAGCCCGCATAATGTGTTTGCAGACTGAGTAACCATTTTTGCTGAACACAAGGTTTTACTACAAAAGAGGATCAACTTTCACTCTACAGCTGCTCCAATACGCAGCCATGACATAAAAGCCCCCAGCCCTGCATCAGAGCCATCTCCCCTCCAACCAAGGGCAGGGGCAGCTCCTTCAGCTGCAGACAATCGAACCCTGGAGGGTACAAGCCCAAAAACTGAATTTCTGCCTTCTGAGCTAATCTGCTTTGTTTTTAAAAGGAACCAGGCTTCTTGGGGACAGCCCCAAAATACTTCCCGTTATTCCTTGCACCAAAGCATAACAAGCTTTCGTCATTCTTGACAGACCTGAGCTTCCCAAAACTTGTGTCTCCAAAGCTAGCCCCACCAGCTCCATCACAGCAGCATTAAGAGCATGCTAGGACGAAGGCTTTCATCCTAGCAAACATTTTGTGCCGACTAGTTCAAGTGCAATAGTTCAGAAAAAAGGTTTCTTATAGAGCTTGAAGAAGAGCTTGGATGTTTAGCTGCTGTCCCACAAAAACCAGCAGTTAATTTGTTTTTAGCCGCTTTCCTTGAAGACTGAAAGAAAAATTAAGAAGAGCAGGACTGGTTTGGGAGGCAAAGACTTGTAAAAGCAGTTTACGTGACTCATGCTTCCGCCCCCCCTCCCCGAAACCAATGAGAAGGGGCAGCAAGTGTTGTTCAGCACGCTAAGGAATCATTTCCTTTTGTTTCAGGGGCTGGCTGCAATAGGATTAAAATTGGCAGTATGCGCCCTTCACAACTGTTGTGCAGAACTACCCTCTCCTCATCTCCAGTTTCAAAGTCAGGCACGAAAAATCCATATATTGCGGATCTTCGGCAAGCTCCGTGCTTTGCATCGGTCACGGTGCAGCGGGTGTGACTTTGGCAGAAGCGCAGTCTTTGCTGCAACAGGGAAAGGAAAAGGAGAGAAATTACTGGCAGTGCGGGCCACTCCTGTTGGCACGGCTTTGCAGCCGTAGCAATACTTTATAAGGAAATTTCTTGGACGATGCTGCCTTATCCTCATGTTACTGAGGTTTTTTTCTATTCCGTTGCAGATGCTCTACAAAGTTATTCTTAGCAGGTATTCTGTATAGAACCAAAGCTGTCCCCAGGCTAGGGGCTATCTGCAGAAACACCAAAACAGATTTGAGATCTGCTGTGGAAATAAAGCATCCCTTCAGTTCAGAGCTACTGAAGTCAAGACCAGAAGAAGCAAAGACAAGACAAGTCCCAGGAGCTTCAGGTTTAAGAAGCTCCTAGTACAGATGATGTAATACGGTTAAATCAGCCTTTGTCCAACCTTTGGCTATTAACCATCAGAGACCTGCTGGTATGCTTCCAAATGCTGAGAATCGATTACATTTCATCATCAGGCTACGGTAATATTCAAATGGGAGGCTTCCAAGGAAAGTTCAAGTTCTTAATTTGTTTGTACTGGGGGTGCCAGTTTCTTCCAGATCAATGATTTACCGCACCTGGCACAGTCCCGGCCATGGCCTCATGGCTACACAGAAAGTCCAGATTAATAAAAACCGACTTATGTCTAATTTTTAAAAAGATTAAGAATTCCAACACTGCTGTCTTAGTTCAACTCCAGCCCAGGCTGGAGGCACCAAGTTCAGGACTACATCAAAGACGTTGAGGAATAGGGTGTATTGTCTGCGTTTTGGGGTTGTTGTGGGGTCCATCCCCCCCCCGACAAAGGCTGGTCTGACCTGGGGGATGTGGATCATCCATTTCCATCAAACAGTTACCAATAATAAATCAAGCTGAGGAAAGCAATAGGTAGAAAGCAGAGATGCACTTCAGGTGTAGAAGCATGGCACCCAAACGCATGGCTGACTAATTTGGCTCTTACTAGACACTTTTGCACACACATTTTCCCCACCGCCTTGTACAGCTGGCATCATGTAACAATAACACCCTGAGTCTCTCTGGGCTGGACTGGCAGAAAAGCTGAATTCTAAGGAAAGAACAGCTCATGTATGAGCTCCTGTGTACACAGAGTGGAGAAGGAGAAACCCAAAACAGAGGAGATTTCTCCAGCCCAAGTTGCCATCAAGACTTGTAAAAAGCAACTTTCCTTTCAGATTTTTAACTGAAATAGCTGAGTGCCTAATAAGCAAACTGCAACTGCCTTTACTCAATCAAATGGCATTTGGGAATTCCAGATTAATTCCAGTGAACTACAGCAACAAGCAACTGAAAGTTGCCAATATCCATTTTATTTTAATACGTATGAACAAGATTTAAAATGCCAGAGGGCAGGGGCTGTATGTACAACTAATAAAGATGTCTGGTAGCTTAAGTGATCTGGAGACAGTTCTGGGATTCAAAATTTAAACCAATACTAAACAAATGAGCTGGTGCAGAGGACCAGAGGAATGCTGGCCTCAGGGCTGAGGAATGCAAGCCCGTCCAGACGGCAGCAAGAGAGCAGCTGTATGTGCACCCTGTGCTGGGATGGGAAACCAGCTGGAAATATGTAAAGTTACTGCTGTTTAGGCATTTTTACATATATCTATACTTAGAAAAACTAGATAAAGAACAAGCAAACCTGTTCAATGACAATATGCCTATGCAATTCTGTTCCGCAACTTGAAAGCACAAATTCAACGAGATTCAGATAAGAGATTGAAGGCTTTCACACTAGAAAGTTAGAAATCAATTATAGAAACAATTGACAGTTGGATTATTCACCTAAAGCCCCTGCACCCTCTCAGCGATTTGCATTTCAAACAGACCGAATTTCACAGCAGGACGGATCGTTTCCCCATCTTGTCTACAAGTTCACACAGGACTCAACTGTTCTTCCAGTTAGCCCACAACCAGGGCTTCCTATCTCACCAGAAAAGAAAAGGCTTAGTTTAAAAATCATAGTAAGCATTTTTGCACATCGATAGAAAAGTGCTTAGGCAGCTCTAAACTTCAAAGAATTTATTACAAGCCAGACAAACCTGGTTCGGCACAGGCCAGCTCTGAGGCTCACTGATTGCGTGTGATACCGTGAGCGGTGCTAGAGCATCACCGTTTTCTAAAAAACAAAACCAAATCCGATATTTATACGACCCGCACCATAGATGCCACCATACCATCTCATTAAACAGCGATGGGTAACGTCTTGCACGTCTGTCAGCATCTCACACACCAAAACAAATGTCAGGGTTGCCCAGTCATGTGTGACTAACTCGGTCAGCTCCTAAGCCAGCGACCACAACACCGAGCACCTCCACACAATACTGTCAAACAACGAAAGCTCAGCTCTGCAGCTGGAAACGACCATAGGGTTACATTCACGTTTACCCAGAGTTTAGGTGTTTCAAAGGAAAGGCTGGTTTAATTATCCTGGCTGTTTGCCAGTTTGGCAGGAGCAGCCTGCCCAAACTTCAGGGACCCCCTTTTTCCTTCCCAAATCTCCAACGCTCCTCAGCCGCGGCTCTTCCAAAAAACCTAGATTATCTCAGGCCAAGGAGCAGGAGAATAGGAAACCGGGCTCTGTTTACTGCTAGCTGCTCAGAGGAAAGCCCATGGGGGCTGTCACTGCTGAAGGTTAGCTCGGTGCGCAGGTGGAGCGTGTGGGAGGGCAGGAAGGACAAAAACCAGAGCCAGTAAGAACTGACTCAGCAACGCTCACCCCCTTTCATTATCTCAGATCTTGAAGCCGAAATGTTAAAATACACTTTCAAAATGAGAAGGCGAGCGGGAGATGGTTTATATAATACTGCTGGAAGCAGGCAGACTAACTCATGCAAGTTACCAAGAGCACAGATGTATTGGGAAGCTGCCGATGAAAGATCGTATCGCGAGTCATCGACAGTAATTGGGTGCTGCAATAAGCCGTTAACGTGCAGAAGCACATTTCAGGGCTTAGTGCGGGAGGAGGCTGAAGGACAGCCTTCCCATGCAGGAAGGGATGGGATCGCAGCCCACATGACGGGAAGGGAGAGTCCCACCCAGCACCGCGAGGGCAGCAAAGGACAAAGTCTTTACTCCTGGCTGTCAACATCAGCTTGAACATCCAAACACCACAGCTTTGCAGACACCACAGGGTATAGTGTGTTATCATTTCCCCTGAAAATAGCTAAAAAAATTCTTTGAAGAATTAACTATGCCCCAAAACAAATAATACTCAGTAAAACAGGAGTAATGTCGCAATTTAAAAAATACAGACTTTTTTCCTTTCTTAGATAGGTAAGGAATAGAAGCATCATCAAAGCTGGCAGCTGCTGGTATAAATAGAGAGGCCACCAGGGCTGGCTGAAGGGCCACCATGAAGAAAACTGACAAAACGCCCGCTGTACTTGTTTTTCCATTATCTAATATTAGGCCATGTAGGTATTTATGAACCATTCTGCAGTGCATTCAAGCTAATTCCCAGAAAATCACGTGCCTGCGCAGTGAATTCAAGATTAGGAAGCTTTCCAATGTTTTCTTGAGAAGAGATGTGATCACCATGCAGTACTAACAGCAATTTGAAAGTCTGCCTTGTTGGTTGGCTGCCAGCTACTGACCCAACGAGCATCTTATTAAGCCTCCAGTCATCTCTTCCCAGCTATTTGTGTCAAACTGCGTGCTCTGAGGCTTGAAGGGTTTAAAACAACTTCAGACTGGGGGCAGAAGGACAGATACTAGTTACAGAACCTCATTATAAAACATTTGAAGAAATACTAAGTGCTCAGAAATTAGTGCTCATATAACAAGTACATGACAAGAGCCTCTCTGGTCTACAGCTGCAAGAATAAGTCAGTAGTCATCAGGCCTGAAAGGCTTGTTTAATTTCTCTGTAAAAAAAAGAAAGTAAAAATGCCAAAGATGTTTCCAGCCACTTTGGACAATCAGTCATCATCAGTTCCCACCTCCTTCAGCCTAGGACACGAAGGGCATGAGTCACGCAAGCCACTGAACAGGGCAACACCTCTGTCCAGATTTGACAGCCTGATGGGGAAAGGCGCCGGGTTGCTGCACCCCCTAACCCTTCTCTTCCCTGGGATGTACACTTACAGTGCTCAGAAAGCAAAAAAAAGCCTGTTAAGTCCGTGTAATGATGTTATATTTAATAGAATCCACGTAGATGCCTGTACGAACAGCCCTGCAGTGACTGGGACAAGAGCTACTGGCCGTTAAGTTTCTTATTTGAACAACATTAGCTCTTTATGCAGCCTGCCTCTTCCTACTGTTCCACTTCTGGACAGCTGCTAAGGGCAAAAAGCACTCAGTCTGCACTGATTAGCTATCTTCAAGGAAAAAAATCACGCCTAGAGGGCAAGGCAGCTGAAAGCTACCCAAAAATCTTGCTACAAATTTTTGTATGAAACAGCACCTTATTTAGACAATTTGAAAAATGTTACAGAGGGACACTATGGCTGGGAATTTGCATAATGGGCGTCTACATCTTGCTTACCTAACGGGAGAAGAATCCTGTCTGTCAGTAAGTCTAGACTGTGGTGTTGAATCCAGGGGACCGAGGAATCTCCCGGCCAGAAATAACACCTGGCGCAGGGCAGGGTGCTGCCATCTGCTGACACCCACCGCTGGGACGGCGAGGCGGCCGAAACCTCGCTTTTTGTAGGCATCTCTAGATCGGGACTGCTCTGCGGAGCTAGGGTCAGTGCTAAGAGCGGCAAGAAAAGCCATCCTCCTCCTTGCAAAGCCTAAGCTGACTCTTCCAAGCGCTCCAGGGAGACCTGCAAGGAGTAGCGTCCCCTGTAGTGCCTCGCTCCACTGTGCTGGCTGGACCGCGCTGTTAGCTGCAGCTGCAATTAAAGCAATGGTAGCGTGACAGTCTATTTTGTTAAAATGTATACACATTATTTAATATTAAAAGGCTACAGCATAACAACAGCTTTCACATTTAAAATACTCCAAAGGCTTAGGTGGCTTAACAGAGACCTCTGCAGTTCAGACCGGCTCACTGCAGGCAGTTACTCTAAACGCAGTTTCTCCCACTGATCTGCATTTTAGAAGATAAGATACCCAAAAGGCACAAAGGTGTGCGTTTAGCCACCGTTTCCACCTCCAAAAGCCTTGCTTTCTGTGCAGAAACACAGAACCACCGGCTTTGGAGTCACCTAAATCTCAACTCCTCCGAGCGACTGCAGCAGAACAGCAACCGTTTGTCATCTGTCCAGCTTTCCCTCCTGCCCCAAAGCAGCATCAGCCTGACCCGCTTCTCCCCAAAGCCCCAGCGGGGATGTCGAACGCCTCCCGAAAACAGGGAGGTTTGAAACACGCGCTCAGCCTCCTGCCCCTTCAATTCCAGCGGGTACACTAATAGAAGCAAGCAACGCTCCTTCTTTTCTTTGAAATACAGCACCCTTGATCTAAAGATAATCCATCTCTAGGACGACAGAAGTATGTGAGCAAGATACTCTATTCTCAGCTATGGGTTTGTCATCTCACCAAGCTTAAGTTCCTTTACCTTGCTGGTATTTCACACATGGGACAGGAAATATAGGATTTCACAAAAGGACTGCTGATGCACGAAGGGACTTTTGAGGCTCCACGGAAAGCACTCATGCCAAGTATTACACTATGAAGATGGACCAGAGAAAGGCGACACCAACACTCGCGTACCGCAGTCCGTATCCCCCTGTGAAATTTTCAGCTACCGAGTGCTCCAAGCAGCAATAGATATCATTTCTTTAAAGCCTACTGAAAAGATTTCTAAGTATTCCGTATAAGCAGCTGCACTTAAAAGTCAGCATCTGGTGCCCAGCAGGGCAACGATGGACAAATGGGACGTAGTTAGACCCAACTGCATCACGTCATGCGTGGTGCCACAGACCTGCCATCCGTACGGCAGACAAGATTCGAGACCTCGGAAGAAAAAGATACGTGAAGACAAGGTTGTGTGAAAAACTGCAGAAACTATTTTGGAAAAGGAAGCAGTGGAAATACGCTGGTGAAATGCTGTTTCTAGGAAGTCAGAGCAGACCGAACGCCATGCTTAATCTCACCGTCATTTCCTTCAAGCACACTAAAGTTTACTTGTCCGATGCGGCCCATCTCCTTTACGCAGTGAGGTCAGTGAGGCTTACTAGAAGGTGAACTACAGCTACAGGCATCATTTCAGTTTGAATCAAATTTAAATATTGCATTTGGGGGCACACAGGGAAAGTATCAAAAAACAGACAAACCGGTCTAAAACTTTCAGAACAATGCTACTGATTTATTCTGTGCTCTGAGATCACACAAAGTTCTAGGGCAATTTAAAACAGCACAACTGATATTTAGCTTATTTCTTCCATGGAAAAGTCATGAGGCTTTAATCACCACGCTGCTTCATTAACTGGAGATTACTAATTACAGGATTTATTAGTCAGTGCTACCAGACAATGTTTTAGTGTTGATTGTTTGTATAGGGAAGATCGGAACTGACGATTTAATAATTTTAATGGAATACAAGGTAATTTGCAAGAGCTGTCCTCAGCAGCATGGACAAAAATCATTATGGTTTTGCCTTGTCGCATACTTCCAGAAAGCAACAGCTTCAGTGGGACCAATGTGAAGCCAAAGATGAGAGAAAACAGCACAGGACAAGTGAGGCATGCACCTTAAATCACCTGTTGAATCTCCTGCCTCTACCTTGACCATTCTGCTTAGAGGGCAGGGAGAAGACAGGACATTTGCAGCATCTAATATTCCAGCACAGAGCAAAAAAGCTATTATACAGAATTAAAAGGCCATCATTTGCAGTATCTCCTGTTCGTGTGCTACTGGTTAACACGCACATACGTTCCAGCAAAGGCTAGATAAAAAAGGAAACTGAACTTCATCATCCAGCTACAGCAGTTAAAGCCTGCTGCTTCCCTTGGCTCCCAACAAGAACAAAGGCTCCCACACACCCCTCACGCCTTCTGACTAAGAGGGACATGTCTCCTTCGGAATCTACAGATCTTCTTCCCTAATTAAGGAGGTGGATTACTGTTACATAACGAGCAGAACGTCGCTCCACGCGGGCAGCGAGTAATCACCAGCCTTTGTCTCGGACCGGCAGGAGCACAAAGAGTCAAATCAGAAGAGCACCTCGGAATAGCTAACGTAGTTGGGCAAACACCACAGCGGTATTATCTGCTGTGGCATTTTCCCGCTGTAGCAGGTAAAACTTAACCATCAATGGAAGGTAAATTCATGATGAAACGATAACTGCAAGTTTCACAAGGGTAGAGTTCTTCTTGCTCACCTTCTTACTGCAGTGGAGCAGTTTCGGCTACCGTCTCGTCAGGCACGCTTGCTGCCGGGGATCCCAGTTATGATTCCTTCTGGAAAGGAAACGGGAATTCAGGAGATCCATCACTGATATACTAAACAGATGGTGCATTATTAATGAAGTTATAATTTGGAATAATATCTTTTACTCCATTGACTGCGACTTTATAGCAATATTTACTTCAATAATGAGTGTAATAAGGAAGGCACGGCATTCACCGCAGTTGTCTGGTTTTACTGATATCAATTTTCATACCGAAGAACTCAATGTCCCAGGTATGTTTTGAAATTAACATTGATTTGTTTGAATTTTATAATGTTTCCAAGCACATCTTTATTTTGTTGCATACAATGGACACACATTGACAGGGAACCCATTTTCATTTGTTTTTATAAATAACACGCACAAAACAGTCACACCGTGTATTTCAGACACTTAATCTGAATGTGTGGCATCTGAAACTGGAGATAACTAGTGCTTCAACGACTGGATGAGAGTTCACTTAAATATTTTGCTCTAGATTTCACTGCAGTCTAACTACTGGACTACAGTCAACAGATGTTGAGCGTAAGTCCCCCGTGGTGGGAGAGGGAGAGGTGTTTGCACCTTTGTATTTTGGGGAGGAATGCTGTATAGCAGTGTTTTAGCAAAGAAGCCAGCAGAGTCCTCTGGCTAAACACAGACAAGCTTAGTTTTCAAGAAACAAGCACAAATAAGTGGTCTAGGAATGAGCTGGCCTTAAGAAAGCATTAAAAACACACTGAGAAAAACCAAGTCATGTTTAGCTTTCTCACATGTTGGGATGCTCCCCTGCCACACCACGTTACACGGCTCCGCAGGACGTCCTCCTTCCTGCTTACCAGTAAGACATTGCTCAACCCTCCTCCGGTCAGCCCAACTTACCACACTGGAGTCAAAGCTGTTGTGAGCGAGAGCTAGGGATTAAGTCCAAAAAAATCTATCTGAGCTGAAATCCAACCCTGCTTGTTTTCTCCACTTACTGTCTGAACACAAACAATTTTTTTTTTAAAGGAGTAAAGCCCACGTCATTTACTCTGCACTGGGTTTTAGGCCATGGCTTGCCTTGCCTCTTTCACCTCCGTCTTCCTCAGATTTCAGTAAATCAAAGGGTGAGGAATAGCCCTCTTGCCAAAACAATCATTTTAAAAGCAATTTTTTTTTTTTTTTTTTTGAGAATAGCAATTCTCACAAATACCGTATTCCAAACCAGAGTGGCAAATGCCAGCTATCCACACAAATATGAAGGTGAGAGCAAGAGAAAAAGCCTTACTATGAAACAGAAGAACTTGTGTTAGGTTAGGAGACCAAGGGACCAAAAAGGAGCATGGGGTGAAAGCGTAAACACTCCAGACGGAGCAAACGGCACAAGGTTTGCAGTCGGCCTCTGAACAGCTCCGAGTCCACCACCACTGATCCACCCCTCCTCCAGGATCAGCAAGCCACTTGCTGCTTTCTCACATTCCCCCTGCTCGAGCGAAGCTTTCCACGGCATCGTCCACACGCTCGCCTGAAGGCAGCCCCTGGACCCCGCCGAGGCTTTGGCGGGAGCAGAGCTGTGCCCGGGGAGAGCAGGTGGAGAGGAGCCTGCGCCTTCCTCCCGGCCCGAAATAGCAAATGCCAAAGCTGGGGCCTCGCTCATTGCAATCATTCCTGCTAAAGCAGCGCAGGCCTGCCTGATCCCCGTTCAGAATTCAGTAATAAACCCAAAGGGACTGAAATTCAGGAGATTTTGTCAATCAAGCGGCATGCCCTTCCCAAAATAAAGTATGGGAGATAGGCAAGGAGCACGTACAGGCCTGTGGAGCTGAAAAACAAGTGCAGCAGCATCTGAAAGGTCCTGCAGGTAAGAAAGGCCACCAGGAACGTGGGAAAACAAGTCCTCAGGAGCAGCGCTTTCTGGGATGCCCTTGCTCTGCCGCCAAGGAGGCATTTCCATCACAAGGAGATGCAGTTCCTGCCTCTCCCTGCAGAACAGGTTAATAAGCCTCTACGGAAAGGGGGTGCGATGAGCAGCCTGGAGGAATTTCAGCCCTCAGTAAGTCAATATGCTCTTCAGCCCTTTCCATACAGGACGGTGTGCCTTTTATAAGGGAAAGGAATGAAGATTACTTTCCCAATATCCTGCTAATTGCTGAAAAAGATGAACTTGCCCCCATAAATCACAGGCTGCGCTGAGCCAGCCTTCAGCTGCAATCCTCACTCCACCGCCTCCCAACTCTTCCAGCTATACGTGATTTCATAGCATGAAAAAATAATTACGGCTTCTAAATCGCAAACAGATTTAAATAGCAAGTAGCTTGGCCCCATGAAGTATGTGCAGTTGTTTAAGTGCCTCTGGTGCTCTGTAAGAGCTGATAAATGCCAAGCTGCTACAGGAATGAGCCACCACCTCCCAGCTGCAGGAGAGCGCACAACGCCTCATTCAAAGACAAGCCACCCAAAATCAAATCTACCTTCTGACTAAGTGAAGTCTTGAAGCTGTAACTAAAGCGAAAACCTGAAATTGACATTACACACATTCTTTATTTTTGTTTGTATCGTTCTTCCTTGAACTTTGTCAATGCACCTGTCATCCTGATTGCTCTTTCCTTTTGTTTTAAAAGCAACACAGGGATTTCTGGACTGCCTTTTTTTTTTTTTAAATCATTCAGCATTTTAAGAGCTGTTTAGGTTTTCTGCAGGCACTACTATTTGAGGACTACTCCAGAACCACAGCAGAAGCCCCTGCAGCTGAAGGCAGTCCCTGAGCAGCTCCCATGCAGCAGGCGGGAATAACACCACCACGAGCACCACCCTCCCTGCAACACACCTACAATTTTGACAAGGACATTTACCACCTCATCACCCCAGACTGGCCATCTCTGCAGTACTGGTTTATGGCCTCTGCAAAGTCAGTTGGGCAGGAGACGTGCCTGTAGGCAGGCCCTTTGCTAGAAGGCTACCTGGCAGGCTGGAGTCAAACTCTGCAGGAGCCAGCACTGCTGCAGGAGCAGCCTCTTGCCTGGGCTCCTCCCAGCTTCCTCCTCCTCCTCCTCCTCCGGTTTGCAATCAGTGCCAGCTTTGCAGACACCCCGAGCTATGCCTGATGAACAACATCACCATTTCTCCTGCACAGACTTTTGAACTGGAAGTTAGTACACAAGGAACAGTTTGCAGCAGGGAAAAACCAACCCAACAACTTTCCAGATGAACACGACACCATCTTTGGCTTTCCGCAGAAACGAGCCTTTTGTTTACAGGCTTGCAGAATCTGACTCCAGGGGCTGGTCTGTTCTTGCTCAGAGAGGGAAAACAAGCCTGACCTCAGCGTGCTGGAATAAACTCTGCCCCCTCCTTCCTTCCACGCTTCTCCCAGTGCAAAGGTAAAGAACATGATATCCAGCAGCGTGACCGAGCTCGCCGAGCGACGCGTGACTGCACACACTCCTGTTTACTGACATCAAAAACAAGACTGCTAGAGCCAAGGAGGTAAACTAACTGGACATGCTCCTGCTGCTGTTCATCAGGCTACGCCGGCCGGCACTTCCCAGCTGGCGAAAGGTCTTCAGTAAGTCAGCTGGCCCCCGGTACGTTAAGTACAGCATTCACTATTTAGCACATACCTCTCCATGCATGGACAGCCATGCTCACAGCAGACACTCCCCTATCTCCCACTTGTACCATTTCCTACACAGTCGATAAGCAGGCTGCAATTTCCTCCAGGCGGATATTGCACACCAGCACTTGCTGGCAACAAAGCCTGAACAAAGAACCTAAAAGTCATCGTGCAAGACTCGGAGTGGCTCTACCATTCTCATTAGAAACAGCTACTCGTCAGCATCGTGCAAGACTCGGACCATTCTCATTAGAAACAGCTACTCGTCATGGGAATTTGTCACACCAACAGGTTTGGAAAAAAACCCTTGTCGTATTTGGACCTTCTTGACCTATGCCCTGTTTACGGTGCGGGCCAGAACCCTTTGCTCAAGCCTGCTCTGAGAACATGCAAGCAGCTAGCAATGCAAGTACCAGCGCTTTAAGAGATACCTTGAAGCGAGTGTGGGCTGCAAGGAGGGGAATTCCTTTCCGAACTAACTGGAAGCGGCAACAGTTGGTAATGCAAAGCATCTCCCAGGGCCGGAGCCTGCAGCTGCCAACGTTCCCTCAAAGTCAGGGCAAGGCTCGAAGGAAGCCAGATCATCCATTCCAGCCCACCAGAAAACCCGCGGTGCCAGGAACTCCGTGGGAGGCAGTCTCTGCAGAAGAGCCTTTCCACAAGGATCGTCCAGCTCACCGGCAGGAGGAACTTGCTATACTTCCCTCAAACACGCCAAGATCCAGCAGATCACGGAGCGGGCAGGCAGCCAATGCTATCAACTATTCCAACTGTGATTAATAAAAAGTTCTATGAAAAGATTAGAGAGAGCTTAGGAATACAAGATTCAAAGACTCATCCTTCTGTAGCGAGTGACTGCTGATTGTGTTCCTAGTCCTTAGGATTTTTAAAGAATGCTTGAATACGTGGCAAAGCGTAAAAGTCAAAGACGCTGCATTCATACGGTAAACAAGACACCAACCCTACCTACCTCCTTTGCAAATGAAGGTCGATGTGCAATGTTCTTGACAATCTGACTTGGGGTTTTAAAGTGAGAACTAGAAAAAACTGCATTTGCACAGGCTCTAAAGACTAGCTCTAACTCCAGCCTGCAGTCTGCTCATTTTGCTATCAGAGTTCAAAGATTTTGAGCACTAAAGAACCCATGCATTTTAGAAAAAACAGAGCCAGTCAGCATGCTATTCGTGCAGAATATTTGTGCTCGACATTCCCTTTCCAGAAGGGAGCCCTGCTCCGATGACAGCAGCGAGATTCAGCCCGCTGCAGGCAGCTCAGCAGTGGGGCTGGTATGGAGCTCTGGCCTCCCTGGCCCAGTGGACGACGCGACCTCGTTCAGCACCGTTAGGTAACGCGGAACAGCTCACGGAAAATGAAGCTGTCAAATAGCAAAAGGCTCCTTTTAAAGATGCCTGATGGATCCCTAATCAAGGAACTTGGGAATTCTTACATGCCGTACCACAGGGCTAAATTAAAGCATTACTGGCAGGTACTGCTGACTGACAGATAACGAACCGACACCGAGATGCATCAGCACGAGACTGTGATTCAGAGCAGTGCTGCAATTATGAGGTAACGACCTGCTGTCCAGCATGGTGCATCTTCTCACTCTGGGCAAGTAGGGCACAGACCCACACCAGAAGTTCAGGTTCCCCCAGTGCTGACATGTTAGTGAAGTTAAAGAGAGAGAAACGCATTACTGAAGGTTAAGTTGCTCAGATCACACTCGGAATTAAATAACCTTAAAGGGATAACCAGCACCGGGTTGAATTCTGCTACTTAGTACTTTAATAATAGGCAAAAGATCTCGGTGCAGAGGTAGACTTTGTCATGTCTCTAAAAATATATACCTATAAACAGTAAATCATTATCAAACAACTGCATCTGGACAACCAATGCAAAATATCCACGGTAAAGAGAGAGCCTGTAAAGTTTAACTTTTCCCCATTAATTCCTCCAAGGGATGAGCAGATTCTTTTTTCCTTGTCCACAGAACTCCTGCCATTTTCCAGCACACAGCCCAGGATTTTTGCTAAGTAACAGCTGCCACAGCCAGTGCACATTTGCTTTTGGAAGCAAATCGCTAATTGTGAAGTTGCTAGGAAGTCTGTTCTGGCAACTTGCTCTGGAACATTTTTTAAGTCCTAAAAAGGGAAGGCTTGGAGGAGAGGCAAGCAAACAGGGCCTTCCCTATGGCCTGCAGTGCTTCACACCTCAAAGGATCTATGCTTCAAGCTCAAAAGCTGCAGAAACCATTTGACAGGACCGGTGCTACTACACTTGTAGCTAAAGTCCCTCCAAAGGCTAAGTCTGACCAGCAGCTGCTCCTGTGAAGCTCAGCTCCTTCAGGGTCTCCGAGCAGAGCAATGGGAAGCATTGCCAGCAGCTGTGCTGCCGGAGGACAGAAAGCAGCCCGGTACCCCAGCTTCATGCACAAAGGCATCTATGCATGAGCGGTTTCACGTGGGGGAAGGTGCAACTCTAGAACACACAGCCCTGTGAAAAAAAAAAAAGGGTAATTCATAACTGAAGTTTAAGTGTGAAATGCCTTAAACACTCATCGATTTAAGGAAAAGAGCGGAGGTGAACAAGGATGGCTAGCATGGAGCAACGCAGCATGGTACACGGGCACCGTATTTACCTACCCAGCCATTCTGCAGCAAGCGGAGTGGTCTGCTGAGCAGTCTGGGGTATTCAGAAGGACAGTTACTACACAATCACGCATTCCTACTCAGGCTTTGTTTTTCCTCTAAGCAAAAGAGGAAAAAGTTTAAAATAAACCTTGCAGACAGCAGCATTCCATTTGCAAGAGTTCATTCTTTAAAGAAACGGGACAAACTAATTCCTCAGTAAATATTTGGGGTTACAACTCTGCTTAGCAGTATCTCGTTAAACACTTCAAGGTTTTAGAGAGCCAGTAATACACTCAGGACAGCAGTCCATGGAAATAACAGGACTTATTTCAGCAGTAACAGAGCTATTTTTAAAAATTTTACTTATGGGATGCCAGTTTCCTGAAGCTGTTTGGAAAATTAAATTTAAAAACGTACAAACACTAATGGAACAAAAATGTGCTATAGCAACAGCCTTCTTTTGCTGGGAGATACACTAGATATGTTTCTGGACTTTCCAACTTACTTTCATCCAAAAAATCACCTTTTCCTCCTTTTGAAGGACAAATTAAGAATAGCAACAAAAAAATCTGTATGTCTGCAGCAAAAAATGTTTGCTTATAGAGAAAGCTTATTCCTAAAACAAAAATCTTCCCGTTTTAGCAAATGCCTCCAGCTGTTATAAACAGATCAAACCAGTGACAATACACTTCTTTACTCTAGGGATGCTTAGGTTTAACATAATTAGATTAGCTCAATGCCTCTGCCAGGCAAATAAGCAATACAAGAAGTTCTTTTATGTCGCTGACAACCTCCTAAAAATTGGAGGAATTTTAAAATGTACACCAACTTAACAACTGCTTGAAACAGGAAGAGGAGGTGAAAGAGTATCCAGCTGAAGCAGCAAGGGAGAATTCATTACACTGTAAATACCAGAGTGAAACACAGATGGGATGCTGAGGTTTATAATTCTTAAAGTGCCATTATAAAAGTGCGCAGGCATTTGCTTTTAAATATTATGACAAGCAGCTGAACGGTGTAAAGTATAGCTGTTTTCATAGGCTGCACCAACAATTCAGGAACTGTTCCAGTAAAACAAATACTAAAGAGCAACAGGCCGTTGACTTCAAATCACTAAAAACACCACACAAAGAAAAATAAAAATGACAAACTAGCATTGCTTCCAAGCTAGCAATAAAGCACTCCCCAGGGAGGGGATCCTTCCCCCTTTCCTACCAGATGCGTAAAGTTCACCCTGTTCTGCCATTACAGAAAGCGAGAAGGGAAAGAAGAAAAATGTCTTGAGGAAGGATTTAGAAGCAAGGTTAATAGTTTTGTTTTAAACGTGGATGTTTCTCCTGGGATACATTTTTATCTCAAAGCAACTTTTGAGGTTATTTCAACGTGCTTTCATGTTATACAAGTGCCCTGTCTTCTAGGGGCTATTGAGCAATTTTATACAGTCAATTAGTAAAAAAACTAAACGCCTTAATGAACCCTGGGAAACAGGGTGCTCTCGATATGTCAGCGATTACTAGGCCAGGGCAGCATCATTTCTGCAAGATGTGAGTCACCAATAAAGGTGCCTTCACGTACCTTTAGGAACCGGGCAAAAATTGACAGGATTAAAACCTGCTTCCTAAATAACAGACAGGTGCTGTGAGAGTCCTGACTGGCAGCAGAGAACTGCTGGTTATTCACCACGCAGAGCTGAACGAAACGAAAGGGTTCACAAATGGGTCCTGAAAACAGAAGCCAAACCCAGCAGTGACAACTCATTCACAGCCCTGCTGCAGAAACAGCTTAAAAAGGGAAAAAAGCACACTGGGCTGGGGAGGGATGCGTGCTTCCATACTTCAGTAAAAATCTGCCTCTTTAGTGAACAAAGATTTGCTTTTGAGATGGAGACTGGCATAAGCATTTCCTGTTTGGAGCCCTAAGGCAAAATATTACAATATAACAAGCTCCATTAGTTTTCCTTTTTTTGTTTTTCTCCCCAGTTCCTTATGTTTTGAATTAAGTCTCCAGTTGACTCTGACTCACAGCAGAGTTCTATGCTGATCCCACGAACATCGTTCCCCTCTTGGAGGAGACACCAAGTGCAAAAAGTAGGGCAAAATGACGCAAGTGGGACAGACGGGACATTTTTTAGGAAAGTGAGGCAAGAGGAAGCGCTGCCGGACCCCTGCCACAGCCTGGGGAGAGGACCAACAGTCACATGATGATATACAGCTCCTAATACATTTGCTAATGAGTCTGCCAGTCAATTACTCACTTCAAATGGTTTCAAGGACTTACGCTCTCTCAGCGTTCTGGAGTCTAATGCTGTTTCTGAGATGACGAGCAGAGGCGGTGCACGCCTGGGAGCTGATGCTGTGCGGTCCAGCTGCCAGGGACACACTGCCCTCTCTTGGAGACTCCAAAACCAGCCCCACGGAAGGACGCTGAAGACCAACACGCTGTTGGCATCTCTTAAAAAAAATCAATTTCTGCCCAAGAGGCAAGTCAGAGGCGACAAGCAACTCTGCTAACGCTCCCCTGCCTGATACATTGCTTTGAGGAAGGAAGTGTGAATGCCTTTTGGAAGAGCTGCTCTTAAGGTAGGTCAGTTTTAACTAATAACCTTGAAGGTACCTTTATGTCATCCTATCAAAACTTTAATCTTTTCACCTGGAATTGTATGGCAGATAATGCATGGCACAACTGCGTCTACCCCGGAGAATATCATAACATCTAAAGAATGGCAATACGGTAACAATCATCACAGAAAAAGAATGTAATTCAGAAAAACCATTCCAACTTACAGGCAACACCTGCACGTTAGCTTTCTGTGTGACCTTGGGGCAATTTTAGACACTTAACACCCTACCTTGGTCAAACTGTCTCTAAGTGGACTCCGAGCGTGCTGCTATCCCATTCACACTACTCACCTCATAAGATATCCCTGGTTTGGGGAGTCAAGGATACAGAGATGTGGAAAATTAACTGTGAGGCAGGAGAGGTGGTCTGGATGGCTTTGTGGTGTACTGCTGCATAAACGTACCTGGTCAGAGAGCGTTCACACCACCTTCTTCAGCACAAAGGCAGATGCGCTCCCTGGCTTGAAAAAAAGGACAGCTCTCCTAAAAAAGGAAATGGAGAGAGTTTTCAGCAATTAAAACATTCCTGCGGGGAATGCCTGACTTTGATCCAACCAGCTGAAGCACCTCACACCTCTTTTTTTTTTTTTTTTCATTTAATGAAGGCAGACATAATAGCCATATGGCTAAAAAAACCCCCCAGCTGAAGCACCCCTCACCCCTTTTTTTTTTTTTTCATTTAATGAAGGCAGACATAATAGCCATATGGCTACAAAGACCCTTTTTACACTGACAGACACATTTTCTCCCTGCTTGAAACCAGGCTAGACTTGGCTATTACAGAACTATTTAAAGTCACCCAATAAGTATGAGGGGCACGTCACATGGATTCAATGATTAGCAGCTTCGCAGCTATGATGGTTGGCCAGCTTTAAGGCTGACTCCTGCCACGGAGGCAGAGCACCTGTCTGCGCTCAGTGCAATTTCATATCTGAGTCTGAAGATGGCTCCATCGGCACAAGAGATGCCATCCACTCATGCCTCCCTATGCACAAGAAAAAAATATCATTAGGCACACAAAGAATGAAGAAATATTCAGAATGCTTAGTCAGCCATCAATCACGTTATTTGTCATATGCTGACAACAATGATGCGGTGATGGCAAGGAAGCAGTCACATACATGCATTATATATTTCTAAAGATGTAAGACTGCGATGTAGAAGCTACAACAAAAGAAACTAGAGAAAAATAGCTTGAGCAGCTCATGGAAGTCAAAGAGAAAAAGAATGACAAAGACAGATTTAACTAAAAAAAGGGAAGAGGAAGGCATATCTGCAGCATTTCATTCTTTGTTCCTCCCCACAACGATCAAATTAAAAAGCCCACACACTTAAATTAAGTACAAGTTAAAGGGGAGCTGGAAATACAGTTATTCAGAATCACTATTTAGGTTAGGAAAATTGCTGCATTATATTCCTTTGTCAAGCGGCAGATAATGAAATCTGCAAAAGAAAATGCGGAATTCGGACCCATCACACAAGAACCAGAAAGAAACCGCGGAAATCTTTGGTACAGGTTTACCACGCAGAACCTAAGGAGCTCTGGCCCCGTGAACACCACCCCGCAGGGCATGAGTGACGATGACAGGACACAAAAGTGGCTGTGCAAAGATCCCAAACCCTTTCCCCCATGTCCTCATCACAGCTACAGCCATCATGCTACCCTCACACACACAGCCCAACAGGGTTTTTTTTGGTTTGTTTCTTTTCAAACACAACATGAAAAACAGAACTCGGGGAGGGCACGTGTCCAGGACCCAATTACAGAGCTGTGATTACTAATAAACCTTTCTTCGGGAACCTTCACAATGTTTAATTTGTACCTTTGAAAACACCTCTGATAAAACCCTGGCTCCACCACCGTCTGGCCAGATTTGTCATTGACTTAAGGGTAAATATCCTCGTCGCAGTTATGTTTACGTTGCATTGTGTCCAAAGCTCCAGATACGACTTGAGTATTTAATTCGTGATGACGGGCAGACACCTCAGCGTTTCCAACGGCCAGCCAACCCCTGCAAACAGAAGGCTACCAAGACCCCTCCAAGGCTTGACCCTAGATGAAACCCTCTAGCAAGGGTTTTGGAATTGGAAACACCCAATTCATGCTAGAACATTTAATGGAAGAAAGCATAAAGGGAATAGAGAATATGAACATTATTATTTTAGGTAAAGCTTTTGCAAGCTTGGGTTTCCTTTAAGGTGCGATAGAAACAATCGGGTAACTACGGCTGGTGCTGCAAGGGGCCACAGGGCAATAACAGGGCTGCTGCTGGTGCTCAGCCAGTTTTCATGGCAACAGCACTAGAACAGATGCTGCAAGCTCTGCGAGGGCAAGTAGCTGCAGAGCTTGTTTCTAGAGGGAACTGTTTAATGTCTAATCATTAACAGTAAAAAACACCCTAGATAAAAGTCAGCTAGCGATAGACTAAAGCAATGATGCATTTCAAGTCAGCAGAGTCATTACAGTCACCAGGAAGCGCGGGATGTTTGCTTGTTCCTGTTATGGCTCTACCGTGTTTCCCCTGCAGAGGGGACAGCTTCACAGGAAACAATATAAGTTAGAATTAGAAACAGTCATCTATTTGTTCTTCAAACCCCTCTCATCCAAACAGCAAGAGCATTCGCTCCAGCACGCTGAAGGCAGCAAGATCAGACGTGCTCACACACATTAGGGCATTTTAAGCTGCTGCTGCCATTAAAGATGAGAAGCAGCAGCGGCAGCGTCGTGAGCTTGCTTGCCACAGGGACTGCAGAGTTACGTAGTCTGAAAGGTGCAAACTTAAAATGTGTCAACGCCATTACTTGCCCGGTAAGGTTGTGAGGGCATACCACCCCCAGTGTGCACCTGTAGGACCCTATTCTGTGATAAAGCAGCAACTTGGGACTCCCGTAAGAGCCTGAGATAGAAACGGAGGTGCATTAACCATCGTGTGGCACATCTGCCCTGTGGAAGAGATGCCAGACGTCCCGTGCTACATGCCTGGACCGGGACGGGCAGGCTCTAGGCACAGTCACGGCACATGCACCGTGCGGCCCAGCCGTGCATCAGCGATGGTCTCCTACCTGCAGCTTCCGAGCATCATCAGCTGCTACGGCTCCAACCCGGCTGTCAGACAAACATGGGCACCGCTAAGACGACATGCAAAACGTCCAGTCCTCTTACCCTTCCAAGAAATCTGCTGCGTTAAGACACCCGCTAGACTCACTCCAGTCCAGCCCACGAGGCATCAGTATCTACCAGCCCGCGTACTGGAACAGAGAGGCATTTGTTCCCTTTCGTATCAACCCTACTCTCTGGGCTAAAATCCAGAGACAACTGCCGAGAGCAAAACCCCTCAGCTGCCGAACAGGCACGAGGTTCCCAGACCCTCCTTCCACACGCCTCCGTCCAGGAGGGGTGTCCGCCTCGAGACCCCTCCTGAGAAAGCCTCCGAAGCTGCAGCTGGAAGCCAGCACAGGGGAGGTTGCTGCAGCTGGAGCCTGGTAACACGTGAAATAAAACAGAACTAAGCCAGATCATTTTAAATAGATATAAATCGTTCTTTTTCTTCACTACCAGAGGTATGTAGACTCCATGGATGAGCATGGAGAAAGCCTGCATCAGAAGCGCCATCCGCATCCTCACTAAACCTTTCCTTTTGAGTACCTTTATCGCCTCACCCCCTGCCAAAAAAACCCTGTTAAAATAGACCCAGTGTTCAGAGACAGGTTCTAAACAAATTTAACTGTAAAAAAAAAAGTCTAAAAGACTCTATGAAAAAGGCAGCAGCACGTCAGCAACCATATCTGTCTTCGCTTCCTGAAGCTAAAACATCGCTCTGTCCATCACGCAATAACCCCAGGCCCTGTACCCAGCTGTAAACGTGGTGCTCTCTGCCAGGAGATGCCTCCGCAGAACCAAGCATCTCCCGCTGGCCACGCAGGACTCGCTGTCTTTCCACGAACGCAAAGACAAAAGCCCACGCGACACGGCGCAGCACAGCCCCATCCCTGCCCAGCTGATCCACAGCAGCGGACAACGAAACGGCAAGGCTTTCAACACCCAGCTTCACACTCGGAGATATTAACAAAAATTACTTAGGATTACGAGATGGCACCACAAAACAAAACGTTCATTGGTTTTTAACAGAGCTGTTTACCGTTTGTTCTTAATCTCCAGCCCCTGTATTTTATAGCAAAAGTACTCACATAACAAAGCTTTGCTGTGCTTGAGAGCATCACAGAAATAGGCCTTTTTTTAAAAAAAAAATATTCAGAAAGGGGTATCTGAATAATACTTTGCCCTTTTTTGGTTTCTTTTATTGAAAGCTTCTTAAGAAGCAATGGTTTGCTTCCCTACTAATCTGGCGTTGAAGAAAAAAAATCTCAACTGCCTCGTTACAATCACGTTGACGCTCCTAAAAATCTGCAGAGACTTGGGAAGTTCTTGAACTCTGTTGTCCCAGAGACAGAGCATCACTACTGCTCTGCCTTTGTACCCAGCAGGAACATCACCCCCTTCACCCACAGCCACGATGCAAAGCCAGAACCGTACAGATATACAGGGTCCCTACGAGCCTGCTGAGCATGTTGCAAAGCAACTTATGCCCAGCCACTGGGATTAACAAAGATCATCTGAACCTGCGTCCCCCACGATGGACCAACTTTGGCAGGAGCTCAGAGTGAAGGGGTCCATCCACCGTGGAAACACCAAGTATGGTTCACATCATACAGAAGACGACAGCAGGAGTCCCCAGCAGCCCGAGAGCCAAGCTGACTTGTGGCAATGTAATTTCAACTCTCCTCTTCGCACGGCTGTCTTTACTCAGACCAGCTAATGGAAGTCTGATTTGCAAGAACAAACCTTGTAAGATCGGAGCAGCAACCGCTATTGGTAGAAACCTGAAAAAGCCTTCAAATGCCACAGAAAGCCCACTCCTAATGAGATCTGTTTCAGTGTCACAGAAGCCAAGAAAGCAAACTAATAATATTCATAGAAATGGATTAGAGCTGAATCTTCTGTAAACCTGGTCATGCAAAGAAACAAGGAAGTTCACATTCACGGAGAGGTATTTGCCAGCTCTTGGTGCAAACATGAAAGAGGTCATGAATTTATGAGCTCTCACTTACGAATCCATTCTTTTCTAGCACATTTATACAGCTTGCAAAACCTTGAAAAGAGCACTTGGCGACAAGTCTGCCGGCGAGCTCTCTGCTCCCTGAATTCGTTATCATGCTCATTTCCTGCGGTCTAAGGGAAATGCACGCAGGCATTAGGGACAAGTACTGGATCATATAACAGGCTCACCTGCTCCTTAACTTTCTACTCCAACGACTAGTTCCACAACAACCCTTTAAATCAGGATGCTAATAAGGATAACGCCTGGAAGGAAGGTATAAGAATCAAGAGCAAGAGCACTGTCAACTTTCATCCTCCTCTATTTTTCTTAGACAAAATTAAACGCTGCTAGTGAAAATGGTTTTTTACTTTGATAATCTCACTTAAGTTTGGTCTACATAACAACACAGGCCCCAGGGTGAAGTGCCTAGTATTTTAAAATGAAAAAAAAAAAGTTTTAAGAATTCTACTATTTATGATTGCCCGGTGTTACCAGCACTTGGAAGAGGAAAGACTCCTGGTCGGATGCAGCCTGCAAGCAAGCTCAAGTATCAGCCAACATTAAGCAGAAGAAATACAGAAGATATGGGCAAAGGCCTCTCAAATACTGTTATAGGATTAAGTGGAAAGTGTCCAAGACCTTCCTTCCCACCCAATCGTTATATTTTCTTTTTAATCAGCATAAGGCTACAGGTTAAGCCAGCAGGTCCCTCGTTTCTTGGGTTTGAAGGAATGGGAATTTACAGTGCAATATCATTCACAGCAAGCAAGCAGCCAACAAGAGAAAGATGGAGAGAAACACAGAGCCAACACAGAGCCCTTTTGCAGTAATTAAAAAAAATACTGCATTTGATTCATTTTTACCTTGTACGCACTTAAAAAAAATTCAAGTAGCATTGGGACAACTTCTCAACAGAAGCCATCCACATTGCTCTGCCTGGCGGTCCAAAACCCGATCCACGGGCACTAGGACTCAGGTTAGCTCGATACAATCTGGCCCCGCAGGAGTTTGAACCCATAATTACAGCATATCACAGCAGTCTGCACATGGGAAATATGAAGGAGGAAGGCTTTATTTATGCAGGGGGCAACAGTTTCAAGGATAACGTGATTAAATCAAGGAAAAATGGTTAAATGCAGAAAGCTAGCAGATTCAGGAAGCTCTTAAAAGAAAAACAGCTGCACCAGAGACAAATCTTTGGCTTCTCAAACTACATGAAAAACGCCTGTGCACAGGAGAACTTTGAACCTGAAATGCCTCAGGAGCACTCACCAGGATCCTCACAGTTAAAAATTCAGAAAGGCACTGAACTTTATTACCTCCAGCAGCAGCAATCCTCCTGCCAGCCTACGGTCCCTCCCTCGGCTCAGGGTGTTAACGAATTTCCTACACCACTAGCAGTTAGCTTTGTTAAGCCTCAAACAAGATTTCCTGCCCCTCCACCAGCCTTCCCCAAGTGCTCTTCCTGGAGACATTCGCATCTTCCCCAGGCTAGCAGAACTTGCCTCCGAAAATTAGGGAGCAGCACACTTTTGAATCAGGGTGGTTTGCCTGCAGACAGATTGTATTTCACCTACAAAATAACAGCGTACACAGTTATTAGCCAAAGAACCTCTCCCAGCTGTTATTTACTGAAGAGAGTAGGAAGTGGTTACTCTCTCGAGCTACAGCTAAACCACAGCAACTTTTAATTTTTTTTCTTTTTTTTTTTCCCCCTTAATGCAGTACGAAGGGAGCGCAGTAACAGTGCACCAAAGAGATGCACACAATACATCTCCTCTGTTAGTTGACAACCCTCTTCTATTTCGGGAATGCTCATCTGCAGGTGGAATTGGATTCATGTTCCCATGACTGACAACACAACTCGCTCGACTCCGCTCCATCCTGGCCTATGGCAGCGGCTGCTATTTTGAGCACTATGCCTCTCCAGTGCTGCCGAACAATATTATTCCAAAGGTGAGAACTATTTCCAGATAACACGAGAACAGCATTTTTCACGCTTTAAAAAAAAAAAAAATCACAGATTTTTAAGAAGTTTTGCAAGAGGGTGAAGAACCCTCTCCAGCAAAGCCAGGGTCTACTTGCATTAACGGGCTTTTCTTATACATAACCCATGGAGTCACTGAGACTATTAAAACAAAATTAAAGTCACTGCCCTGTAGCCCACTCGCTGCCCTGCCGGAATGGGCAAAGTAGTCTTACCTGGGCTATCACAAAGATATTCTTCACCGGCAAGTAGGAAAGCATCTATTCCCTCTATCCTGACGAGAACCTTGCCTTCTGGCAACAGATTGGCAATGTAGTCCTTCAGAAGTCACGGCTACAGCCAGTCTATGCTGGAATTGTCCCCAGAAATATCCAGAAACCAGAAAGAAAACTGTGACGTAACATTAAGATTGAGTCAATAGCATACGTATTCCTAACAAAAGTGTTAAATCTAGAGCGTATAACTTTGTTTTTCACACGTACGCACCACAAATACTTTTCACAAACATGCACCAAAAGAGCAGGTTGGTCTTAGACTACTTCAGAAATGTAAGAGTTAACTGCTCCTTAGGAGCCTCTAGAAGTGTCAACCTAGATCCCCAGAAAGAAAAGCTGAGGGTGGGATAATGAGGCGAAGAATGTTAACCGTCTAATTAGCGATCAGAGAAAGAAGAATTTTGTGATCAGTCAGAAGCGCTGACTTCTTTAAGCTTCATGTTGACCCGTGCAAGCATTGCAGTTCAGCTAGAGACGTTCTCGGTCGCTCACCCTAAGGTCCCTAACTCAGAAAGCCTCTACTTGCTACAAGCAGCCAGCTCTGCAAGATGAAGGGCTAAGCCGGACGATCGACCAGAAGGTCTGAAATCAGAGCAGTTCAGCTTCTTCCCTGCACCAGTTGAAAGGCTGCCCACCGCAGCTCTCGTGATCCGACTTCCACTGCAATTAGCCACAAAAGCTGTACCAGGTCAGCAATCATTTCAGCCTTCAGAAGCTCGTGTCTTCCACGATGCCTGTAATGAACAATGCCTGGACAAATTAAATTCCAGTCAAATCGTCACCAGCTGCAGCTCACATGCACACAATTTTTAAACTAACATTCTGGAGCAAGCCCTTCCTTGTCCTCCATAAGCTGAATTGCTTGTGCCCCACAGGGCTGTTAGAAAATAATTACTTCTCTAAACCCACAGGCTACTCTTCCAAAGTAGGTGTGCCCCATGACTAATATCTGGCAACCAACCAGTTCCATCTGCATTGGTATGCTGCGAGCACAGAGCTACTGCTGTCACTTGCAACAGCTCCTGTTAGATCTGTGCTAACAAATGTGAAATCCTTTTCTTCACCTCAGTGTCCTATGTTAAAAATGCTGCATATATTTCTGGTGATGTCTTTACAAAGGGTATCTGCTATTTATCATATGCACTAATAGATAAGTCTTTAAAGCAAATGCTCTAAGCTCGACAAGTTTCTACAAGGGACCATAACGCCATGTATTTGAGCGCTGACAAATGAATTTGGCATTGCACCTCTGCAGTGTAAATCAGCAGAAAACATGGGATTTTGTTGCCTTTCCCAGAAAGATATCTGCAGCAAGCCCCTTCAGAGCGCAGGGTGGGACTTACGCTTTAACACACACTGAATAGTCCGTGGACTCACCAGAACGGAATTAGAGAAACCCACCCGTTGCTCCTGCAGCTCCTCCTGGGGACACGCTTTCTATAGCTCGCTTCCCAACACAACCGGCACCAGGAAACATGAATTCATTCAAACGAGCAGGGAACGCACAGTACAGCCTGAAGCAGCTCTTTCAGATGGATACTGGAGTGCTGGGAGCCAAACTCAACTTAGTGAAACGGGCTGCAGGAGAAACTTGAGAGATAAAAAGATATCCGCGTTCACACCGCTGACTGTGCCTGAATGTCTACTGAGTATGTCTGAATCATCAGCTTGTTTCCCAAAAGACTGGCGTGCTGCACAGTCCCACCTCAGATTAAGCACGCCCGATCCAAACTGACAGCACTTACAGGTCTATGAGGGACAGACACCTGGACTCTGAAAAACAAGCGGTCCTGGAAACCATTTGTAGGCAAAGCAGCACAGGGTTTTAAATTGGAGGAGAAAGACATGACGAAAGGTTAGTTTATTTCCAAGTACTTTTACATTCCTCTGAGAGCTTTTCTCAGAGTCACATTCACCTGAAAACAATCTCCAGGTCCCGTTCGTAACAAAAAAACCCAGTAAATCATTGTACTGACCAGCACCTAATCCCATCCTACCTGCAGTTATCTTCACCTGACTCAAGACAGCGACCAGAGCACAAGGTGAAGGGTCCTTTTCGTTTATGTTTCCCATGTTCCTTCTTCACCAACAAACACTCAAGAAACCAACGAAACAACCCAACAAAATTAGGCTTAGTGATTCCCTGACCACATGAAAAAACCCACAGTTTAAAGACCATCAACACTTGAATTTCCAGTCTTGCACAGTTTTGTCTCCAAACTTCATCCCATTCTTAGTCTTACAGGACACCAACCCGCTCTCAACTGCTAGACAGTATTTCTTTGTTGTAGTACATTCTTCTCATCCTTCCTTGCTTTTCAAAACCGATACCTTCAAAAATCTCATATAAAGAATATGACTTACTGAATATTTACTTCCCCGTTTCTAAGCTACAGTTCCGGTACTTAAGCAGAAAGCGTGCTGGTTCCAGGAGGCGTGTTCCACTTCCATTTACTAGCTTTAACTGGTGCTTTGCAAAAACTCATTTTATACCCTTCCAGATGAGCAGCACCACTTTTGTTTCACGATTTACCGGTCAGTATCTTACAAGGATGGAAGCCAATGCGTCAAGATCAACAGCGTAACCGCACATGCGATTCAACGACGGGAACGACGACAATGTTTAATCGGGATTAGCTGCAATTAAACCTGCCTGACACTAGCGTAACACAAGTTTCCCATCGGAGCCACCGCAGGCACTCACGACACTCGTGGGTTACGGGAAAAATGGTTTCCCAACATTTTGCCCAAGACACAATGAGTGTGATGCTCCTTGAAAACGATACCGGTTCCTCCTAATCCCTGGAAACGCGTTACCTGGAGCTATCCGCTCAGGCACCCAGCACCGCTGACTGCACGCGCTTCAATCCCACACCGGCCAGAAGAGGATCCACTGCTAAGATTACACTTACGGACATAACTCCAAAATTAGAAGCAAAAAGGTCATATTTCTTGGCCTTAACGAAGGATCTTTGACTAAAAGAAGAAAAAGAGCCTCTCGAGCCTTTTTCTCCTTCCAATAGAAAAGTTGCATAGTAACATTAAATTCACAACATTTGTGTTTGGGAATTGTACCATAATTCACAGCAAGTAACTGAAAAGAGAAGCCATGATACATCATGATTTATTGAGCATAAACACTGATCCTTTGCCAGAAAAAAAAAAAGTTACCCTTAGACTGGAGGAAATGAGAATAACCATGACTACAGCAGGAATAACCTCCTAACAGCAGTTTCCGCAGTACGTCCGCAGAGAAACTCTTCTGTAGTTTCAGAACTGCAGCAGAAAAATCTGAGGACAGGCTGTAAAGGGTTAAAACACACAAAGAAACATTCAGACCTTCTGCATTTTTCTAAGAGCAGATGAGGCAGAAATGGACAAAAAGCCTTCAGGGCTCAAAAAAACCCAAACTATTCTATATATTTAAAAATAGATTTATTTTTTCTGAAGGGGCTAAGTTGGAAGAAGGAAAAAAAAAAAAAAAAAAAAGGCTTTTGGGGAACATTAGCAGAATGACAATCTCACTTGCTGGCTGCTCCCCAGAGCCATGAGAGGAGGCTGTCACATCCACGCTGCCACCTGAGCAGGACCGGGGAGGTGTCGGGAGGAGGAACATCCTTCCACCATCCCCGGGACCAGAGTCCTAACGCTGGCTTCAAGCCAGATCCGATTTTAGTACTCGTACGCTCGCGTTAGGAGTGAGATATTTTTAAAATTACTCTCACATGGTCCGTTTTCTAGCTTTTTCCCCCTCTTTCTGTAGAATGAAAATAAGACAAAGCAGGAGTTACTGAGGTTTCTCAGCTTTTACAGCTTCTTAAAAGTCCATTAAAAAAAAATACCTTTAACTGCAAATTTGGAAACGTTTTCAGTTGTACAGAACCAACGCAGCCTGGAGTACTTTAAAATTTTTTCTTGTCTGTTTGAAGGAAGGGGGAAAAACGTACAATAAATTACGAAAAAGCATAATCCTTAACTAAATTTCCTGTTTTGTGTCTCAGCACTAACAGTGTGCCTGAATTTCCTCCCCCCCCCCTTTTTTTTTTTTAAAAAAAACATCACAACCAATCCCTACCCACCCATTTAACAAAAACCTCATCCAAAACTACTGGAGATTTCAGGCATGTTCGAGTTTGAAACATCAGCTGAATTCATAACTCATTCCCAGGAAAAATCCAGCTCCTACGCCCCTGAAAACGAAGATTAAACATACTTCAGCTGAAGAACGGCTCCTCTCGCACAACAGCCGCTTGCGCTGAACACCACCAGCACCAAGAATTAACTGCGGATCGCTATATTCAGCCTTTTCAAATTTGTTGTCATGACCACTTTTAGTTGGTTTTTAAATCAGTTCGTGGCTTTTCAGGTAATTTGGAGGAGCAGCAGCAGGAAGGAGGAAAGCGGTCAGCACCATTGCGCAACACAAGGGACATTTTAAAGTGTTTGTCGAATTGAGGGGTTCGCTGGAGAGAAAATTTACATACGAGAAACTCGAGACTGTTGTGAGCAACTTTCACTTTCACAAATAGTACTTAAAATGAAAACATGGTTGTGTTGCACAATGGCCTATTTGTTCTGGTATTTTAATAAAGGGCCTTTTAGCAGAACGGAGCAGAAGCGAGCAGATGATAACAGGGGACTTTTATACGTGACAGCAGTAAAATCTGTACGGCTGGAGCTAACGCCGAGGGATGGAGCAGAGTCGCCTGAAGCAAACTGCCCATCGCTTACGCACGCACAAGGCCACCAAAACCAGATGCTTCCAGCTGGTACCCAAAAGCAAGGTCTGGCTCTTCCAGTTCTCTGTAAGTTCCAGCAATTTATTTTTAAATACAACCTAAGTGGGTAAATCTAAGACAAATTAATTTTTTTTTAAAAAAGCTCTCTCCAGCTTTGCTGGCTCGCCCTTATTGAGACAATGGTCAGACCACACAGCAGGAGGGAACTGGATTACATTTTCTTTTAGTTTTGTTCCCTTCCCAAATTGAATTCTTCTGACATTCTGCACATCAGGCTCGGAAACTCTTAAGAGAGAAAGATGATATATCCCATTATCTGGCAACAGGTGAGAGAAACTACCCAACACGCACACCGTCCAAAGTAGTCAGAAATGCTACAACTGGGAAATTCTGAAACTCACTATATATGCACGGGACCCCACCAAAAGATTTCTGGTCCGTGGCTAAACCAGTTAAATAATTGGAGTGATATTTGAGCAATTACAGAGAGGTTTCCACCTCAAAGTTCAACTATTAGACCTTCGTATCTCAATTCCTTTGACTTCTCGTAAAGATGGGGAAACCCACACTGGATCTACCAGCCACCCGAGCAAGCGCCAGCGCCGTAGCCACGGTGGGTACCTTACTTCAAACCATACCCACTGTTACGGTGATACAGTATTTTATAAAACCCTTCTTCCTCTTGCTCTACCCTCCCCGTGCAAGAATCCCCAAACAATTACGAACCTTTACCCTGCTTTTTATGCAGCCATCATTTTTGGGTCATCCACCCACGGCCTTCCTACAGCACAGCAGGATTGCTACCCCTCTCGCCAGCTTCGCCGCTACCCACAGCGTTCGGAAGAGCGGTTTGGAAACTCTTGCAAGCTCAGAGCTGCGCTGGGGTCTACAAACCCAAGGCGACCGAACTACCCGATCTTTCCAACCTGAGCTGATCTTCACAGCCGAAAGGGCGAGAAAGGTGCTTTAAGTGACAGCTCGAGTTCTGCCGTTCACCACCTCCTCCCAAAGACGTCAAAGAAAACTTCCCCCGGCCGCCGGCGAGTGGACAAGCGGCTATTTCAAGCCCTACGCAGAACAGACCATTCTAAGGGCAATTAGTTAGGCGCTGGCGCTCGGCCAGCCCCACGGCTCTGCAGACTAACCGCTGCGCTAACGGGACGACTTCTGGCAGGGAGAGCCACGATTCCCCATCACTGACGGCGACAACTCCTACTGCCTCACTCGCACGCGAGAAAGCGGAGGACGGCAGTTACCAGCAATAAAGATCGGTGTTTTCCAAAGGGCAGAGCGTCCAGTTCCTCTGGAGCCGAGTCCAGGGACAAGCAGCGGGACCGCAGGTCCGGGAGCCGGGCACTCGTTATGCTAACAAACTTCAGGGCACGACAACCTCCCAGCGCACGAGGTAGGGCAGAGCAGTTATCTCCATTTCACAGATAAGGAAATAAGGCAGGAAGGCAGAAGTTGGGCCAGCCACAGGGGAAGTGTGATGAACAAAGGACAAACCTACATCTCCCGAGTCACACACTCCTCTCCCGGCCACTGAATTATTCTTCTTGCCTGTTTGAACCAAGAGAAGTCAGTCTCCTGGTGTGCCTCCATTCCCCTACCTTCAAAGAGGGATAATGCCTTCCTAAGATAACTCTCGATGTCAAAAAGCATTAATTACCTTAAGCAATACCAGTTAAATACTATATCCAGGGATAAGATGGATACAGAAGAAAAACTGGTAGGTACGTTGAAATCTGCCTCCTGTGTAAATCATTAAAATCCACAACAATACTCCAGCCACACAAAAGAGCTATTTCCATTTGTTTCACAGCTACAGATGGCAGAAGAAAACCTCTCAGACAATAAGCTCTATTTAAACATATTGATCCAGCTTTTTTGGTGCGTTTTCCCCCATACTGGCTACAACCAGAATATGATAAATGGTGCTACGTGGTCACAGAGCTCCCGTGCATTTGCTTTATGATCATGCAGCTCACTTGGAACCCAAACCAGCAGCGATCAGCTCATCTGCCTCCACACAACGGGATGTCCCACACAGCAGAAAGCTAAAGACAGGCAAAACCTCCACAGGATGAAGGTCTGACTACGCGCCTAAGAAGCAAGTAGTCTCTGAAAAGCAGTATGTTAAGAAAACCAAGCAATCACCTAAAAGGCCTCAAGTTTACTTACAGACTCAGACTAAATATCAAGTTACTGACTTCTGTGGTCTACCACAAGTCAGCTTTTCTCCTGGTAGTAATCACCGCAGTTGTACTTGTCCGGGTCAGTTTTACAAGAAACCCATAGCTATAAACAAACCTGAAGGTTCTCAGTTTCCCCCCCAAAAACCCAAAACCCATTAAAGATAATTCAACACCTTAAAAGCCACAGTAACCTCTTGCCTCATTTACAGGCAGTAACAGAGAACGTCTCTTGGAGCAGAATGCAGCTCTATCACAGTCCATTTGGCTTTTATTTAAGGCCACAGCTGATGGCGATGACCCAGGACAGAGGCAAAATCCCATTCACCTGCTCCAGCACTGCTGAAGAAAATGAGCTGCAGAGGAGATCAGGTACCCAGCTCCTGAACCAGGCACCGTGACACCTTCCAGTCCCTGCTTACCTACACACACTTCCCTTCCTTAACCTCCTAAAGGACACCCGCCAGCATCCAGCTTTTCATTCCACACGCTTCTGTTCAGAAATGAGGAGAAGCAGCAGACAGATTTCTCTCTTTGTCTGCGGCACCCACTTACCTCCTCTACTTCGCTCTACCTCAATAATACAGAAAATCCAGACGCTGCAGCTACCCCTCCTTTATATAACCCATGCACTACGGTTCACTAATGCCTCCACAGCACTGCCCAGAACAGGCAGGCTACCATTACTATCCTTCACCAGCTCCGCCAGCTATTTTCCCCTTCT
Source organism: Aptenodytes forsteri (assembly GCF_000699145.1). Taxonomy (NCBI): domain Eukaryota; kingdom Metazoa; phylum Chordata; class Aves; order Sphenisciformes; family Spheniscidae; genus Aptenodytes; species Aptenodytes forsteri. The sequence continues at coordinate 1,222,423 of NW_008795320.1, forward strand.
CTCCACCACCTCTCTATACCAACCCACCGTTAACTCACGCACAGAAGAAAACGAGTAGATTATGTGATATTAGACCTTCTGACAAGCTTCCCAACCTCCTTTTACACCCCAGAAGAGGATCTAGACCCGTTCCCTGTTAAGTCACCCAACTTCCAAAGCGAGCTGGCGCTGAACTGCGTTTCTCGTCGATAACGATTGCTCCCTCTCATCTCATCCACCCAAAACCCCAAGACTCCCCTCGCCATCCCAGCTCCAGCCACATGCCCCGCTGCCCCCCACCTCCGTCACGATGGCCCCTTCCACCCAACACCCTCCCGCTGCAGCTCACCCCAAGACTTCGGGGGCGTCCAGCCCCACCCGCCCCCAGATCACCTCCTCGCGCTGATCCTCACACAGAAATTATACCCCCCTGGCCCACCAGCACTCTGTGATCCCCATCAGATACCCTCCCAGCTGCTCATCCCTATCCTTCACCTCTCTACCACAAGCTCCAGCACCCCCGAGGAGTAACCTGCACCCCAGCCCACCCCCACCCCCCCCGACCTGCCCAGGGGTTCCCCTTCTCCCCTCCCAGCCCCTATCCTTCACCTCTCTACCACAAGCTCCAGCACCCCCAGGGCCATCCGCCATCCCCGAGGAGCCCCTTAACCTGCACCCCAGCCCACCCCCACCCCCCCCGCCCCCTCCCGGGGGTCCCCCTCTCCCCACCCCCTCCCCCC
>NW_008795320.1:1225229-1226599 GCF_000699145.1 Aptenodytes forsteri
CCCACGGGAGTCACCGTGGGGGGATGCAGCCACGTCCCCGGGGCAGGAGGGGCAGAGGATGCTGCAGCCATCACTCCCCGGCAGAGCTTCCCAGCACATCCCAGCGCTGCGCCGACGTGCGGCTGGGCCACACCAGTACGCACCAGCTGCCGCTCCAATCCCAGCATGACATGAGATGGAGAAACGCTGGGTCCGGGCTGTCCCCGCCGGCTCCCCCTGCCCCGATGGGGACGTGGCCCCGCTGCCGGGCGCACGCCAGCCCTCGCCGGCGGCTGTGCTGAGGTTGGGCTGAAAACTCAATAATCCTGTTAGTGGGAAGGCGGCTGATTTTTCCCCTAATCCAGTTTGCTCCCATATGCCCTCGCCCGCGGTGTTATAAGCCGCTTTGGCCACAGATGGGGCTGCACCGGGCATGCGCCAGAGCACGGGGGGGAACCCCCCGGCTTCGGGCCGGCGCCTCGAGGGGTGCAAGGGCCACAAGCGCTGCCAGGAGTCTCCCCCCCACCGCCCTCCGTGGGGGGGACACAAGGGACGATGGCCCCGCAGCCACCAGGTCCCGGCATGACGCAAGGTGCCAGGAGCTGGTTTGGGTCCAAAACGCTGGATTTGTGCTTTTAAGCATTTTTACGGCCGCGGGCTGCAGCGACGGCTCCTCATCGGCTGGGGGAGCGACGGGAAACGGCTGCACCACGGCTCGTTCTGCCACTCGCTAATTAACGCTCAGGAACGGCTTGTTTAAAACCCCGGGCCCGGGGGAAGCACCCGGTGCCCTGCGAGGGATCGTCCGTCTCGGTCCTGCACCGCTGCCCGGCCGGGCTCCCGGCTGCGGGTTTCGGGGTGCTCAGGGTGCCCCTGGCCCAGGTGGTCCGATGGCTGCTGGGTGCCAGGCTTGGGCACGGGGGGGCTGCAGTGGCCAGAGCCACCCAGACCCTCCTGGGAGCAAGTGACCTTCTCTGAGAGCAAGAGCATCCCTAGGGACATCCCAAGGGACATCCTGATGGACGTCCCAAGGAGCACCTTGAGGGACAACCCTCGGAGCATCCCAAGGGACACCCCACACTGCAGCGGGACCGTGGGCCCCCAAAGAGCCTCTCCTGCTCCGTGGTGACTCAACGGGCATGGGTCCCCATCCGCACTGGCCAGGGCGGGGGGACAGCAGGGGGACAGAGATGGGGGACGGGAGACCCGGGAATGGGGGGACAGAGATTTTCTGTCCCCAAGCGGAAGGCGTTGCAGAGCGGCTGTGAACGCTGGGGGTGTCTCAACGCAGGAGTCCTGACTTTTGGTGTGACAGTGCCCGGGGGGCCGCCCCCCCCCTCCCCCCCCAGAAAAATACCTGTGAGCCCCCCCAGCCTTGCCTGGGCCTCCCC
>NW_008795320.1:1228100-1228308 GCF_000699145.1 Aptenodytes forsteri
ACCATGCGGGGGCTGCTCCCGTCCCGGGTCTCTGCCTGCAGGAGCAGAGCGCTATGGCGTGGGGACGGGGGCACGGGGAGGGCCTGGGACGCGTGCGACTGTCCCCAAGGGTGACACCAACACCCCCACGTTGCACCGTCCTTCCCACCCACGAGGACCGATGTGGGCTCCCCCACCAGGGAGGGGACGGGGATGGGGACAGGGACTG
>NW_008795320.1:1228431-1229232 GCF_000699145.1 Aptenodytes forsteri
GGGGGGGGGGTGGGGGCCAGTCCGGGGCTCTACATGATGCTGCACTTCCCCTTGATTTTGTCTGTCCTCTTCTGCTTGCTGGAGCGCTTCCCGTCGATGGTGAGGCTGACGTTCCTCCTCTTCTCCAGGTTCAGCAGCTCCTGGAAGAGCTCCTTGACGTTGTAGTTCATCTTGGCCGAGGTCTCCATGAAGGCGCATTTCCACTCCTTGGCCACGGCCTCCCCCTCCCTGCTCTCCACCTCCCGCTGGGTCTCGTCGCACTTGTTGCCCACCAGCATGATGGGGATGCTCTCCACCGTGCCCTTGATCTGCACGATCTGCTGGTAGATGGGCTTCAGCTCCTCCAGGGACTGCTTGCTGGTGACGGAGAAGACCAGGATGAAGGCATGGCCCTTGGAGATGGAGAGGCGCTGCATGGCCGGGAACTGGTGGCTGCCCGTGGTGTCGGTGATCTGCAGGGTGCAGACGCTCTTGTCGCAGCTGATGACCTGGCGGTAGGTGTCCTCGATGGTGGGGATGTAGGTGTCCCGGAAGGTCCCCTTCACAAAGCGCAGCACCAGTGAGCTCTTGCCCACGCCGCCAGCGCCGAACACCACCACCCGGTAGTCGTTGCTCTGCTCCGGCATCTTGCCCCGGAGATGCTGTCGCCGCTGCAAGGGAGAGGACAGAGGGAGGCGTCATGCCAGGAGCGGGGGCTTCGGGACGGACCCCCCCCTCCCCCGGGCACTACTCCGCAGGGGGAATGGGGCAGCCCCCCCTGCCCCTGGCTCACAGCCCCCTTTGAGATGCAGCCCCCCCTGC
>NW_008795320.1:1230521-1230970 GCF_000699145.1 Aptenodytes forsteri
GAGCCGCTGATGCTGAGCCCCAGGCTGAGCACCGCCTCGGCCAGGCCCTGCCTCAGTTTCCCTGCTGCAGCACAGGACTGGGCAGCACCAGCTTTGCCCCATGAGGTGTCCCCGGCGCACGCGGGAGCATCACAGACCCTCGGGGCCGTTAAACCTGCCGTGGGACAGGGATTCCGAAGGCGCCCGTCACAGGCGACGAGCGGGGCGGGAGAAGAGGGGAGGGGCCCCTGGGCGCTGCTGCGGGGAAGATGCTGGAGGGGGTCAGGTCTGTCCCCAGCCAGCTCCGCTCCCGCCACCCTCCACCTCAATTCAGGGACCGACAGGCCTGGAAGGGGGGGACGGGAGAGTGCCTCGGGCAGCCCCGTGCTGGCGGCCGCCCCGGGCACCGCAGCTCCCTCATCCCTGGGCACCTCCGGGGGAACCAGCCTCTTCCCACGGCCGTTGGAAAC
>NW_008795320.1:1233041-1233257 GCF_000699145.1 Aptenodytes forsteri
CCTTCGCTGGGTGCCGTGGCAGAGCGGGGTCAGGAGCCCCAAAACCCCGGAGGGGCCCTGGCCAGGGGCAGAGCTGCCCCTCGCAGCAGTACCCGGGCCACAACCCCCCTGCGAGGGGACACGCTGGGAGTCCTCGGGTGGCACCTGGCGGGGCTGTGGGACCCCCAACCCACCTCCCCGGTGCCGGCCGAGCCCCGCCGCCACCCGCCGAGTGGG
>NW_008795320.1:1234667-1235604 GCF_000699145.1 Aptenodytes forsteri
CCCGATCCCCACTCGCGTTAGCGGATCCCTAATGATCTTTTGGGCACTGGTTAAAGAAACCTCCTTGCATCAACAGCTTGTCTTGGCTTTAGTACATCAGCCCCTGGATTGCAGATGGGGCCAGGCGGGAGGAAGGATGAGGAAGGTGAGGCAGGGGAAGGGGGTGCTAGGATACACCGGGCCCTCCTCCCTTCACCAGTACTCTGGGAGATGCTCATATCTGCCCAGATATGGGGGGGGAAAAAAAAACCCTACAAGAAAAACATTAGCTGCAGAAACTAAGAGGCAGAGGCAGGAACCCGAGAAGGGACACTCGGCGCTGTGCTCCCCGACACGGCGTCCCACCTCACCGCTCCCCTGCCTCGTCCCACCTGCCTGGGACGACCCCCAGCACGGAGAAACACCCGATGGGAGCGATGCTGCCCTGCACGAGCTGCCTGCGAGAAGTGAAATAACACACAGAGGTTTTACCACATGGAGGCGAATTACGTTCTCATCAGGCCCTGCTAATTTGTGTCATCCGAGGCCTAAAATAACCCTCCCTCCCTCCTTCCACTCCAGGTTTTTCAAAGCAAGATTAATTGACTTTGGTATGCTGCAGCAATTAAAATACCGAGCACCAGGAACCGTCAGATGATCCTCATCAGCCTCCATATGCTGCAGCTGTGCCAACCACTGGCTCCAAGATGCTGCTTCACAGTCTCACCCATCCTTCTTCCCGCTTGGATCACGGTAACGGGGACTGCGCCACGGCGAACCCTGCTCTACATCGTTATAATTCCATCAGCGCTTCCAAAAAGCTTTGCTCTGCCTGCGGAAGCTGCTGCAGAAGCGAAGGCTACGTCTAATTAAAATGCATCCCCCGCGAGAGGCCGGCGAGGAGCGCGGCTGCGTTACCCTGCCGGGCTGCTGAGCGAGAGCCGCTCTCTTGCGTTAC
>NW_008795320.1:1235947-1241510 GCF_000699145.1 Aptenodytes forsteri
GCCGGGCTGCGGAGCGAGAGCCGCTCTCTTGCGTTACAGCCGCGGGAGGGAGCGGGGAGGGGCAGGTTCCCGGCTCCAGCCTCTGATCCGAGCTCCTCGCCTCGGAGGGCAAACCCAAAGGATGACGACGGGATCCGCAGCACGCTGAGCTTCCCCGGGGGCCGCGCTCTGGAGACAGGGAGAGACCTGCTCGCGCGCAGTCAGATTGCAAGTGCCTCTAATCATCCCTTCCACAACCTCATAAACCCCCAGGGAAGAGATTTCTCTCCTTTGAAGACACCGACAAAACGCCCTGCAAAGCCCCCGTAGCGCAGCTCTCGCTCACACAGCACGGCCACGTGAGCCTGCTGACAGCGAGAGCAGAGGCTCCGGGAGCAGCCCCGAAGACGTGTTCGATGGTGACTGCTAAACCCCTTTCACCGCAGACCATTTAAAACACAAGCACTTGCCCTAAAATATTAACGCTGGAAATTGCTGCTGCCCGTTTCTTACAAACTAATGGCGCCGAGTGCTGCGGACGGGCCTTTAGACAGGGGCCTGAGGATTTTCAAACGATACACGAACACGCTGCTGGAGGTTTTCTTTAGGGAACGCTCAACGTATGGATGAGACGGAGAGAACGAAGCACAGGATGGGGCACGGCCTGGCCTCGTTTCTTCTGTTAATCACTCTGAGAAACAAAAGCTCCCAGAGCCACTTGTGGGTTAAAATGGAAGCTCTGCTCGGGGGGAGCTGCGGCACCAGGCACACCGAGCGGCCCCAGAAGGGATGTTATTTTTGGCAGCTATTACAACCAGGTTTTGCTCAAAACTAAGCTGGCAAAAGCAGCTTAGTGCAGCTGTGCGATCCATGATCCCACCTGCTTTTGACTTTATTTCCATTATTGTTTCTCACCTTCTCAGAGCCCGAGAGTGAAGGAAGCAGCCTCTCAGCCACAGTTTCTGCAGTGGATGTGAGGGGAAGGAGGGAGGGGGCCGGCTACGCAGCCTAACAGGAAGCCACACGCCCGACGAGCTCTTTGCAGGCAGCCTTAGAACCAGATTCTTAATGTTTGTGTTGACTAGTCTCCGCACAAGCTGCTGCACCCGCAGACCCAACAGGCAGGGACAATACCTTGTGACACCTACACTGGGACACTCCTCATTTTTACCTCCCTCTGAGCACACAGGAAGAAATTCTCCTTCTTCAGCTCAATATGGAAATGCCGCCTGGACCGTGATGTTTCACTCGGCTGTTGAGCTCCAGTGTCCCCCCCTGGCTGAAGCGGCGGCTCATCTCCGGTGCCGTTTGCAAGGGGAGGAGGTGAGGTTTGCTTCCCATCGCTCTCATGCTCACCACTTGAAGAAGACCAGCCCAGCCAGAACCGTGTAGCCCAGCACCAGGAAGAGAACCTTCAAGAGACGGTCGTTCTTGTCTTCCAGCTCCTTCGCAAGGATCTCAAAGAAGGTGATGAACAAGAAAGTGCCCCCCGCGATGCCTTGCAGGAGCAGGGAAGTAATGTTGCTGGCCGCATTTTGGGTGCTCTCAATCCCCATCCCAATGCTGATGCCCAGAGGAATCATCAGGCTCACCGTCGCAGCCATCTTCACAGCGTCCTTCAGGGGCAACGAGGTCTTGGCCATGCTGATGCCCAATGCCACCGCTACCAGCGTCTCGTGAATGGCAACTCCTAGGAACAAGCTCATGACTTTGCCGCCCTCCTCCTGCAAGCCCAGGGCCAGTCCCTCGAAGATGGAGTGCGTACACAAAGCAAACGCCAGCCCGATGAGCCGTAAGGGGCTGGAGCGGGAGAGCTCCTGGATATTCAGGCCGTGGCTGTGGGAGTGGTGACCGAGTTCACTGTACAACGCGCGCCCTCGGGAAGATGCGATGAAGGGACTCTCGTATTCAGAGTCGCTCCCAACATCGGAACCGGCGTTGAAGGTCTCTAAGTCAATGAAGGAAGGCTTTTCCTTCTGGAAGGTCAAGATGAGCTGCTCCACAAAGACCGTCACAAAGAAGCCAACCATCACGATGGTCTCAGCCACCGGGTAGTCCGTGGTCACGTTCCCCTGCCTGAGAACTTCATCGAGCTGGAAGGAAGCAAACAATCTACAGTGAATCAATCACCTTCGTCCCTCTAAAGGGGAATATTCCTATTGCGTTCACACAACTCTAAATGGAACTAAATTGATCCATGATGCTTTAATACCCTTGTATACAGGCCTCAGCGTAAGAGACAGGGAACCTAGTTCCCTTCCAGCAGAAGGTTAGCGGCTGTCTGGAAGTGTTTTAAACACAGGCTAAATGGCAGGAGTTTGAGCCTCACACCCCAGGCGATGCTCAGCCTCCTTCTGCATCAAAAAAATCTCCAGTTACTCCACCTGGACAGTCAGCAGTAGCTGAACGGGAAGCGGGCGCAGCTCGCCCTCGTGATCTGAAGCACCAGGCACAGCACAGCCGTTTCTGAGCAGGCTTCGTGGGCCGCTCTGACAAGACATAGGCCCTTCACCTCCATTTCCACAGGGGCAGAGGTCTGGTGGCCTGGGCTCCTGCAGGGCAGGAGAGGGGAGGCTGGTTCCCCCCCGCCCAGGGGTCCCTAACATACTCAGTGGCACAGGTTCATTAAAATTGCTCGTAAGCAGTTACCTTTTCTCTCACGGCAGGCAGCAAGGCGTTGAAGCAGGTGGCCAGGAAGACTCCTCCTCCAAAAGAATTGCAGAGGGCAAGAACCTTCCTGGAGCGATGAGCTTTCTCATAATCAGCCTCAATTATCTTGACGGGGAGAAGGGACCCAGCCAGCATGAGGACGCAGATGCCCAGCAGACACAGCACTTTGGCGACCACGATCTTCATCGTGCTTCCTGGGGAACGCTCCCCGCCAAGGGCCCTGCGGACGGCAGCTGGTGGGGGTCCCTCCGGCCGCTGTTAGAGCGGGTGCATCGGCAGGCGACGGCACGGACAGACCTCAAGGGAAAGGTGCTCCTGGGCTCAGTACCTGTGGATGGGAGTAAACCGAGAGATTTTCCTAGATAAGCATATACCGTGCAGAACAGCACCTTGCATCCCAAAGCGCATGCCAGCCTCTGTACAGGCATCACCTTAACTCCCCAGAGGCAACGGGTGGAGATGACAGCGGCAGCACCTCACGCACAATGGGGTAGAGGAACAGCAGAGAAGAGAAAATTTAACTGCAGCAACCAGTAGCTTCAGAAAGAACAGGTAGAGGAACAGAAAATTTAACTGCAGCAACCAGTAGCTTAAAAACCGTGTAAGAATTGCACTGGCCACACAGAACTGGTACAGCCTCAGGATTTAGAGACTTCATTTGAAACACCTACACAGTGACAGACACAAAACACTTGATCTTGCAGAAAGATCCACCTGAGTCCAACCAAAGGATCAAGTCTTTGGTTTTTAACCATGAGAAATGAATATGGGCTTGAGCTGGTGGCTTTTTATCAACCAGAAACGAACTTAAAGATCTCCAACGTTCACATGGGTTTTTTTCGTACTGCCCTTGAATCTAGACGGTTGGATTCATCCCTGCTCGGTTTCCTGAGCCACCGTCACCATCTCGCCAGGGTGGGTCGCAGCCTCTACAGTTGGTTGTTTGCTCTGTACCAGGAGTCAGTGGAAGTTTCGATTGCTGATTGATACGCACGTCTCTAAAGGGAAACCCTATGGAGAAATTCACTGCGAGGTTCTCTATTGTCCATAGGGTGTAACAAAAGAGGAAGAGAGGTTGTTTCACACCAGAGAAAAATGCAAGATGTGAGTTGCCTAGGTCACAAAAATTGACTCAATCCGAAATGTAAAAGCGTTTCCCTTCAGGTTACATGCAGCGGCAGTGAAACTGGTTTTCCTAAAATCATTTTACAAAATTAACAATGTTAAATCTATTTATAAAAATACATAAAACGTGAACAGGTCCCTCTACTGCTGCTCGTTCTTGCAGCAGCACAGCCAGCACCTCGGAGGATTTCGCTTACCACTTGCACCGAACTGACTTGCAAAGTCAAATCAACGGCACCTCGAGAAGGTTCTCTTGCAGGTCACCCAGGTAAGGGCTGCCAGAGAGCCCCGAGCACTGACGAGACACTGCAGCGTGTATCAGGGTAACGAACTAACACAGAACGCTTCCAGCCACGCTGACACCCGCACCCGTGATGGACAAGGTAAGTAATTGGATACCTGCTTGTTGGAGCGGCAAATTAATTTTAATACAGAAGATTCCTGAGGCTAAAGTCTCCCTTGAGGGCTGACAGTATTAATCACTATCACCATTTCTGCGCAGTGGACTGCATAAACGGTGCTTTTATTGAAAGGGAAGTGGGAGACTGAATGACTCTGTACTTGGTAAGGGAGTTTAAAGCCTTTTTCCAAGTTTGCAGTTCAAGCAGGAGTGAACAAAGAGGTCATGGTGGTCGGGCCATCTGCAGCAGGTCTGGTTCTCAGCTGGGTATCCACGGGAAGCGATGTTCATCAGAAGAAAACCCTGCTCAGATGACACTGATTGACTCACTCCCTGGTGAACCCAGCAGACGAGCCAGGTCTGAACAAGTCCAGAGCCTGAAATCTCGGTGTACGTTGTCAGGGCTTCCGCAGCAGGCAGCCTGTCACTGCGGCTGACGAGCAGGCTCCCTCTCCAGAGACGACGACTCCAGGACTGCCAACGCTCATCAGCGCTGTGCTGACACAGCTAACGAGTCACGCCGCCTTTGTAAAGCACGCGCTGCAGTTTCAGCGTCAACAGAATGACAAGGTTTTCACCTCGCATGGCGACGGTGTGTTGTTATGCCAAGCTTCTCAAACGAACTCTCTCAGAAAACGATGTTAGCAACGACGCCTTGGGATCACAGATCACAAGAGCTTGCGGCTGCACCTGCTGGGTGCGAAGGCACCACCCACACCCGCTGCGTTAGGCAGGCAGGCAGCTCCCAGGACAGAGGAGGGGAGGAAAAACCTCCTTTTCCAGAATTCACACCTCCCCTGGAACACGCCTGGCTTCCACTCAGAAATTCAGAAACCCCCTAACCTAATTTTTTTTTTTCTTTCTTTCTTTTCTTTTTTTTAACTCACCAACAGCCCCCAAAGCAGCATAAAGCCTCAAGCTCCCGACAGCAGGTGGAGCAGCCGCCCTTCAGTGCCCCCTGACCTGGGGTGGAAAGCAGCTTAGCAAAAAACGAAGCGGTAAGTACAAGAAATACCTTGTGTTTCTCCTCGCCTGCTCCTTCCGACAGCCCAGCGTTCGGGAGCCAGTGCCGCCAACGTCTGGATTATTTTGTCAGCCCGAAAGCTTCTGTAACAAAGAATTAACTGAGGACAGGTACTGCTTGGCTTAGTGGCTATTAGATAAAGCGGACAGCCCTCTGTGGAAGAAAAAAAGGGTTTCCTTATGCGTGAGCCTTTAAATCTCAGTTTTTCTATTAAAAACACACGCACACGATGCCCCCAACACACCGGCACAGCAAAGACAGCGCGGTGCTGACTGCCAGTGCACAGAGACCAGCCCGGATTCCCCCAGAGCCGCGCTTGTCCCAGCACCTCCCAACACCTGAAGCCACTATGAAATCACCTTGGC
>NW_008795320.1:1241747-1243520 GCF_000699145.1 Aptenodytes forsteri
AGCGCCGGCCCCGCAGAGCTGTCCGGTGCGGCCGGTGCTGAGCGGGCCGGAGCCGCCCCCCCGGGAAAACAGCGGGGTCCGGGGTCACCCTGGAGCTGGCCAAACCGGCGGAGGAGACCCTCAGCCAGGGGCGAGCATCCTCCACCACTACATTCCCTATTGCTGCAGGTTTTCAGCCGCTTTTAGTTAAAGAAACACATAAATTGGGTTAAAATAAGCACAAACCAGTAGCTGCAGAGCAAAAGTGGACCTAAAAAAAAAAATACCAGGGTTTATTTTTTGCTGTCAGCATGCTCCCCAGAGGAGTTAGGAAGTGTGGGAGTCTGGAAGGAAACCCGCTCCGCCGAAAGCGGGCTGCCAGCTCCCCGCTTCGAGTTCAGCCGCAGGCAGAGGGAGGCGGGTGGCACCCGGAGCCCGTCCCCAGACCCAGCGTCCTGCTCTGCCAGCTGATCCTTCCTCCTCCATCGAGGACTGGCTACGGCCTGACACGGGCAGGAGCGCTCCCCTCCCCGGGAGAGCTGCACACTGAACTCAGCGGTATGAGAATAAAAGCGTCGAGAGACACGAGGAAATATTGCAGCTACAACAGAGCAAGGAGGGTAAGGAGAGAGGGGGGGCAGCCCTGAAATGGTCTGAAAAAGAGGAGGAAAAAATCCCTGCAGTTTCCTTCTTTTCAATAATCCTTGAGCTTTTCCTTTCCACGCTGTCCTACAGTCCCAGGTTACAGAGAACAGCTGGAGAGAACTTACAAGGGGGGCGGCCATGGAAAGGAGGAGTTCCCATCTCTGTGCTGCAGAAATACACAGGAGGAACATTTCAGCAGGGAAGAACAAAGAACTGGACGGGGCCGATAAAACCCGTCCGTAGGCTGCGCCTCGCAGCCCCGAGGGAGCGGAGCCCTGTCCCCGCACGAGCCTCTGCAGTCAGCGGCGTTGGGACCCTTCAGTCACCCGGGCAAGAGGGATAACAAAGAAAGTGTCCAAATATTTTATTCTTCACAAGTTACATTAACCACATATTACTTTATGGAGCATTTACAAATCATTCTTTTCTTGGTATTAACCTTCAGATACACCTGCTCACTCACACCGCCAGGTCTCCTGAAAGGGCGTTTTCTATCTCACACCTGCCCGCCTTTTTTGCCCAGCAGTCAGGCCGTGAACACGCCTTCCCCACCACAAATCAAACAACTACTTTAAAAACAACTCCGAGGTCGATGGAAGAGTCTCTGGCCTCAACTAGTGAACTTTTAGTTTAGGGGAACCGGCCAGGAGCCTTCTGCTCACCCCAGGAAGGACGCAGGTAACTCTAGAGGGGTGGAAAGCTGCGGGTCCCTCGAGCTGGCTACAGGAGCTTTACCCCCCCCCCCCCCCCCCCCATCTCACACACCATACGCTGAGGCCAATCCCCCACGTTGAACCAGCAGCCGCTTGATTTCTTACTATCCAAGCAGCATTTTTATTCCTCCTGCTCTCTGCTCAGGCGCCCTCTGTTCCTACCGTTAGCACAGTCAACCAGGTTGATTACTTACATGCATAAAAGATTAAAAAAGCAGGAAAAAAAACCCTTTAAACACCAAAAACATCATATCTTTCTCACTGTCCACCTGACTAGTTCACAGATTGGATCATTCCAACAACATAGCCATAATTACTAAACACTAGACAAGTTTTTGTCAGGACTGGGGAGGAACCCCAAGAAGTGTACCTGGAAACACTCACCAGAGGAGCAGTCACGCGTGGGCACGTTCTACCTGGCCAGTCCCCACCCCCC
>NW_008795320.1:1243542-1252577 GCF_000699145.1 Aptenodytes forsteri
ATATTTTAGACCCCCCCCCCCCCCCGACACATTTACACTAACCTCTGAGAGGCGACCACCAAACCCCCGCGTATTGACGACACTGGCCACGTTGCTACAGACCTGAATGAGAAAGGCAGTGAATCTAATCAACAGAAACCCTGTTCCTGGAGGCAAGAAGATCCCGAGATCTCCAGAGTGTTCAAGCAGTACTGTCTCGTAACCGGCAGGAAGATTAAACGGGGCAGGATGGGGGTTAGGTAGGACTCGAACACTTCTTTGAAGTGGCACGTGGGCAGAAAAGTGAAGACGTCCTGTAGTGAAGAGTGCATCGTTCTTCAAAAACGGGTTAAAAAATTCCCATGTAGCAAATAACATAGAAATGTAACAGTGTAGTTAATTTTCTGAGTTTCTTTAGAAAGACTGTCGGTGCTGGTTTGTGTTCAGCTTGCTGGATCTTCCAGAAGAAAAAAAAAAAAAAGACTAATGGAAAGGCTGAGGGGGAGGAGCGGGGATGAAGACTAGGGAAAGGAAGCGTGAATCTGTCTTTAACATGCAGGTCATATAAAGTATTTTGTTTTTCCATTATTTTTTCCCCCCTCTTGGACACTTCCAACTCAAGAAATGGCAACACGCACATGGCTTCCAGTTTTTAAAGCAAAGAACGTAGTTCCCACGGACTGCGCTGCAGAGAGAGAAGACAAGACATTTGCAAATTCAATCTTTAAAGAAAATAAAGTGTCCCTTTAACCACCACGAACACTAGATAATGAAACTCGTTTGTCAGTCACACAAGGCGTGAGGGAAGTTCTTATTCACCACTCCTCAGGGCTGAGCCTTGCATCTGAGGCACAGCACCAGCAGTACTGACGCAGAGAACCCAGGCTGTACAGAGGGGAGACACACCAAATTGCTAAATTAAGGCACAAGACAGATATTGCAGCCAAAATACATAAATTCCCCCTCAGCTGGCCACAGTACAGCAGCACTCCCGGCCACAGCCTCACCTGGAGTGCTCATTCCTGCTGATCTTCGTTACTGGCACTTGGAGTTCGACTCCTAATCTGGCTCCGTAGCTGCTCTATTAGTTCAGGATTCTGCTGCTGCATCTGCTGAGCGAACTGCTGGCCCCTGAAGGAGAACAAGCAACAGTCCTATCAGTGCTCACACACACAAACACGGTCTGGTGCTAGGAAACTCTTTACAGCCGATTGTCAAAACTCTAACAACTAGTTCACATCACCAAAAGAGGCAGTACTTCACCCAACATTTAAGCCTTCCTCAACTGGTAAATTAAGGTTCCACTTCTGGTCAGAAAAAACCCAAATCCATTTACTGACCAAGGCAACGGGAAACACCCAGCTCTCTACTCACGCTTGTATGAGGCTGGCAAGATCATTCGTGGAAGGGCTGGTGCCTGCTGCTCCCATGGCGTTGTGGCCACCAGAAATCATCCCGGACATGCTGAGGAAATAAGATATTGCTCAGAGCAGGAAAAAAAAACCCGCAGAAATTGTTTGGTTTACGCTGGGAGGGGACTGTCAGGATAACGGGAGCACCTTCCCACACTGATTGTGAAGTTACCTGCAAGGGAATCTTCTGCAACAACTTTTTGTGCATTAACTGCAGAAGAGTCACTGTAACATTGAACTGCACAACATGTAGAAATATTTCTAATACTGTCAGTTACTGTATTCCCAGAGATTCCCCCTTTTGCGTGCAAGCCCTGTGTTACGTTTGTTTAATTAAAACACTGCCCTTCCTCACGCAAGCTACTTCCTTGCTCTGCATCAAACGAGATCTACTGACAGGACAGCCTAAACACCGATCCACGCACGGTGAACAGCCCAGAACACGCTGGGTCTACGCAGCCCCTTCCTCTGGAAGTCCTCAGGCTGCATCTGGCACAGAACCTCAGCTGGCAACGGCAGCGGAAGGAGCAGGCAGAAGCAAATGGAAATGGTGGCTGATGTTCAGCCCTTTAGCCAAATTATCTCATATGGTAATCAAAGGGTGAGCTCCAGAAGGTCTCTAACTCACTGCCCACCTGTGCTCAGGAGAGGTACGTGCCTTATTAATTTTATGACTTTATATTACCTAAGCATCTCACAAACATTGTGATTTGATCCTCATAACCCTGTAGCACGAAGAATGGAAATGCTCTCATTCTAGCGGAGATGGAGCTGTGACGTCCCGTCTCCAGGTCACATAAATACTGCGCAGCAGAGCCAAACCGACCCCGAGCTTCCCAAACCCAATTCCAGCGCCATGACCTAGCCTGCCCCCCTTCTGCAAACGTTTATCCTAAGATCCCTCTTCAGCACAGTCCAGAGCACTCAAAATACAGCTAGCTCAGGCAGCTGGTCTGGTTTAAAGGCTGCCCTCCATGCTTCTGGCCCAAGCACCCTCCCGCTCCCACCGGTCCAGACCTACTGCAAATGCCAAACACACAGAGCCTCAAACAAGGGATTCAAAGAGGAAATACAAGACGGGATCAAAAACTTACAGCTGTTGTACTTGTGGATTGTTCATTAGGTTAGATGCCTATTTAAAGAGGGGAGAAAAAAAATGACACCCTATTTAGTCAGAAATGACTGGGTAGATATGCAGATGTTGTGCCATTCAACGACAAACAAAGCGAAGGCAGAAATACTTGGAAACAGATCAATAGGACAAAAATAGCTATGAGAAGCACAGTGCAACACACAAGACGAGGCTGGTAATGCAGAACAGGCACCCTTTCCACATCCAGCACATCGCAAGGAGAAGCCTGTGAATAAGACACTGGCTCTTCATTTGACTGACCTTAATGAAATACAAGCACAGTTTCCTCACAGCAACACTGAAGCCAAGAAATGAAATGAAAACAAATCTGCTAGAGAGACACGGGAGCTCCCCAAGCCATGTACCGAGACATTTCATCCTGAACAGACCAGTGCACAGACCAGACACAGCCTGGCTGTGATCTGCGTCCAAATTTACCATACTCATGAAGCCAGGGTTGTTCAGCAAGCCAGCTAAATCGAATCCTCCCGGACCTCCAGTCTGTAAGAATAAAGAAGCCACAGGCAGATGACGACATCCTCTCACTTCCCGATGCACATTACAATGAACATTACTTTAATACTTTACTCCCGGTGTTATCAGAATCTGGCCTTCAACCACAACAAAGGGAAGAGGCTCTGTCCATGCCCTTCCTGTGAAGTCAGACAGCCTCGGGGGAGGCTCACTGAGGGAGTCAAAGGGCAGATGTCTGCATTACATGGCTTACTGATCACCTCTCACCAGCTGAGCCACATTAGCAATGTACAGCTGTAACCCACTGCAACTGCCAAGTTAAACACACCCACTTGGTCACCTTTGCACTGGAGAAGTCTTTAGAAAATTAAAATCCCCTTCAAAATGATAAGCTAACATCTTCCTGCACAGAGCATGTCAGCAGTGCGGCCACCAGCTTTCTGACTAGGAAACCTTCAGGTTTCTTAAATATTTGTAAGAAGAAAAAGCCACATAAAATGCCCTTTTAGTACTGCTAACAGGTCACTAGAAAAAGAAAAAAGCTGGATTTTAGGAGTAGTGACTTTAAGAAATGTGCTTAAGGCAAAATTGCTGCTTCAAAACACTCCTTTCTCATCAGCCATTTTCCAGCTCTTTCAAATAAGCCCAAGGTGACCATGCTCAGGCAGTGAAGAGAAGTTACCCACTCCGGATTTGAGTGGAAGTGTTCACAGCAGGACTCATTAACTATCTCCCCTCTGTCTGCATGCAAGGTTTGTATTCTAAACACAAGCCAGGTCATCGAGGCTCTGCCAGACAGCACCTGTTAGTGCTTACGGTGAAGAAGCCTCCTTCTAATCCTGCCCACATATAACAAGCATCAGTTTCAGAACTTACTGGACTAGGAGTCTCCTTCATTTTCTGTTCAGCTATTTTAAGATTTGATTTGTATGTGTCATTGTCCGGATCCAGCTCCAGGGCTTTTTTGTAGTAAACAACAGCTTCTGTGTGTTTATTTAAACTGGAGAGGGCCAAGCTATTAAAGTGGAAATAAAATAAAAAGTTACAGAGAAGCACTTGCAGGCTTCCTCCACACCCAACAGAGGTGAAACACTAGGTATTTTTGCATGGCATTCCAGGGCAGAACACCACTGATGATATCACTGCCACTAGGCACTTTGAGATTAAAATTCTGGCACAAAAAACCCTGCTCTTACTTACCCCATTCTGCCATAAGCTTTGCTGTAGTTTGGATCAATGCCTATAGCTCTTTCACAGTCTCTCACTGCTCCGGCATAATTTCCTAGTTTACTGTATGCAGCAGCTCTGGAGGGAATGGAGAAAGACATGCAGAAAAGACTTACCAGCTTGAATACGCTGATTAAGGTCACCCCTGTTCCCTCTCCGTAGTCTCCTGTTGTACAAGGCAAAGTCAAGTGTGAACTTGACATGAATCCAGGGCATATCTAGGTGAGCAGGCTGCTATCCAAACACCCAGCTCCACGTTCTGCTCCTACTGCAAATAAACCTAGGCTCTCACTCCTCTTTATGGGCTTTCCAAGAGGAGCCTGGGCTTTGGGGAGGCACACAAGTATCACGCTTGCTAGCGCAGTCTCTCTCAGCTTCCCTTATGCCCTGATTTCTTGGTCATAACGACTTGTTTCATCCATTTCCCCACACACTCCACGTAAGAGGGAAAACTGTTTTCGAAGCCATAACATGCTCATTCAAGGCTCGATCTCGCAGCTCTCGCAGGCATCAGGGCACCTGCCCAAAATCTCACGGGACTGACCCTCATGCAGTTAAAGCAAAGCTTAGCTAAAAGCACCAGCTGCAGTTCCTTGCCCCAAGAAACACCTCACCATGTCATTAGCATGTGTGCAGACATGCGATTCCTGTAGCCGGCTGTACGTATGTACTCACGATAAGCACAAACTAAAACAAATCCTGATTGGAAGCCTGTTTTATTCAACAACTGCCTTCCCGCCAACTTCCAAACACTTTTGCTTAGAACTGAAAAACAGGAAATTCGCTTGCATACCCAATTTTGCACACACATCAACTTGCACAGTTCTCAGCAACGAGCCTTCAACTTGCCTCATTTCACTCCTTTGTTTTTGTTATCAACGCAGCCTCTCGAACCTGGGCTCTCTACCCCACTTAGAGTTAATTGCATGAAAGCAGACAGTATTGCTTGGCATCCTTCTATCTCCTCAAGTGCCTAATAGAGTTTGTTTCCACACCCCCATCCTATCTAGAGACGCCAGGGCACAGAGCTGGCAGGAGGCACAGGAATGTGTCACTATGAGCTTACAAAAAAAGAAAACACCACACAAAGAGCAAGCAACAGAACAAGCAGTCTACAGAATCATAGAAAAGGGATTTTGACCATTCGAGAGTCTTATATCTAAGTAGTAAGAACAAACACAGGTGTACAAGGGTGAAGAAAGATAATCAGTACCTGTTGCAAAAATACACAGCATTGGATGGATTTAATTCAATTGCTTTTCCATAGAAAGACACAGCAGCTTCAAAGTTTTCTGCCTTCATTTGTTCATTTCCTAAAGAGATGGCAGAAAGGCTCACGAACAAGTGAAAAATGGGGACAAACAAAAGCAACAGGCCTGGATCTACGTTCTACTTAAGAAAATAGAACAGGAGAGAAAAACCCAACCACTTGCAGCTTGTGCCAGTCAAAGTGCTTGCAAGTGAGAGTCATGCTCAGCAGCGAGGTAGGGGACCCATGTCCTGGCAGTTCCAGGTTGCCTGATCCCGCAAGCCCCCTTAGCGCCCTCGGCTGTCCTCCCACCTCGGGCACACCTGAGGCCTCCCCAAAGCAGCGCTGCATCCTGAAAAGCACTGCAGTGCCTTGGCTCAGAGAAAGCTCTCCGTTGTGCTTCAGCACTAATCGTGCCCTCTTGCATGGCAGAGAAAAGGCAACACGCAGAGGAGAGCTCAACAGGAAAGCCCTTTTCTACGAAGCGCGGGCTGCTTAGGATGCAGAAGAAAATGCTGACCCAGCTGTCTATCTAGGCTCTGTGGCAGCTAAATTACGCCAACCTACACACGCTCCTGGAGCACAAGCAGAGAAACAAGCAGAAATGGAAGGGTTGAATCCATCTGCTTTCTTCCCCATTCCAAGCATTCCCCAGGCGCCGAGTGAATTAAGCCTCCCTCCCCATTATCATCTAAACCTCATTATACACCAGCTCCAGAGGAGGTTACCTTCAGTCTTGAGTCTTTCGGCTTCAGCTATGTCATCTTCAGAGGGGGTGATGGGCTCCGAATTTGTTCTGATGTGTTCAGGCTCCTTACAAGGAAAGGGAGAACGCTGTGCTGCAATAAGGACTCCCACTGAGATGTACTACACCTCCCCCTTCCCAAGCGCTGGCTTGTCAAGCCCAAAACATTTCACTCCTACACGCCTCCGAGGGGGCAGCATCGCCACAGAAATCAGAGCTCACTGCTTCGGCTGCTTAAATTGAAACTCAGCGCATGTTTTCGGGCACTCACTCACCTTTCCTGCAGCAGCTTCAAATATTTCAGGAAGAGTCTGGGACACAGCTAGGCCTTGGTCCTCCATCGAGACACCAAATGCCGTCTCCAGGCACTGGATGGCCACTGGACAAGAAGAGTCAGGTAATCAGCTTTCCCCATTCCATCTAAATACTTAGCCTCCTCCCACAGCACCTGAATTTCTTACTGTTGAACATACCAGGAAAGAAAAACCCACCCTAAACCACAATTCCACACACCAGACTCGATATTTGGGCCATATCCTCAAATTTTGCCACAACCTCAGAGCTGGGCAAACCTCAGCTCTGGAGACCAAGCTCCTGGATCGAGTCAGTCACAACTCCCGTCCCCTCAGGTGACTCCAGAGCAGGTGCTGGGGGCAGAGGTTAATCAAACTGGGGCTTTACTCGCCTTCCCACAGCCATGGGTGGCAGAGAGCAAGGAGAGATCTGCATGTTTCAGGAGGTGGTCACTTGCCAGAGGGTGGCTGCTCTGTGAAGCACTTTGGCCACGCAGAGGTGCACGGACACCAAACACCGGGTCCTGCGGGGGCTGCGGCTGCCCCCACCTCCTCCCTCATCAGGCACCTGGTCAGGAAGCTGTTCCCAGCGCAGAGGGGAACCCCAGCAACATAACAGCGCTCAGTTTTACAAAACTCTGCCATATTTTACAGTCCAAAAGCACCAGGAGCAAACCCTTCCTCCCACCCTCTTCTCCCGCCTCGCCCAGGAATGTACCCAACACTCTGCAGACGTGCCTGTGCTCTCCTTCAGTGGGACAAATGTACCGGCCAAAGACTAAAGCGTAAGCTCCTTAAGTGGATCTTTTAAGACCAGTGTGCTCTCACGACCAGTGAAGCCCTCTGAAAAAGCCTGTATAAATACTCCAGGGCGTGGCGTGGAAAAGCATTTTGATAGCAGAACAGGGAAAGCACTCCGCAAGCATAAAACACTTCCACGCAGCCACAAAGTTCTCATTTTACACTACGAGCCTCCTGACTCCACCTCATTTAAGATAAAACTTTTAAGTCACAAACCCAGGGTCAGGGAGGCTTTTGATCCCAGGTATATCCCTTCCTCGAGCTAATCTGCTTTTGAAAGAGATAACAAGAAATCAGATAAGCAATCAGCATCCCTAACGCCCTGGGGTACCTCCCCAGGAAGACAAATTCATTTCAAGTCTTGAGCAAGGTTTGATGTCAGGAACAGCCCAGCCAAGTAAGAGGCAGAGGATAGCAACAGTGTCCAAGTTTCCTCAAGCGTTGGGCTGACAGACCTAGACACGTGAATAGGGAAGCGCATACAGCCACCTACCTTCCAAACTCTCCTGAGCATCTGGAGACAGACCCCCATTCTGTAGCTGGTCATGTAGAAACTGGATGATGGAGTAGGCAAGGCGCTTCTGGTCTGCCATTCTGGGAGGCTGTGAGCAGTTTGTTTCAACTTCTTATAACTTTTAAAAAAAATCTGGGGAGAGAGGAGTTATATGACTTGATGGACAAGAAGTCAAAGAGCTTTTCTGCTGCTCTCCCCTGGTATGAAAGGAGAGGGTAAGGGAGTTGTTCAGGACCGGCCGAGGCCTCCAGAGCCTTCGTTAAACTCTCTGCTGTAACCACGACCCCTTTACGTGAACCCTCCAGGCCTCAATTCACCCTCTTCAGCATGAGCTGCACAGCACAGTCCTGCCTCTGCTGTAGCCACGACCCCTTTACGTTCACGTAAATTCACCCTCTTCAGCATGAGCTGCACAGCACAGTCCTGCCCCACAAGGCTCCTGCCAAGGGAAATACGTAGAGGGTGTTGCAGGCACTTGGGATACCAAAACATCTCTGACTGACCAGGACTAGACAAACTGAGCACTGAGGAGATCACCGCTAAAAAAAACCACAGTCCCCTGCTTCCAGAGCATAATTTGATCCTGAAACAAAAACAAGGGCTGAAGCAATTTGCCACCGTTAGCAGAGCTGGGGTTCAGGGCTGCCAATCCTCCGCGCTGCTTGCCAGTCTACATCACCTACCCCGCCAGGATGCCAACGGTAAAGGAGAGCGAGGACACAGGTAGCAAAGCGACCCCCGTAAGCGGACCCCAAGGCCGGGGCTTTGCAAAGATCCCCATGCAGGTCCCGTAAGCAGGACAGACGCAGCTGCTTCCATAGCGTTGCCGCTGAGCTGCGTCGCTTCGCCTCTCCAGAACGCTTAACCGGGTTTGGGGCACAGCAAACCATTCAGGGCGATTTTATAGAGAAAGTAAATTGTTTAAACACGACCTCTGTGAAAGAGAGCCCAACAGAGCTAAGCTGGCCCCAACCCACTGAAAGACACGGGAGATACGACCGGTCCCAGCCGCAGACGGCGGCGCGTGCCTCGGACGAAAGCCTGCGCCGGGCTCCCTGTCCCAGCGACAAGCGAGGCCAGAGAGCCCACAGACCCCCCCCGGGGGCAGGCAGAGAGGAGGGAGGCACCTCTCCTCACCCACAGCGCCGGGTCCCCGCCAACAGTCCAGGCCGCAGCTCCCACCGGCGCCCCCGGGCAGGCAGAAGGGAG
>NW_008795320.1:1253850-1260710 GCF_000699145.1 Aptenodytes forsteri
CCCGCCGCGTCCCGTGGGCAGGGGCACCTGCCGGGGGCACGGCGGGGAGGGAGTCAGGTTTCTGTGAAGGGCTTGTCATGGCCGAGAGGGTAAACAGCGCCCGGAAAAGAACCCGGCTGCTGATTGCCGCCAGCACCCTGCTTCCTTCGGAGCCCGCTTGCCCACCAGCGTGGTTTGTTTGCCGGGCCTCTCCGTTACGTGCTTTTATCGAGCTTTAACTATGCAGCTGAATTTTCTTTCCAGCCCGCGTAAGACTCTATCTCACAGACGGTTCCCCCCCCCCGCCCCCCCACCCCCCCCCAGTTGACGTTGGGGATAGCCAGGCCCCCAGGCTATTGGCAAACCAGCTAAGATGGGACCTGACTGCGGAACAGATAGAAAACATGGCTGCAGAGCTCACGGAGAGAACCAAGCTTGTGTACGACCGGGTGGGCTCCCAGGAGCAGGGCGAGGTGTCCTACGAAAACACTCTGAAGGCACTGGCTGATGTGGAAGTGGAATATACGGGTGCGTACACTGACAGGGAGTACTGGCTTTCTGGAAATCAACGTGTTACTAAGATTTTTCTGGTGGTGTTTTCTTGCTCTGTACCGTCATCTCCTTTTTTGCTTCCCTTGGCTCCCTCAGCAGTATGGTTTGTTTTTTTTTTCCCCAGTTAATGTTTATACAGCTAGATAGAAGTGCAAAGAATAGAGTAGATTTGGAACGGAAGAGCGAGTCTCGAACAAGGATGGCGCTTTGGCAGCAGGGTGGTCTGCGGGAGGAGTGGCCAGGCTTTCGAGGTTGTCTCCTGCTTTTATGGGTCAAGGTGCATTAGCGGGAACAAACTGCGCGTTGGCAGGAACGGTTCGGATGATCTAAGAAATCTTCAGCTCGTTTCTAACTTCTTCCCTAAGGCAGCGGATAAATGTCTCTCTGTGTGGCTTGTTTAAACACTGCTGTCGTTTTAGGGATTATGTGTAAAGTAACATGACGTGATGGCATCGTCCTGGCAAACGATGCGGGCTTCGATATGTCTCTGGCTAATTATTTACAGCAGTAGAGCGCCAATGTCACGCAGCCCCCCTCCTGCCTCCCGGCATCTGTTAGCTGTCCTGACCGCCCGTGTTGCGAGGTGTCGCGTCTGTACGAAGCAGAAGCCAGCCTGCAAGCCTCTTCTTTCTTCTCTCTGATTTCTTTTTCCTAAATTAAGAGGAAAAGCCCTTGCTAAGCAGGGGGGATGTTAACTTCAGCAGAACTGTCAGCACTTTCCCTGGGAAACAGAGAGTAGCTGCCTGCTCACCTTCTGCTGGCTGGAGAGTTCTCGCGCCTGGAGGGCAGCGCCTTCCCGCCGGAGTTGTATTATTTGAGGTTTTGCAGAGGGAATGTTCTCCCTGTTTTCACTTCTAAAGTGGAAATACGTCAGGACGGAGCTCACCTGGGACACGGTGGCTTTTGAGGAGCGCCTGCAGTAAAGGTGTGTCACTTTTAGCCTGGTCCTCTAAGGAGAGGAGTCACGCAACGATGCTGCCCGTGTGTCTGCCAGCATAGAAGTCCTGTGATTCTTGAAACTGTTGGTACCAGCTATGGCTGGGGCAAAGGCGTTGGGGTCTCACAGGCGTGAAATTCATGTGAGTTTTGTGAGGAAGATGGATCGCAGTGGGAAATCAGTGGACAGATGTGCTCGGCAGCGAGGCAGGGGTGAACGGGTGCTGCGGGTGACTGAGCACTGCTCAGAGAGGACAGCTCTGGGTTTGTCTGACGGCAGCAGCTTGCCTTGCTCTTCCTTTGCGTGGGCGGGCAGGTCAGGCTCCAGGGCCGTCAAACTGGCTCCCAATTAACACAGGCTCTCTGTGTACGCTCCCACTCACGAGCAGTTCTGGGACATGAAGCCGTTGCCTTCGCCGTAATCCCTCTTCTGTCTTTCCAGTCCGTCGGAACATGCTGGACTTCCCCCAGCACGTCTCTCCTTGCAAAGACATCCGTGCGGCGAGCACCGAGGCTGACAAGAAGCTCTCGGAGTTCGACGTGGAGATGAGCATGAGGCAGGACGTGTACCAGAGGATTGTCTGGCTCCAGGTGTGTGCTTGGGAGGATGCTCTGTCAGCGATGACCTGAGCAGGGCACTGAAACCTCCTGGAATTACAACAAACCCTTTTCCCTTGTCCCAGAACTTAGAAGTGAACGATACCGAGTCAGGGCTGGAACTGAACCGCTGTGTGGTCGTGGCAGAATGGTCCAGCTGTCAGTGAGAACTGAGGAGTTGGGGTTTGAGGGCTCTGCCCCCCCCCTCAGGGCCTCGATCGGCCCTTTGGTAAAATGGCTTTAGTAAACCCAGCCTGCCTCACGCGGGGAAGGGACTGGGTAATGCCCTGAAAAGCGCTGTAACGCGGCATGAAGGCGAGATGTTTAAAGCAATCCGATAGGATCTAATGCACCAAACCAAAGCCTTCTTGTGGGGTGTTTCCATCTGCTTCTGGGTCACGGGTGTTACAACAACCCACAGCTCCCACCGGGAACCAACTTTCCGCAACACCTGATCCTGCGGTTCCCTGTGCTCATGGCTTTTGTTTTACAGGAGAAGGCAGAGAGCGCTTCACTGAAGCCTGAAGCAAAGAGGTATCTAGAGAGGCTGATCAAATTGGGTAAAAGAAACGGTCTCCATCTCCCTGAGGAAACGCAGGAGGTGAGATCACAGAGCTTAAGTAAGCACAGGTCGAGGAGGCCTTGCAGGGCTAACGGGACAGTGTAGCATTAGAGCAGAGGACTGAAGCTCAGACTCCTGAATTTTGCCCCTGATTCATGTGACCTTGGGCGCGTTGGGTGATGTCTCTGTGCCCCTCTTTTTCCTTTCCATTGGATGGGGATGACGTTTACAAAGTGCGGTTGATGGCAGGGGGTCAGGGGGCTCCCAAGAAGCTGAGATTGCAGATGGTGCCGTGCAGGTCAGGAGTGGAAGCGGGACCCGGCCCCCAGAAGCAAAGGGGCAGTCAGGGAGGGTGCCCCACTGGGGCTGGGGTCGAGGTGAGCGGGCTGGGGGCCGCTGAGCTGCTCAGGGTCTCCCTCTCTTGTCTTGTGCCAGTGCACGGAGCTCGAAGCTGGGTTAAAAATAAAAGAGAAGGTGAAATGAAATAAGGGGAGGGGAGGTTGTTGCTTAAACACCTGCAGCTCCTGAGCTGGCAGGAGGCAGCTGGGACCTTGCTGAGGTGGCTGCTTTCCTACCAGGTGCGATCAAAGGGAGCCTGTTCTAGGCTGAGAGCTCAGCGCCTGCAGGCAGTTAATTCTGCAGCGTTGCGTTTGAATAAAAGCCAAGTGCAGACCACTGGGCAACTCAGCAGGCGGGCTGCTGGCTGGAGACGGTGAACGGTGCTGTTTGACTTCCCCCTTTGGACTGACTTTTCTCTGTTCATCTATATTTTAAAGAAAATCAAAGCCTTGCTGCTTGCCAGCAGGGCCAGACGGGAGGCCGGGTCAGGTCCAGGCACTGGAGGGGTCTCGTCTGAGATTGGTGCTTCTTTCCACGCTGGGGCTCGTGCTTCCTTTCTCGCCTGCGTACCCCACTTCACTCTTTGTCTGACTCTACCTTGCAGGAAAATTGCCTGATCCTCAAGGAGCTGGTGGACTTGCGTGCTCAGAAAGCCAGTCTCCTGGGCTTCAACACGCACGCGGACTTTGTGCTGGAGATGAACATGGCTAAAAGCAGCAAGACCGTGGCTACGTTCCTGGGTACGGCACTGGGCTGTGGAGGGGAAGAGCAGGGGCGTGCGCTGGGCCGGGTGTGCTGCTCTCGGCCCCGGGCACTAACCCTGCCTGCCTTGGTTTTCCTAGATGAGCTGGCCCAGAAGCTGAAAGCCCTTGGGGAGAAGGAACGGGCTGTGATCCTGGACCTGAAAAAGAAAGAATGCGAGAAGCGCGGCCTGGAGTTTGACAACCGCATCAATGCCTGGGACATGCGCTATTACATGAACCAGGTGGAGGAGACCAAGTACAGCGTGGACCAGAATCTGCTGAAGGAGTACTTCCCCATGCAGGTGGTCACCATGGGCCTGCTGGCCATTTACCAGGAGCTGCTGGGGCTCACCTTCCATCTGGAAGAGAAGGCTCAGGTCTGGCACGAGGACGTCCAGCTCTACACGGTGAAGGACACCTCCTCCGGGGAGACCATCGGCAAATTCTACCTGGACCTGTACCCGCGGTGAGGCCTTGGGCAAGACGAAGCGAGGGAAGAGGGCTAGGGCAGGGGGGAGCAGAGCCTGCCATGCGCCTGGGGAAGAGGAGGGGCCGTCCCGCTCCCAGGCGCGTGGCTGTGCGGAGGGAGCAGCGTGTAATCGGGCAGGGCTGTCCCAGGAGCACGGGGTTGGTGTGAATCGCAGCGTCGCTAGGAGCTTCTGCTCTGAGCAGGACCACGCTGCCCTGTGCGGTGGCTCGTGGCTGGCCGTGGGGGAGGATCCGTGTAACAGTCTCCTCTTCCTGGCCTAGGGAAGGGAAGTACGGGCACGCAGCCTGCTTCGGCCTGCAGCCGGGCTGCCTTTTGCCGGACTCCAGCCGGCAGATCTCGGTGGCTGCCATGGTGGCCAACTTCACCAAGCCCACGCCGGATGCGCCTTCCCTGCTGCAGCACGATGAGGTGGAGACCTACTTCCACGAATTTGGGCATGTCATGCACCAGCTGTGCTCTCAGGTGAGGCCTGGCTGGGCTGGCAGAGGGTTGGTTTGTTACCTTTCCCCTGTCGTGCTCCCTTGTGGGGTTAAATGACGCCCCGCTCTGAGCTTGCCGTGTCTCCCAGGCGGAGTTTGCCATGTTCAGTGGGACGCACGTGGAGCGGGACTTTGTCGAGGCACCGTCACAGATGCTGGAGAACTGGGTGTGGGAGAAGGAGCCGCTGCTGCGCATGTCCAGGCACTACAAAACTGGAAGCCCCATCCCTGATGAGCTGCTGGAGAAGCTCATTAAATCCCGGCAGGCAAACACGGGTGGGTCCCTGCGGAGGGAAGTGGGAGCCAGCAAAAAGGGGAGTGAGGGCTGTGTGCTGTCCCCAGCGAGGGCAGAGCCTTGCCATGGTGTCCCCTGTGTGTGGGGAGGGGAAGGGGACCCTCAGTGACCTGGCTGGGTTAGAGGAAAGGCTTTGTCTTGCTCCCTGTGGGGACTGAGAGGACTGGGGGGAAGGAACCACATCTGCCTGCTCTTAATCTGGGAAGAGCGAGGGTGGCATGGCGGGAGGTGCAGCAGGCTGGGTGGTTGCACAGTGAGAAGGTGTGCAGGGGGAGGCAGGGATTATCTGCAGGCGGGGGACGCGGCTTAGGCCTGAGTGGGCGCTGCTGAACTGGGCTGGTCTGGGGAAGCGGGTCAGAAGCTGGGTGTGGGGAGAACTATGGGAGCCCCCCCCGGCCTGCCCTGCAGCGACCCGGCCTCGGAGACGCTCCTGCCTGCAGGTGGGAGCTCAGTTTGCCTCCTCTTTCTGGGAACAGGGCTCTTCAACTTGCGTCAGATCGTCCTGGCCAAGGTGGACCAGGCGCTGCACACCCAGACGAAGGCCGACCCCGTGGAGGTGTTTGCCCGGCTGTGTGAAGAGGTGCTGGGCGTCCCTGCCACCCCAGGTACCCAGAGGCTTGGGGGTCCCGCTCTTGCTGTCTCTCTAGGCCTGGCCTGCAAGCTTGGCTCAGCAGGTTCTTTTCAAGGCTGGGGCTTCGGGCTGGCTCAATGGGGACAGTTTCTGTTGGCTTCAGGAAAAGCAGGGCTGAAACCATACAAAAATAACTGGAAAGTTCTTCCCTGTTTCCCCTGGGATCGTGAACAAGCTGACCCAGTGCCTGCTCTGACACGTTTCCAGCACGGAGGGGTTTTTCCGTGCTGTGAGCGGTTCCAGCAGCCTTTCCCGTTAACGCCCCTTCCCTTCCTTTGCCGCAAAGGTACAAACATGCCCGCTACGTTTGGCCACTTGGCCGGAGGCTACGATGCCCAGTACTACGGCTACCTCTGGAGCGAAGTGTACTCCATGGATATGTTCCACACACGCTTCAAGCAGGAGGGGATCATGAACTGTAAGGTAGGGAGGGCGTCCTCTGCGGCCGGGCTCTCGGCGTGTGGCAGGGGCTGCCTCCCCTGCCAGAGGTGGTGGGAGACGGCAGGGGGGTGGCATCAGTGGGAGGGCGGGTGTCCTACGCGTACCCCCGTCTTTCTCCCCTTGCAGGTGGGCATGGATTACAGGAATTGCATCCTGCATCCCGGCGGTTCCCTGGATGCTTCCGACATGTTGAGGAAGTTCCTGGGCCGCGAGCCCAAGCAGGACGCCTTCCTGGCCAGCAAAGGACTGAAGGTGGAGAGCAACTCGCTGCCTTCGGCCTGCTGAGAAACTGCTCCAGCCCGTTTGAGTCAAGCCAGCTCCTTCGTCTACGCACCAGTCCTCTCAGGCCAAGCAGCACCCGGTACTTCTGTCACCAGACGCGTCCTGGGCCAACCCCCGCCTGGAGCTGTTCCTCCGGGATCCTGCTCCGAGCTCACCCTGGGCTTCGGGAGCCCGGTTCAGCCCCGGTCCAGGGCTCTGCGGTGACAGCTCTGCAAAGGGAGTTGAATTGCCTTTGTCACCCCCCCCGAGGGGGACGGGGCTGGCGGTAGCCCACACAAATTGGCTGAACTTTGAATCTGATTTCTGCACGAGGGTGAGTTTCGGCCTCGTTTATATAGCCGGGGAGGAGGGTGAGAGGAGTTACCAAACTTGAATCATTGTTTTAAAATCCCTTTTTTTTTAAGAAATGAGACTTCCCACCGGGCTTGGCTTGTTTTGTGCCCCGGGGCAGACTTGCTGTTCTGAGCACGAAACAAGCCGCCTGAGAAACTGCTTTGGGAGTCGTGCTCTCCCCCGTCTTTGGGCAGCTGGCGG
>NW_008795320.1:1260876-1261173 GCF_000699145.1 Aptenodytes forsteri
GCGCTTCCCAGAACAGGGGGTCTGGGCGGCGTGGCCTGGCCCCTGCGCGCGCTGCCAGGCGTCCTTGGGAGGTTGTACCTTTCCCCAGGCTGTATCGGAGCTGCTGGGACCCCGCGCCCGTGGCCATCTTAGGGCAGCCGATGCCTTCTGGGCTCAGGCCACGGCAGCAGAGGGTGCGTTGCTATTGCTGTCACCCCTAAGCCAGGGTGGGACAGGGGAGGGCTGTGGGAAAAAAAAAAAAAAAGCGGACAGCTTCAAACAAAAAAAAAAAAAAAAAAAAAAAAAAAAAAAAAAAAA
>NW_008795320.1:1261357-1262765 GCF_000699145.1 Aptenodytes forsteri
GGAGGGTGGCTCCGCTGGTGCCTGCGGGGCTGTGGGTCGGAGCTGCTGGAGGGGAGCGCTGACCCCAAGGGCAAAGGCTGATTTCTGGTGTTGCTCACGTGGGAATCGGGCGTGGGCTGGGAAAGGTTTTTAGCAGTGAGTGCGTGGGGCAGGTGGAAGGTAGGCTGCTTCCTCGGTAGCGGAGGGGAGCTGAGGACCTCGGCGGGGAGCTGTGAGTCCCCGCCGGCGTGAGGGATTTGTGGCCACGGGGTACTGAGGGCAGATCTCGTTTTCTGGTGTCCCACCTCCAGCCTCATGTCACTCTGCGTGACGCCATTTGAGGGCTGCGGGATCAGTCCCTGCAGCTCTTCTGTGGTTTGAGCACGCGGAGGGTGCCGGCGAGGGGCCGAGTGCCCGCGCTCACACCCACCGTCCCGGTCCCGGCCAGGGCTGCGCGTGGGAGCTGCCGTCCCTCCCCAGGGTCTCGCACCGCGCCTCCCTCCCCGCCTGGGCTGTTCCCTTTGCTTCTCCTCTCATCTGGGCTGCGTCACCGGAGCGGCTCTGGCTTCCTTCCCCGCAGCCGCTGATGAGAGCGTTGGAAGAAAAACAAAGTCGTTGCTGTCACCTCCCTCCCCCAGACCCCTCTGGTGACACGGGAAGGCCGGTGACGCCCTCCCTCGCCGGTCCCCTCTTGCGCTGACATGTGGACGGGTCCGTAAGCGGCGAAGCGGCTCCTTGGTGCTTGCTGGGGCCATGTTGAGCATCTTGTCTTTGTCCCCCACCCTCCGTTTTAGGCATAGGCGAGTGTCTGTCCCGGGTGCCGGCTGCGCAAGGCCGGGCGCTCTCGAGTTGACGCTGTGGGTGTTTTAAGTGTCATGTTTTACTGAGCTTTCAGGGTTTTCTTTCAGACCTCTTCTCTCGAGGGAGAGAACTGAAGCTGAACGGGGAAACTGCGCACTTTCCTCCCTCCTTCCCAGGCCACAAATAACTCTGTCCCTCCCTCCAGTAACCCCTGCTGCTGGCGGTGCGGTGAGCGGTGCTGCCGAAGGCTGCGGCCAGGCAGAGCTGGGGGGACCTGATGCCTCCCCAAGCGCTGCTGTTCCCTGTGCGTGGGTGATCCCCAGGAGCAATGCCGGGCACCGGGCTCTTCGGAGCTGCACCTTCTCCCCCCTCCCCCAGCTCCTCGTCCCCATCCCGTCCCAGGCTGGCGGGGAAGAGAGGTCCCTTTCAGGTTTGGGGTTTTGGGGTTGTTTTTTTTTTCTGTTAACCTTTTCTAAGGGCAAACTGGTGTGTGTGTGTGCCGTTCGTAATGGTCACGTCCCACCCTGCTTGTTTCAATGACTGGATTTTAGACAGTTCCTAGCACTAATAAAGGTTTTCCTAAGCGGATGTTTGCATGGCTCAGGTCCTGCCGAGGAAGCTGCTCCTT
>NW_008795320.1:1263931-1264271 GCF_000699145.1 Aptenodytes forsteri
GCCGTGACCCCGGCCCCCCCCCCCGGGGAACCCTTTGGATCCGGGGACCCCCAGCAATGCACCCTTGGGGAGACGGGGATGGGAACCCACCCAGCTGCCCGGGAAGGAGGGAGAAGGGGCAAGGGCAGGGCTGTGGGGCTCTGCGGGGTCCCCGTGGGCATCGCCCCCCCTCCCTGGGGACTTTCTATGTGTCCCTCCCCCAGGACTCACCCTCTCCCTGATGCCCACCACGGTGAGCTGGGCTCGCGGGATGACCTTCACCGCGTAAACCCTGCCGCTGGCCACCTCCGTCAGCTGGTAGCAGCACCCGAAGGCCCCCTGTGAGGATGGTCCTGCGGGT
>NW_008795320.1:1264493-1264759 GCF_000699145.1 Aptenodytes forsteri
CAGCAGAAGAAGGTCCCGGGTGTCGGGGCGCCCGGCCACGTGCCCTTCCCTGGGGGGCCAAGCAGCCCAGGGGACCTGGCTGGCGCTGGCCCCGGACACCTCGGTCCCAGCGTCCCCCCGCTGCCTCAGTTTCCCCTTCCCCAGAGGTGACGTGGTGGGTGCCCCTCGGAACGGGACACCTTGGGGACCCCCTGCAGCCCTAGGGGGGTTGCAGGTGTGTGACACCGCTGGGGTGCCCAGTGAGGAGGGGGTGCTGGCTGTGGTGA
>NW_008795320.1:1266387-1267959 GCF_000699145.1 Aptenodytes forsteri
GCGCCCCGGCCACTGCCTCCGCACGTGTCCCTGCAGGCCCTCGGCACCGTGCTACGCCCTGGCCAAATTCCAGCCCAATTTTGGAGGGGAAGGGATTGGGGAGGGCGGGGGGAGCCAGACCCTGCCGCCTCCATCCCGGGGTGCAGCTCTGGCAGGATGTGGCCCCACGTGCGACATCGTGGTCCCCGCTCCTGCTCCCCCGTGGGGATGCATCCCAGCCCGGCTGCAGCTCGGTGGCATCCTGGCCCCAGAGACGGGGAGAGTCCCCGTGGGGGACACAGGGTGCAAGCAGGGATGCTCGAGGGGGCCGTGCCCCGGCCCCACCGTGCTGACACTGTGGCCGCAGGTCTGCCGAGGAGGAGCCGTGCACGGGCGACCCGCGGCAGTACCGGCTCTGCCAGCTCCAGGTGAGCGTTGCGAGGGCCACGGCACCGGCATGGCCGGCCCCAGTCCCGGTCCCGTGGGGCTCCATCCTGCCACTCCCCCCCACCCTGAGGCCACGTCTCGGCTCCCCGCAGAGCGTGGGCTGCGATGGGATCCTGGGCTCGGGCACGCGGCCCGACGCCTGCGGCCAGTGCGGCGGCGGCCCCCCAACGGGTCCTTTCCTGCACCGGCTCTTCCAGGGCGCGGACCCCTCCTCCGGTGAATGAACCATTGCCCCGGCCCCCTCCATGGGTGAATGCTTTGGCTCTTGGCTCCCCTGTCCTCCTGTCCCCCGTCTGTGTCCCCAAGGCATCCCATGGGTCCCCCGTCACCCCATCCCCTCTCCGTCCCCTCTCCATCTGCCCCATTGCCACTGGCACATTGTCCCTGATCCCTTCCTGTCCCCAACACGCAGGGACAGGGACAGCGGGCTCAGAGGAGACCTCTCACTGGGGTGATGTCTCGTTGCAGAGGGTATCACTCCTCCGGGGGCTGGGTGGGGGATCTCTGGGGCACCCCTGTGGTCCATGGGGTCCCCAGGGGTGTTCAGAGGTCCCTGGGGGCACCCAGGGTCCGTGTGGTCCTATCCAGTGTCCATGGGATGCCTGGCCAGGCTGCGGGGACGACGATGCCCGTGAGGACGGACAGCCTCGGATGGCACCCCAGGGCCCCCCAGGGCCATCGCTGGGTGCCCGAGATGTCCCAGCATGTGGGGCCCAGCTGGGTTAATGCCGCTGATGCCTGGGACGGGGCTGGGGCTGCCCCAGACCCAGAGCTCCTCTGTGCCCGGTCCCCACCGGCCCCACCCCCGGCCCCGCCCCCCCGTCCCCAGGCTGTCCCCTCAGGCCGTGCCCCGGCTCTGCCCTGACTCTGTCCCCCCCTGCCAGATTATTTTGGGTACGTGAACGTGACCAAGATCCCAGCTGGGGCCACCCACATCAAGGTGACGGACAAGAGGGCGGCTCCGTGCCCTTCCGTGCCATGCAGTGCTCCCTCTACGACAACAAGCCCGTACTGGGCACGCCGGCCCGGTACCGCTGGGTGCCCTTCCACGGAGGTGAGTCCCGGGGCGGCGGGCGGCATCACCGGGCTGACCTGGGGCCACAGCTGCCACCGGCGTCACCCCCTTCCCTTCCCACCCGGCTCCGG
>NW_008795320.1:1269929-1270618 GCF_000699145.1 Aptenodytes forsteri
CGCGGCTCCCCGCAGTCGCGCGCCCCCCTGGGCTCTCTGCTGCGGGGAGGGTCCCGGAGAGCCCCATGGGTTCTCCGTGAGATGGGGACCCTAAAAAAGGGCCCCCTGACTTAACCCCCCTCTGGGACCCTTGGGAGCCTGGTGTGTCCCCTCTCTCCTTATGGGATATGGGCCCCCATGCCCCCTCCCACCCCCGCAGGAGAAAAGGGTTTTGGGGGTGCCGTGTCCCTTCTCCCCCCTAAACTGCTGCAGGTTTGCCCCCGCAGGGCGATGCGGGAGGTGCCGCCCGGCCAAGGCACGCTCCCAGCGCGTCCAGCACTTCTGCCAGAGCGACTTTGGTGAGCGCCGGGGACGGGAAGGGGCTCGGGACGATGCTGGGGGACGTGCCCTGCTCAGGGTGCCCCGTGCTTGCCCCGCAGTCTTCCAGGGCAGGATCCTGGCGCGGCGCTTGGTGGGGCAGGAGACGCGCTACGAGGTGGAGGTGAAAACGCCATATCGTCACCGCTTCCCCCTGGTGACCCGGGAGTACGTGTGGGTGCCCAACACCTGCAGCTGCCCCCCGCTCCGGGAGGGCGGCGAGTATCTGCTCATGGCGCGGCAGCACGTCAACTACGAGCGCACACTCAACCGCATCCTGCTGCAGGACGACGGCTACGCCCGGCCATGGACGCCCCGCGAGGACCGGCTGG
>NW_008795320.1:1270757-1271130 GCF_000699145.1 Aptenodytes forsteri
CCCCCAGGGACCCCTGTCCTTCCCTCCGCCCTGTGACGGGCATCTTGCCGTCCTTGGGGTCGACTTGGCTGCGGGGGGGTGGAGGAGGGTGGTAATTTATTTTTTTTGCAGAAAATAAACCTGTATATCACCTCGCTTGCCGCGTGCCCCTTCCTGGCTGGAGCCGGCCCAGGGCGTCCCATGCCCTCGCCACCCCAGGGTGCCTGGGCGGGGGGGGTCCCCTCCCGCGTCCCCATGCTGAGCCCCCAGAGCAATGCACCCGCCCAGCAGCGTGTCCCCGTCCCGGAGATGGACACCTGCCAGGCTCTGCCTCTCGAGGTCGGGGACCTGCCGCTTATCTCCCTTCCGGCGCAGGCGAGCGGGTCCCTCCCTG
>NW_008795320.1:1271265-1271490 GCF_000699145.1 Aptenodytes forsteri
GCCTCGCCGGCTCGGGGCTCCTGGGGTGGGTCTCGCCCCATCCGGGGGTGGGTTTGGAGCCGGTGCCGGGGAAGGGCTGAGCTCTCCCAGCTCGTGTCGCTGGTGACTGTTCCCAAACTGGGCATGGGGCTGGGGCTGCAGCTGGGGGGTACCTGGGGTGGGTGCCCTGGGGTGGGTGCCCTGGGGTGGCCCGAGTGGCAGCTGCCAGCCCCGGGGGGTGCTTTG
>NW_008795320.1:1272339-1272613 GCF_000699145.1 Aptenodytes forsteri
GGGCCCGAGTGGCAGCTGCCAGCCCAGGAGGGTCCTTAGCATAACGGGTAATTAGTCACCAGGAGCCGGAGATGAGCCCTGGGAGCAGCTGGGGCTCTGTGCTGGGCTCCCCAGCTGGTCCCAGTAATGCCTGGGTGCTGCCGGGTGCTCCGGAGCACGGACGGAGGCACCTTGGGGTGATTAGGGCTGGAAAGGTGCCTCCACCCTATAAAGTGCCCCCTCCCACCCCCTCCCATGACTGATTTGGGGCTGCTGGGGGGGGTGTCCCTGCGCA
>NW_008795320.1:1272651-1273415 GCF_000699145.1 Aptenodytes forsteri
CCCCGGGTGCGGCAATGCGTGGGGGAGCTCCCCCAGTTCCAGCAGCTCTTTTGGAGCGAGCAATGCCCAGCAGCCCCAGGGCTGGGGCTCTGTGCTGTCACCTTTGGGCATCCCGTGCTTGGGGCGTCCTTGTCTGGCTGTCCCAGCCATGGCAGGTTTGGGGACAGTCACCCCGTGTGCGAAGAGACCCCGCAGGGAGAGCAGCGGGGACCTGGGGGTCTCGGCCACCAAAGCGGGGGCTCGCCGACGGGCCAAGAGCCGGCAAAGAGAAGAGGACCGGGGGGAGCACTGCCCACTGCGGGGCTGGGAGCCCCGGGACCGTGTCCCGTGTTCCCCCTTGCCGCCCGTGACCCCCGGGAAGGGCCGGCTGGCGAAGCTGCGTCTCGAAGGGGAGCGTCGCAGGCCAGCGTCTGCTCCCCCCTGCCCCGGGGAAAGGTGTGAGTGTGTGTGTCCCCCCCCGGGGTAATCCCTGCCTGGGGAAGGGGGGGATTGCCCCAGGCTGCGCTGACAGGACCCCTCTGTCCCACAGAGCCTGCGAGCTCCCTGTTGCAGCCCTGCTATAAGGGCGCCTACTTCTCGGGGCTCCCCGCGCCCAAGTGCCAGGCCCCTGCTGCCCCCAGCCGGTGAGTATGTGGGGGGGGGTCCCCACGGCCCCCCAGCCCCGCTGCACCGCCAACCCTCTGCCTTCTTCCGGCCAGGCTGGTCCCCGCAGTCCCGGCGCCCGGCAGGGATGGTCCCCGGAAGACCCGCAGCACACCGGAGCG
>NW_008795320.1:1273494-1275078 GCF_000699145.1 Aptenodytes forsteri
CAGTGATGGTCCCCGCAATACCCGCAGCACACCCGAGCGTACCCTCGTCCTGGAGCTGGTGAGCTGGGGGGGGGGCCGGGGAGGGGGGCTGCGGCCCCAGGGCTGGGGTCTGACTCTGCTCCCTGCCCTGCAGGAGGGGACCCTGGTCTGCTCCTCTGTGCTTGCCAGCTGGTGGCGGGGTGCCGTGGCCACCTTCACCACGGTCTTCCAGGGAGACTCCTACGAGGTGGGTGCCTGTGTGCTGGGGTTGGGACAGCGGGGTGCTGGGTCCCCGGGGGGGGCACGCAGGGCTGTGACTCAGGGCTGTGGAGAGCCACGGTGTCCATGTGTCCTTCCCTAGTAGCCGGGGGGGAAGTGGGCCCCAGGGGCTGAAATCCCAGGGGAGAGGGTGGCCGAGGGACCCCTGGGATCCTGCTTGGGGTGCTGACCCCCCCTCTTGGGGGTCACCTTGGTGTCAGGATACGGGTGCTGGTGGTTTTCTGGGGCTGTCTGGAGATGCTGTTCCCTTCCAGGTCCACGTGAAGCTGCGACCCCACGTGCAGCGGTTCCTGGAGAGCCTTTCCAAGACCTACGAGGTACCCAGAGCCCCCGTGTTCCCCAGGGTGCTGCTCTGTCGGGGTGGGGGGGACTCGGGCAGCCCATGCAGGGACCTTCGCCTGCTCCCCCAGATCTTCATCTTCACAACTGCGAAGAAGGACTACGCTGAGAAGGTCCTGGATGTGCTGGACCCCAAGAAGCAGCTGATCAGGTGATGGCCTTAGTGAAACCCCGCTGGGGAGACCTCCCCTGTGACAGGGACTGGTCCCCATGGGCTCTGCCTCCCCCTCCAGGCACTGCCTCTCCCAGCAGGACTGCCTCTGCGCCCGGGGCTGCTACTGGAAGGACCTGACCCGCCTGGGCAGGGACCTGGCCAAGACGGTGGCTCTGGACCACACCATCCAGGGCTTCCCTGCACAGGTACCGGCAGCGCTGGCCCTCATGGAGGGGTGTGTGTGGGGGGGTGGTTGTGTGCACTGGCACCCCCCCAGGAGCACCCCAGCTACGACGGCTCCTCCATGGCCAGCGCTCGCCCTCTCTCCCCAGGCTGCCAACTGGATCCCGGTGCCGAGGTGGGGGGGGGACCCGCGGGACGAGGAACTGCTGCGCCTCACCCTGCTGCTGGGACAGCTCGGCTGGGCGGTGAGGACTGGGGGGCTGGGGAGAGGATGGGTGCCCTGGGTTCCCTGGGGTGGGGTGAGCTCCCCCCCCAGGGCACAGCCCTCCCCTATCCCCATCTCTTCCTCGTGCAGGATGACGTGCGCACCGAGATCCAGCGGCGGTTCCCGCACCGCAGGCTGCCCGCTGAGGACTAGGCCAGTCCCGGGCAGAGGGGAGCGGGATGGAGAAAACCCCTCGGAGGGGCTCGCACCGCTGCAGGGGAAGCCGTGCTCCAGCGCGTCCAGGCTCTAACTCATCCCGCGGCGCTGGGCTGGCGGGTGCTTTGGCAAAGCCATTGCCCCCCCCCACCTTGGTGTCTGCAGCCGCACTCTGCTCGCCTCCCCCGGCAGGCCGCGCGGGGGGCCCCAGCCTGTTCCCGGGGCCGGG
>NW_008795320.1:1275879-1282039 GCF_000699145.1 Aptenodytes forsteri
CCACCTGGAAATAGCCCCCTCGCAGCAGCGTGCCAGGCCGGGCCCCCCAGCACGGCTCAGGCCCCCGGGGGATGTGGGGGGGGGGGGCGGGCCGGGGGGGGGGGGAGGCCACCACCTGTGTCTCTGCCCATGCACAGAGCTGGACACGGGGTGGGATCAGCCCAGGCGCTGCTGGGAAGGGAAGTCACCCCTCGGAGAGGTTGGTCCGGAAAGGCAATAACCAGTTTATTTTGGAAGCCAGGTGAGGGCAGCTCTGTCCTAGGCTGGGATCCGGCCGCCTGTGTCCATGCAGCCCAGGCTGGTGTCACGTTGTCCTGCCAGCCCGGGGACAGCAGGCACTACCTTTCACGACACAAAAGGCCACACGGTACGTGACATAGAGGACGGCTGAGAGGATCAGGCCCCCGCAGATGAGGACAGGGAGGAGGTCCCTCTGCAGCCCCTCCTCGGGGGGGAAGCCCCGCTGAGGGGAGCAGGAGTGGGTGAGCTCATCGAAGGTGCAGGCGGGGGGACAGGCCGTGCAGTTGTTGGCTGAAGCGCCCTGGCACGTGTAGCAGGAGGGGTGGCAGCTGGCACAGACGCGGGCTGCGCTCGTGGCGGCGGCTCTCTGGGTATGGCCGTAGTAGCGCGGTAGGACAGGCAGGAGCGCTGGTAGGCGTAGAAAGAGCTGCCGCACTCTGCGGCGGGTTGGTGGCATGAGCCAGGCTGCGGGGCCACCCAGGGCCGAGAGCACCGTCCCCTCCTGCCCAAAGACTCACCCTCGCACGCTCCCTGCGCGTCCCGCCTGATGCACTCGTCCACAGCAGAGGCTGCAAAGCGCCTGGCCGTCATGTCCTCGTCTGTGCCGTGGAGGTGCAGGGCGAAGCTGGTCAGCAGACCTGGGGGCAGGAGGGACAGGACTCGGTGCTGATGGCAGCCGCGTTCCCAACCCTCCAGGGTTTGGGATCCGCAAGCTGGTGGATGCGGGGCTGGAAGCTCTGGGGCCACATGGAGGAGAGCAAGCCGTGTCCCCTCCCCGGCTGTGTGCTGGCTGGGGAGACCCTCAAGACAAACAAACATGGCCCTGCAGAAAAAGAGGGCTCTGGCCAGACCCCGTGCCCAGGAGGAGCAGGGAGAGGACAAGCCAACAAGTTGCTAATCAAAGAAGAGGAAAGAGGAGGCAAGAACAACCAGGCACTGGGTGACCTCAGTGAACGGGGTTCACTCCCCGGGGCCCTGCCCTGGAATAAGCCAACAATTTGCTAATCAAAGAGGAAAGAGGAGACAAGAACAACCAGGCACTGGGTGACCTCAGTGAACGGGGTTCACTCCCCGGGGCCCTGGACACCCACCTGTGTTATAGGCATCGCCCTTGTTCTCTAGCCGGAGCGTCCAGGTCCCGTTGGGGTTCTCGTCCCAGAAGTGTGTGGACATGAAGGTCCAATCCTTGTAGCCCTGCTGGCTGGTGTCGTATGGGCTGGAGGAGAGGAGAGCTGGGAGTGACGGCCCAGGGGCTGGAGGGGAGGGACGCAGCCCAAGGAGACCCCGCAGTCACCCTGTGCTTGGTACAGTGGGGCATTGCTAAGACGTGGCAGGGGCCACAGAGGAGCCTTGGGCACGGTGAGCCCGTTCCCTGTGGGGGCCAGAAGCAGTCACTTCAGTGTGGGGGGAGAGTCTCCTGGCCCCAGGAGAGGCTGCGAGAGGAGCAGCCCTCCCTGCTCCCCAGCAGCTGCTAAATCTCAGCTGCCGTGTGCTCCCTGCGAGCTCGCAGAGCGCCCTTACCGCACGGTCAGCAGTGTGGACGTGGTCCCCATCGGGCTGGTCAGAGCGATCACCAGGTCCCCCCTGCGGCTGTAGCTCAGAGAGAGCCGGACCCGGACATGCTCCAGCGAGCGGATGCGCTTGGTCCTCCCCGAGCAGGAGGAGACGTCTGTAGAGACGGTGAGCTCGGAGCCGATGTTCCTGCCAAGTACAAGACGGAGGTGAGGGCATCTCTTCCCCCTCCAAGGGCACCCTGCCCTCCGCCGCAACCTCTAAGCACAGCCCTGTGGTTACAGCAGAAGCCGTGCAGCACAGACCGCTTTCTGGGAAGCATCGCTTGCTCCTGCAATGGGCACGGCACAACTTTGCTACAAGAAAGTCCCTGTGTGAGCTCGCGTGAGGTCAGACCCAGGGGATACCGTCCCTTACCGGGGGGCGTGAAGAGCCTTGACCGAGCATCTTCGCTGAGGCTGAGTTCCTGTCCATGCCTTGGCCATCTCCACCAGCAGACCAGCGTCCAGGAGCCCGTAGCCGTAGTGGTGGCTCACTGAAAAGCAGATGCCACCCAAGAGAGGACACGTGAGCCCCTCTGCACTGAGAAAGCACCGGGGGGTCCTGCCCCAGGCCTGCTGGCAGGAGTTTGAGGGGCAGCACGTCCCCCCCCACAGCCAGGGGAGGGAAGCAGGAGCAGGCAGGGCCGGGCAGCCCTGAACTCACCCTTGCGTCCGACCCCGTTCACGGCCCAGTCTTCTGCCTGCAGGTGAGCAGGCTTGGAGGTCCTGATGACGAGATGCTGCAGGTCACGCCAGGTCAGTGCTGGGCTGGAAGCAAGGAGGACTTGGGGACAGAGGTCTCTGCTTTGGGTTAGCTTTTGAGGGTGAGATTTGGCACTTCTGACGTGGGTAAGTTAGCTGTCTGGGTCCAACTGGTCCCCCCACAACCTCCTTCACTGCCAAAACGGGAGCAACAGAGACCTCCAGAGGACAACTCTCCTCCTGCCTCCGGCCGCTCTCCCGCAGTGTCCTGGGAGAAGAGGCTGGCCCACCAGAGCCCAGGGAGACCTCAGCTCCACACCCCCAAACCTGCCTGGTAGCAAAGTCCCCCTTCCTTGTCCCTGCAGGGTTCTGGTGAGGCACCAGGCTCTCCCTGGGGACTGTCCCGCTGCCGCGACGGTCACCTACTTGGCCTCCAGCGCGAGGGCGATCATTCCCGCGGCCAGCGGGGCCGAGGCGGAGGTGCCCGTATGCTTGTCGGTGCAGCGGTGGTGCAGGTCGGTGGTCACCTGGGGGGGAGGGAGGGGGGTCTCAGCACCATTGTCTGCTGCTGGAGCAGAGGACAGGACTGGCTGGAGTTGGGTAACTTCAGTAAACGCTCCCTCCGGGTCCCTCCGCGCTTTTTGGGGTCTAAGGTACCAATGCTTTAATAAAGCCTCTCTCTCCCTCCCCAGGTAAGGAGGGCTCGGATGAGCACGCTCTGTGCTGGGAACCGGTGTCTGCCCGAGGGTCGCTGCTCTGGCAGAGCCGGCACGGCACTCACGATCTGCACCTCGCTCGTGGTCCTGCTGCTGTAGGTGGTGGTGAGGATGGCGGAGCAGCCCTCGCCGTACCAGGGCCTCCGGCCGCCCGCCAGGATGCTGCCCACCGACAGGGTGTAGATGGGACCCGTCGCAATTGCAGTTGTCGTAGTTGATCCCGCCGTTGCCGGAGGCCCAGATGAAGATGGAGCCGAGGCCGCCCCGTCCCTGGCAGCGGGGAGGCAGAGGGGGGGTGAGCAGGGAGTCCTCGTGCCAACGAGGTCCCCGAGGCCAGCACCGACCTTACTTTGGTAACGCCTCTGTAGAAGGCCTCCGCGGCCAGCATGCCTGGCCCGTCCACGGTCTTCCCATCATCCTCGGGGCCCCAGCTGGCGCTGTAGATGTGGATGTGCTGGGGACGCAGGCTGAGGGACTGAGCCTCCACCACGTCCGTGATGGGACCGTCCAGCATCCGCACACCTGCAGGGCCAGGACGAGGAGCGGCAGTGTCTGAGAGGCGGCAGCACTCGGGAGGCCACGCCGGCTCCGGGTAGACGTGAGCCTCGCACACGCCTCGTGAATGTAAGGACTGAGCGGCATCTCGCTGGCCCCCACTTCGCCCCCGCAGTTGCCTTGAGCACCTCTCGCGCGACGCTGCCCTAAGGACATCAGGCTCCCATAAGTCTGTGCGGCTGCTGCCGCGATCTCGTCCCCAAAGCTCCTCGTTAAGCCCTTTGCAATTAAGCCCAGTGAGTCCTCCCAGCTTTTAACCCCATTTGTCGCACTCGCTTCCGCAGGGGAGCCTGAGCCTGCACGGTGCTGGTGGTGCCTGCCGGAGCCCCGCGTCGCGGTGGGCGTTAAACCCCCAGGGAGCGCTGAGCCCCGCACCATGGCCGGGTGTGCGGTAACACCGCAGCACCCTCTACCCCCCTGCAAGCCCTCCCCAGGGTGCCGGAGCTGGCTGGTGACCCCTGTCCCACCAGCACGTCGGAGCAATGGCTCACCTCCAACTCTGGCATTGTACGCAACGCCTGCTCCGCAGATTCGGTTGTTGGCTGCAGCCGCCACTTCTCCTGCACAGCGTGTCCCATGCCTGAGGAGCAGAGTTAGCGTGTGAGCCGTCCTCTGCGAGGGGTGAAGGGGCCTGGGACAGCCTCGGCCCCCGGAGAGATAAAGCACCCAGCACAGGGAAAAGATTTGCTTGGGCAATCAGCTGGCAAAACTCACCGATTCTCGTCCCCGGCAGCGTACCTGGGCTGGGGATCGGGGTCGTTGCTGTTGAAGTCGTAACTTGCCAGGGGGTCCTATTGCAAAAAAGAGGCACCGGCATGAGCAAACTGCTTTTCGGCGTGGGTTGTGACAGCTCAACACGGGCTCCTGGCGCTTCGCCCGGTGTCTGGCAGCGTGGATCGCCCTGCCCGCCCACGAGCTC
The DNA here is from genome assembly GCF_000699145.1 of Aptenodytes forsteri. Classification (NCBI taxonomy): domain Eukaryota; kingdom Metazoa; phylum Chordata; class Aves; order Sphenisciformes; family Spheniscidae; genus Aptenodytes; species Aptenodytes forsteri. Next base: position 1,280,565 of record NW_008795320.1, read on the forward strand.
GCTGCCTGCCCAGCCCGGAGAGGGCAGGGGGGGCCCCTTCGCACCCAGAAACTGAGTGGGGTTAACCTGGAGCTGTTGGAAACAGGGCTTCACTAAAGGAGCATAACTTTGCGCGTCGCCGTACTGCTTCGTCGTACCCAGGCTCACGTTCGGTGAGAAAGCACAGCATGGCGCGTCACCAGAGGGTGAGCCTCACCGGCTGCGCAGTTAGGACAGAGGAACTACAAACCAGTGAAACGATGTTGTTATAAACAACATCTTAAGATTTACCTATTCTTTCCTCCCGGCTCTCGGAGCACGTGAGGGCTTACCAGCTTTACTGGCTTTGCAGCTTGCTATAATTACATCTAATTTGGGGGCTTGAGCGTGTGCAAGTTCTAATGTTTCCTTGATGTGAAAATTCACTGCGGGAGACACCAAACCTTTTGATCCAGCCACGGAGAGGCTGAGTTCCCACTGCGAGGTCCCATGGGTGGGATAAAGGCACCAGCTCCCACCCTCCCCTGGAGACAACACGCCCTGAAGGAGCCGGTTCCTGCGGCCCGCGCTGCTCAGCCCATCGTAGTTACGTAGTTGGCAGACAGGTCCGGATGGTCCTTCTCGATCCCGTCATCCAGGACGGTCAGCACCACCCCCAGCCCGGTGTACCCTTTACTCCAAGCAGCGAGGATGTTTAGGTCGGGATTGATGCCATTGTTCTGGAAAACAGATTAAATTTGATCAGCCCCTGGGCTGCGGGTGACCTTCAAGGACTCTTCTGCTGCCTCATCACTGTCAGCATTAGTCCTGTTTACACATCAGGGAGGTGATTTGCTTGAGGATTAGAAGAGAGAGCGGCAAAATCTCACCATGTACCACTGTTTATGGAACCAGGGATCTGTCGGCACCACGCTGACGCTTCTCTTCGTGCGCCTCTTTACCGTTTGCTGCTCAAACCAGAGGACCTGGGTGGGAAGCAGCGTTGTCGGTGTCAGGCAGAGCTTGCCCAGCACGGCACGCCTCGGTCCCTGCAACCGCCTCCTCCCTACCTTTGGCTCTTTTGCCAGGCGCATATTCCAGCCCCAGTGTCTGCTCAAGGCTTTCTGCCTGGTGCCGCGGTGTTTGAAATGGTAGTAGGGCTCTCCCTCCACCACCTGCAGGCGCAAAGAGCTGCTGTGAGACACCGCTCTAGGCAAGCGGCCGGGCTGGGGACGCGTGTGCCAGCTCCCCGCGGGCCGCCGAGATCAGAAAGACGCGTTTACTGTGAGTCGCGCGCGGCAGGACAGGCGGAGGGCACCATTTGGAGAGAGAGCAGGCTCCCGGGGAAGGTTTGTGAGTGCCCTTCGGGTCTCCTCGCTCACCCGTGCACGCACGGAGGCCGTTAGCAACCTGCGGCCCTTACGCTTTCATCCGCGTCCGATGGTTTAAAAGCGCTAGAGGGGATGACCGAACGCCCTATTTTAAAATTAAACCGGCGTCCCGCCCTGGGACGCGCG
>NW_008795320.1:1282833-1286624 GCF_000699145.1 Aptenodytes forsteri
TGCTGGGTGCTTTCACGGAGCGGGGCCACGCGGGGATGGGGGCCCGGGGGGTGGCCCCGCCGTCCATCCTCGCCTTCGGCAGGCGCGAAATCCCGCACCCCGACCCAAGGGGAGGCGCACCCCGAAACCCGCGGGGTCTGCGTGTCGGAGGTCTTGGCCGGACCCTCAAGACCCCCGAGAAGCCTGGCCCTGACGGAAGGGGGTCCCCGCTCCCCGACAGGCGAGCCCCCAAAACGCGGTGGGTCAGAGCGGGTGGTTGGGGAGGGGGGGGCCGGCCCCCCCGCCCCCCCCTCCCGCGGGACTCGCCTCCCTCCCCGGCGGGAAGGCAGAGGTCCGGCTGTTAACCAGATCCTGTTTGCTCATTAATGAGAAACCAGCTGGCGTCTCCCCAGGGAGCGGCCTCCTGGCACGACGTGACCCTTCTCCTCTGCCCTCGCCGCGGCTCCGACCCTCGGCCCCACGCCGCTCCTCTGCCAATTTACGACTTGCCCGTCTGCGTTCTCCCGTTCGGGGCGTCATATAAAACCTCCCAGGAGGGGCTCGGGGTTTCCCGGTTGCCTGCGTCCCGCCAGGCACGTCCCCTGCCTTTCGCCGCCCCCCCCCGGTGCGAGTTCCTGGCCCTTCACCTGCTGCAGGGCTCGTTTTCCCGCTCCGAGGGGGAAAGGAGTCCGTGAACGGGCACGTGCCGCTGCGAGCGGGTTGTGTTTGGACGTGGTGCGTGGCAGTCGGGCGTCTTCCGAGCAAAACGGTCCCGGGGCTCCGGTCGTGCTCGGGTGTGATGGACTTTTGGGGGTAGAGGAAGAGCGGAGGCACCGCTTCCACCACAGAGCGATGGTCCCGTGTTCTCGGTCCCTATCCTGGAAAGGAGAAGCTGCCGCTAAACTAAAAATACCCGATTTCTCCCTCCCCCGGCTCTGGAGCAATTCCTAATTTGTGTTTGAACCCAGCAGGGTCGGTTCTGCACTTCTGGAGCCAGGAGCGACCCACGGGCCGCAGCTGGGAGCCCATCTTGCCTGGCCTCTGGGCAGCACAGCCCAGTCAGCCGTGCGGTGGCTTCGGCTGGGTAAAAATCATCCCGGAGGAGGACGGCGGCTCCTTCCCAAGGCGCGGGGCTGGCTGTCACGCCGGCTGCTCGCCCTCCTTGCCGGGACGGGCACCGTGGGATGGCTCCGGCCGCCCCCCTCGGCAGCTCTTCTTTGAGCCTTTCACTAGTTTGTTTTTATTTGCTGCAACATAAATTTCTCTGGGGGCTAAACTTAGCCCGTGAAATCCCTTCTAAGGCTCTTGGGGGAATGAAACCCAGCACTGCCTGAACCTGCCTGGTAGTTTTCTTTGAAGGGAGGTTTGTGATTGCTCCGAAGCCGCGTTGCTCCTGCCCGTCTGCTGGGAAAGACCCGAAGCCCCGTTGGTGCCCGGAGCCGTGGCTGCCCCGCACCGGGGGCCCGGAGCAAGGCGCAGAAATGCTGCGGTGAGCAGAGCGGGGATAATCCGCCCTCTGAGCCCGAGCAAGGGCTTTCCTCTAATTCACCAGCCCAGACAGGTTAAGTCCCGGCTCTCCTGCCCGCTGCGGGGCAAGGCGCTTACGTTGATGGAGGAGTTTGTACGCAGGGTAGGGGAGACGCTGCCGGGCTGTGACAGTAGACGCCCTTGACTCCGGCTCTGCATGTCCCTGGGCTGCTTTCCTGCCCTCTGCCCCTTCGGGGTCTGTGTTTCGGCTGCCTCGGGCAGGCTGGGAGGGAGCTGCCGGGTGCCAGCGTCTCCCTGCCCTCCGAGCCCGCGTGTGAGCGGGGGCTCTTCGCTGTGGCCGTGGTTTCAGCAGCAAGGGCTCCTTGCTCCGGCTTCCCCCCTCCGCCGGCTCTCCCACCTCTGCTGATCAAGCCTCCTGCAAGCGTCCCGAGGGCTGGGCAGGCTCCACATGACCAAAGCCATGGCTTACGTTTAATTTTAACGATTTAATTTAATAACAGGGAAGCGGGATTGGATCGCTGGTTCTCAGGGGGCTGAATCCTTAACAAACGGTGGCTGCTCAGCACAAGCACGTGCAGGGGATGCGTACAGGGAGCAGAAAGGAGACGCAGGCTCTGGGAGCGAGGCTGCTCCCCGGGTGCTCGGCTCCAGTAGCGAGGCTTGTCCTTGAACAGTCGTTATCAAAATGCCGAGCGGCTCCGAGCCCCGCGCGTGGAGGAGAAGCTCAGTCCCTTAACTTTGGGCCGTAGGTGTGTGTTAAAAGTCTCTGCTTCTGACACCTCTGCAGCCTTGGCCCGGGCCCAGGCTGGCGACAGGCCGAAAGCACTAGGAGTTTGTTGTGGGGAAGCCCCTTCCAGGCCAGGGAGGGGACAAACGGTGGCGGGAGCAGATCGTGGCTCCCTTGGGGATGAGGGATGAGCGCCTCTACCCCATGGCAGGCTCTGCCGTGTGCTGCGGCTCAGCGCGGTTGCGCGAGCGGCGTGTTGAGCACCTCAGTGGTCTGGTGTGTGGAGGGTCCTACTGGAATTAATTGGGGGTGGTCGTTATTCCCAACTGGAGGGTGCCGGCATGCGCCTCTTCTCACTACTGGGGTGAGAAACCTGCTCAGCGGACCGAGCCAGGGTCTCTCCTCGCCATCTCGGTGTCGGCGGGAACGTGACCGTCCCCTCCGTCACCCCCTGGCAGGTTCTGTGGCGTTCCTGGGGCTCTACCTCATGTTCGGCTACGGCGCCTCGCTGCTCTGCAACCTCATCGGCTTCGCCTACCCCGCGTATGTCTCGTAAGTACCAGCGTCCCAGCCCGGCCTCCCTGCAGCGCCTGGAGAGCGTTCCCTGCCCTTAGCTGAGGGTCTCCCTGGCAAACGAACAGGCAGTTACGGTCGGGAAGCTCTTGAGACCTCCCTAAAAACACTGGGACCTGGCTCGGTCCCGGCCTGGGGCAGCAGCGCTCCGGCAGGCGGGTTTGCTCCAGGGTTTGGAGGACTTGGGAAGGAGGTGCCCGCCCTGGCGGCAGGGCTGCAGCGGCAGTGCCCTTCTCCTCTCCTGCCGCAGCATCAAAGCCATCGAGAGCTCCAGCAAGGAGGACGACACCACGTGGCTGACGTACTGGGTGGTGTACGGCGTCTTCAGCGTAGCCGAGTTCTTCTCCGACATCTTCCTCTACTGGTTCCCGTTCTACTACGCTGGGAAGGTAACGGCTTTGCCGGGGGCTGCCGGGGCCAGAGTCCTCTCACCCGATGGCTGAACTTGGAGGAACCAAGCGTGGTGGGCTCTGCCCCGTTAGCAGGGCGGCGGCGGTGGCCATGGTGGGGCCGCAGTCCCTCGCGGAGCTCCTGCTTGCTCCAGCGAGCTCCAGCCTTGGGAAGCTGCCTTTGGGCAGGGCCAGAGCCAGGCTGGGGGGGACTGGAGCAGCTCAGCTGCCGGCCTGTCGCTGCCCTCCTTCTGGGGGCTGCCTCGCTCGGCCCCGGCCTGCCCCGCCATCTTCCAGCTCTGGAGCGTCTCTCCTCCCCGCAGTGCCTGTTCCTGGTGTGGTGCATGGCCCCCGTGTCCTGGAACGGGTCGCAGGTGCTCTACCAGAAAGTCATCCGGCCCTGCTTCCTCAGGCACCACCAGACCGTGGACAACGTGCTGGGCAACCTCAGCACCAAAGCCCTGGACACGGCCTCCAGCATCACCCGAGAAGGTAACGCGGGTCCCCCGGTCCCCGCTGCCCTGCTCCACGGCCAGGGCAGGCGCCTTTCCCCGGAGCACAGCCCGGCTCCGCTGGGACGCGGGCAGCTCTCGTTTTAAGTACCGGCAAGCGGCCATCTCTCCGTGACCGTGGGC
>NW_008795320.1:1287207-1287588 GCF_000699145.1 Aptenodytes forsteri
CACCCGCCCCCCCAAAGCCGCCTGTCCTCCCTCGGCCCCATCTCTTGCCTGTTCCTCCGCGCTGGTGCCAACTTGGGGCTCCCAAAGCCCCCCGGCTTCCCCCTTCCTCCGGCTTAGGCCGGATCCTGCGGCCGGCTGCCGCCGCCTTGGCGCTGGCTGAACCGAGCCTCCCGCTCTTGCCGGCCTCGGCGCGGGCTGACGCGCAACCCGTCCCTTTCCTCCCTTCGGTGTGGGTAGAGCAGGCGCTTTCCCTACCAATTTGCCTGCTCCTCCGCGCTGGTGCCAACTTGGGGCTCCCGAAGCCCCCCGGCTCCCCCCTTCCTCCGGGTGCAGGCAGCTGCCCGCCAGCGGCCCCCCGGGGGAGGAGGAGGGGAGGGCAGG
>NW_008795320.1:1289808-1290421 GCF_000699145.1 Aptenodytes forsteri
GCGCGGCGGCACGTTGCCGGTGCGGGAGGAGAAGGCGGCTCAGACCCCCCCGGCCTTCGGTCCTCGCCGTCCGTGAACTCGATGCCCTTGTCCCCGGGGGGTGGCATGTCGTCTGCGCCCTCGCGCCGCGGCTTCACCTACGACTTCTCCATCTGGTACTGCCCCGAGGATGACCACATCGCCTCCCGCATCTCGGAGCGCTTGAGGAAAGAGGGTTTTCGGGGCTACGCAGAGCACCAGGACCAAGTGGCCGGGACGTCCGTCATCCTGACCGCCGTCGAGGTCATCGAGGCCAGCCGGGTGGCCATCCTCCTCCTCTCCGCCAAGTCCCTGGGCGACCCGTGGTGCCAGCGCGTTTCCCAGTGGAACCTGTATCACATCATCCACTGCCGCGGGACCAAGCTGATCCCCGTGTACGTGGGCGTGAAGAAAGCCGAGGTGCCTTCCTTCCTGCGGCACCTCATTGAGCTGGAGTACCAGACCGAGTTCTTCTTCGACAGGCTTGTGGACAGCCTGAGGATACCCCGCTCGGCAGCGCGCGGAGCCGGGCCTGCCCGGTCCTCCAAAGTGAAGAGCTGAGGGACCGTGGGGGGCCGGGGGCCGGTTTTGCAGC
>NW_008795320.1:1292049-1292947 GCF_000699145.1 Aptenodytes forsteri
ATGAGGGGGGAGATGCCCCCCCCCGCCCCTGGCCCCCCGGTCAGGGTCCGCTCCCCACTGTCACCTCCACCCAGGGTGACTCCGGGGGCCCCTTGGTGTGTGGGAAGCGGGCAGCGGTGGCCGGCGTGCTGTCCTTCATCAGCCCGCACCTCACCGACCCTTTCAAGCCGCCAGTCGCCACCTCGGCCGTGAAGCACAAGAAATGGACCCAGAAAACGCTGCGGAGAGGCTGCGGCTCCCCCCAGCCCGGGCACGCGGGACAGACAGACCACCCCTTCCTATTTACACAGACCTCGGCCGTGAAGCACAAGAAATGGATCCAGAAAACGCTGCGGAGAGGCTGCGGCTCCCCCCAGCCCGGGCACGCGGGACAGACAGACCACCCCTTCCTATTTACACAGGTTGGCTTTTAATTCTTAATACTGTCCAGAGTCCTGGTAAAATAGCATCCTTAGTACATACATACAGCGATGGGGGGAAGCGGGGCACCGCGAAACCCGGCGGGACTGTCCGCAGAGGAGGGCTGAAGCCGACGGGCACGCGTGGAGCAGAGAGGGGCGAGAGCGGGGCTGGGCGGTGGGGCTTGAATCCGGGGCCGCAGCCGCGTGCCTGGGGCGATGCTGGCCCTCCTGGCACATCCTACGCTCGGTTCACGGCACTCGGGAGTGGGGACACATGCTGCCCCCGGGGACTTTGCCCCCCTTTTCTTCAGCCCCGGCCCCGGGTCCCGCTGTGCTGGCTGCTGGCTGCTGCCTCCCAGCCGCTGCCGGAGCAGAGGTCTCCAGCGGGCAGCGGGGCGTGCACATCCCCACGGCCCCGGTGCACGTCCCTGGGAACCCCATGCATGTCCCCACAGCCCTGGTGTCTCCATGGCCTCAGTACGTACCCCTGTGACCCC
>NW_008795320.1:1293489-1294424 GCF_000699145.1 Aptenodytes forsteri
TGGGTGGGAGGCTGGGGGGCTGCATATGGGGGTGAGGGGCCCCAGACCCTTCCCCAGGGGTTGGGCACCCCGGTGCCAGCTCAGCACCCCGTCCCCTCCTAGGGCAGCTCCCCAGCTCCCCAGTGACACGACCCTGCGAGCAGCCCCCCGGGATGAGCCCGTCGGGACCCCGGCTGCCCACCAGCGAGCCCCTGCCCAGCTCCTCCCGTGCCTTTTCCTCCCGACACCGCCTGGAACCAGTGCAAGCACCACGGCTGCGGGTTACCCGCTAGCAATCAGCCGGGCACCTTAATTAGGAGCTTCCAGCAGCACAAATGGGGGGTCCCAGCCCCGACGCCCCACGGCCACGCACTCTCCCCCCACGAAGCCTCTCCCTGCCTTGATCCAGCCGTGCGTTCCCTCCCCTCGTTAATAAATGAGCTGCGATTGCTGGCAGGGCTGGGTGTTGGTGCCGAGACAAGCTGAAGCATGCGGCAGAGACCTGGCGTTGGGGAGCGGTGTGCCGTCTTCCCGGCGTGCAGGATCAGGCCCTGGTTCAGCCTCTGCCCGAGGCAGAGGGGCAGAGATGGGGGGACGTGGGGACGCGGCCCCTGCTCGCCTTGTCCTGGGGCGTCCATCAGCGGGAGGAGGTGGCCACGAAGATGCATCTCGGCTTGGGGCATCAGCCCCGTCCCCAGTGCCCAGCGGGTCCCCCCGGCTCTGCCCAGTCCTTGGCACTGGGAACCACGGTGCTCCGGTACAGCAAGACCCCAGCGGGGACAGGCAGCGGGTTGGGGTGACTTGCCGGTCCCCAGCTGTCCCGCGTCGCCGTCTCCCCCAGCACAGTCCTGGCCAGCTCCCGTGGGGCAGGGGGTGTCGCGGGACCCTCGCCGGGGCTTCACCCGCGGCAGCTGTTCAAGCCTGGATTTTCTCCACCGCCTTGTCGGCCACGGCCG
>NW_008795320.1:1294518-1294874 GCF_000699145.1 Aptenodytes forsteri
GCGTGGAGGAAGGAGATGGGCAGGGCGGCCTTGGCGGGGGCCGGGGCTTCGCCGTCGCAGGCGGCGTGGGTGTGTGGGGGCCCCTCGCGGGTCTCCAGCGTGGGAGAGGTGCTGGAGTTGGTCTTGGCGGTGGAGAAAGCCTCCGTTTGCCACAACCACGGCGTCGCTGGTCTTCCTGGGGCTGGGGGTGCCGGGGCGCTCCTCCTCGCCGGCGCCCGCCAGCGGCAGGGCGGAGGAGGGCAGCGTGCTCTTGAGGATGTGGGGGATGTCTTCGTCCCGAATCCTCCGCCACGTGCCCTTCATCACCACCACCGGTGGCTTTGCCGGCTGCCCGCCGGGCACTGCCCCGTGCTGGC
>NW_008795320.1:1294899-1295160 GCF_000699145.1 Aptenodytes forsteri
GCTTCGTCCTTCCCCCGCCGTGCCGAAGCCTCGGAGCGGGCGGAGAGGACAGAGGAAGGGCTGCCCGTCCTCCGCGCCACGCTGATGTTGGGCGAGGACGAGTACCTCTTGAAGGGCTCGGGTGTGGGGATGCTGGTCTTCACCGGCAGCCGGGACGGGCTCTCGGAGCTGGTCCTCCGCGGCGGCTTGGCACCGGCGGGGACTTTGCCGCCAGGCTGGGCCCTGGGGATGAGGGGCCGTGGGTTGGGGGCTGCTGGCTTG
>NW_008795320.1:1295763-1296804 GCF_000699145.1 Aptenodytes forsteri
GGGGGGTCCCCCAGCCGGTGCAGGCTCCGCGAGCGCTGCTGGCTCAGGGAGAGGTTCTTGGCCGGCGGTGCCTCGGGCTTCGCCGTGGGGCTTTTCTTCGGGGTGGCCCGTGGGCTGGGGGCGTCCTTGGCCAGGCTGGGCATATAGATGACGGTCCTGCCGCGGAAGACCACGGGCAGATTGGGCACCGGCTTGGTGGGCGCTGGGCTCCGCTCTGCCCTGGCGCTTCCGCGGCCGGTGGGACGGGCACCCGGCGCGTCCTTCCTCTCTGGGCGGCTCTTGCTGTGCTCCCTCCTCGCCGCATCCCGGCCGGCCACGCTGCCGGCCCGTTTCTTCTCCTGCCTGCCCAGGGAGAGCTGCAGGGTGGACCCGACTGAGAGCCCCGACACGAAGGAGAGGATGGAGTCGGACTCGGAGGAAGGCTCCCGCGAGAGGGAGGCAGCAGCCTGGTGCAGCCAGGTGACGATGGAGTTGGCGCCCTCCTGGATGGCTTGCCACTCCACGCTGTCCAGGTCCGAGCCCCGGTCGGAGCCGGCGTCCTCGCTGGGGCGATGCCTCGCCTCCACTTCCCGCTCCCTCCCGCCAGCGCCCAGGGGCTTCTGCTTGCGTTCTACCATCCTCCGGCGAGCCGAGGGCCGCCGGCGCTTGGGCATGGCCGAGCCGATGCACTTCTGCAGCAGGTCATCCTCCGAGTTGAGGCTGGGGGAGCTGGGGGAGCCCCCCTGTGCCTGCCCCGCCGCCACAGCCGACCGCGGCCGGGGGGCTTTGCCGCATGGCTGGCCCCTCTTCTCTCCGTCGGAGAGGTTGTCATCGCTCAGGGAGCTCATGGAGGAGCTGAGGGAGTAGCACGGCGGCGTCTCGTCGGCGATGAGGTTGTTCTGTGGTTTCACCTTCGCTGGCCGGGGACCGGGCTCGGGCTCCCTGCGGGGGATGGAGCTGCCCCAGCGCTCCCTCCTGGGTGCCCGGCCGGGCTGGGCTCTGCTGCCAGACACCTCCCTGCCTGCCTCGGGCAGCTCGTCCGAGTCCTGCTCGTCGCAGCAG
>NW_008795320.1:1298962-1301410 GCF_000699145.1 Aptenodytes forsteri
GGGGGGGCTGGGGGACCGCCTCTGTCACTCACCCACCGCCGCAGCCGACCGCGGCCGGGGGGCTTTGCCGCAGGGCTGGCCCCGCTCCTCACCGTCGGAGAGGTTGGCATCGCTCAGGGAGCTCATGGAGGAGCTGAGGGAGTAGCACGGCGGCGTCTCGTCGGCGATGAGGTTGTTCTGTGGTTTCACCTTCGCTGGCCGGGGACCGGGCTCGGGCTCCCTGCGGGGGATGGAGCTGCCCCAGCGCTCCCTCCTGGGTGCCCGGCCGGGCTGGGCTCTGCTGCCAGACACCTCCCTGCCTGCCTCGGGCAGCTCGTCCGAGTCCTGCTCGTAGAAGCAGTAGACGGCTTCCTCCGTCGGCGTGGTGTGGCACAGTGACTGGAAGGCCACCCCGTCCTCCCGGGGAGCATCCTTCCTCCCGGGGGGACCACTGGTCCTCCCCACCTCCAGCTCCAGGCCGGGTCCACTCTTCGGGGGGGGCTGGCCCCGCTTCCCCTCCCCGCCTTGGCCACGGCTCGACCCCGCTTTCCCTTTGCAGGCTGAGCTCAGCCGGGCAGGCGCCGAGCTGCTGGAGGCGGCTCTCCTAGCCGGGACGGTGCCGGTGCTGGCTGCCCCGTTGTCCCCCCCTGCCGGGCGCCCCGTCCCCGGGCCGCGGGGACGCTCAGCCTCCTCGGCGGCCGGGTAGCGCAGGGTCTCGTCGCTCAGCGAAGCAGCACTGGAGAAGTTGACGGGGGTCCCGTCAGCCGAGTCGGTGAAGGAGTCATCATCCTTGAAGAGGTCGCGGGCGGTGGCACGCAGGTGCTTGGGGACACCGGGGTGTGCGTGGGCTGGCACCAGCATGTAGACAGGGACGTGCACCGGCTTCTTCGTCTGGGGGTGCAGGACCTGGCCAGAGAGCAGGGAGGTCTTCACCTTGCGGAAGCGGGAGGGCATGGCGGAGCTGATGCACTCCTTCAGGATCTCAATGTCGTCATCGGAGGGGGGCTCGGGGCGGGCGCCCCGCCCCCGGCCCTCCAGGTACCCCGCTCCTCCCGCTTCTCGTGAGCCACAAAATTCAGGCTGTTCTTCTCTGGGAATGTGGGCATCAGCTTGAGCTCCACGTCCTTCTGGACATAGTGCTCGTGGAGGGGCAGGGCGCTCAGGCTGGAGGCGCAGGAGAAGTTCTCGTTGGGTTTCTCCACCGTGAAGTAGACCATGGAGTCCAGGTCCTGGGGCAGCTGGAAGCGTTCCTTGAAGTCGGTGATCTCCATGAACTTCTTGACGTTGTTCTCCCACTGGATGTTGAACTGGCTGGTCTCCTTCTCCGGTTGGCAGCCCAGCTCGAAGAGGGGTGTCTTGCTGCGGCTGGGTGGCATGGTCTGCCCAGGGCTGTCGGGCAGCTCGCTGGGACTGATGGTGCCACTGATCATCTCACTGCAAGGGTCGCTCTGGATGGAGCTGGCAATGGAGGGGCTCTCGAAGCTGCCCAGGGAGCTGACGGAGCTGCAGCGGCTCATCACCAGCGGCGTCTCCTGGATGTAGTTCTCCGAGGAGCTCGAGGGCGTGAGGTCCTCCTGGCGTGATGGTGATGACTCCCGCAGGAAGATCTTGTCGCGCTTCGGGAAGGGGATGGTGATGGGCTGGGAAATCCTAACCGGCGTGGCCGGACCCAGATCCGCTGCCTTCTCCTTCTCCTGCCCCCCATCCTCACCTTCCCCGTCCCCTTCCTCCATCTCCAGGATCTCCAGGGAGGAGTCGCTGTCCAGGTCGTTCTCGCTGTGGCTCTGCCCGTCCAGCACATTGTCAGCCGAGGAGAGGGAGGAGAGGGAGCTGCACCGGGAGAAACAGATCGGGGTGTCCTCCACCGAGTATTTCTGCACCGACTCCTGCTCCGTCGTGGCCGGCGGGTGGGCAGGCAGCTTCTCCGGGATCTTGCTCAAGGTCTCGGCCGTCTGCAGCAGCGCAGGGGGGAGCCAGGCTTGCTTTCTGCCCAGGAGGGAGGGGTGGTGGCTGGCACCGGCGGCCGCGCCGCTCTTGGCCAGGCTCTCGAGCAGGGGGACGTGCTGGTAGGACGGGGAGAGTTTGATGGTGCGGACCTGGGGGTCGGGGGAGAGCTTGCTGCCCGCCTCCTTCTTCCACTCGGGCTCCTTGTCCAGTGCCTTGGGGCTGGGGAAAGTCACCGTCTTCTTGGCCCGTTCGGGCAGGTCTCGCTGCTCCGGCTTGTCTGGCTCGGCCGGGTCTCTGCCCTTGAGCACAGGGGGTTCGACCCGCTCTGGCTTGCTGCCCAGGATGCTCTTGAGGTCGAGCCGGCTCGGCCGCTCGAGGAAGGCGGCCCTGGTGCAGGGCTTCATGTGTTCCTTGGTGCAGTAGCCGTCGCTGGTGCTGCCGCTGTTGAGGCTGTCGTTGGACAGGCTGGTGTAGGCGGTCTTCAGCCGCAGCAGCGTATGCGCCCGGCTCAGGCTCTCCCGC
>NW_008795320.1:1302982-1304016 GCF_000699145.1 Aptenodytes forsteri
CAGGCTGGGGTGGGCGGTCTTCAGCCGCAGCAGCAGCGTATCCCGGCTCAGGCTCTCCCGCTTGGCGAAGCCACCGGCGTCTGAGAAGCGGCATGGCGAGCAGGACTGGGCACGCGCCTCGTGCACCTCCTCGGGGCCGTACTGCCAGTCGAGGCAGTGATCCTCCGAGCTGAGGCTGAAGCTGTCATCCGAGGACGTGTGCATGGTGGAGATGTCCTCCACCAGCTTGTCGATCTTGGCCACCGTGCTGGAGATCTTGTTGGCCAACTTCTCGGCGGCCAGCGAGACGTCGTCCTCCGGCAGCGGCGGCTTCTTGGGCTCGGCCGGCTTGCCACTGCTGTCCTTCTCTGGCTCCGGGCATCGCCTCTGTGCCAGCGCCCGGGGCAGTGCCTGCCCCTGGAGGAAGGAGGAGTTGAGGAACATGGAGAGGACGGAGGCACTGGCCGTCTCCACGCCGGTGGAGACATTGGGCACCTCGTCATCGTCGAAGCAGCCGGAGTCGGAGGCATAATCCTTCACCAGGCTCTCCATGTGCCGTGTTGGCTTCTTGGCGCTCTGGCTCTTCAGGCTCTGCTTCTCCATGGTGTCGAAGGTCTCAGCCAAGTGCTTGGCATCCAGCTCGGCCTCCAGTGCCTTCTGCTTGCGCATGTAGAGCGAGGGCATGCAGGAGCCCGGCGAGACGACGGCAGCGTCCTTGTACTTGGGGGGCCGGTTGGTAAGGAGGTTGCGCAGAGCGGCCGCGCTGCCCATGGCGATCATCTTGTGCTTGGAGTGGATGAGGTTGCGCAGCATGCTGACCGCCCCCAGGTCCCAGAGCAGCTCCTGGTCGCGGGGGCTGCGGGCGGACAGGTTCCAGAGGGTGCCACAGGCGTTGCTGACGATGGTGAGGCTGTGCGAGCGCAGGTGCTGCAGCAGCGTCTGCAGGCAGTTGTGGTCCCGGAGTACCTGCCTGCGGGAGAGGGGGGACCCCCGGCTGTCAGGACGGTCCCTGACCCCCCCCCCCCCCCCCCCCCCCCCCCCCCCCCCGCCCCCCC
>NW_008795320.1:1304137-1304771 GCF_000699145.1 Aptenodytes forsteri
CAGCGTGGCGGGGGCCTTCCCTGGGGATGCCGCCGCCGCTCTCAATGATGGCCAGCGAGTTGCTCTGGCACTTGTAGGTGAGGGTGCTCACCAGGAAGCCCAGGGCTCCCTCCACCCCGCAGATGGCCTCTTTGTTCTCCGTGCTGTGCGCCGACAGGTTCCACAGCGCGCTCAGGACGCTCTTCAGCGTGGACTCCTGTCCCAGGACACACACACACACACACACACACACACACCCCCCGTCAGCCTCCGGCCGGCCGCCCCCGCGCCCGCTACACCGCCTGCCGCGGCACTCACCTTGCCAGCGTGCAGCGCGCACCGCGTCAGCCCGGTCACGCTGCCCACCTCCCGCAGCACCTTCTTGCTGTTGATGTCAGCCCGCCAGGAGAGGTTCCTCAGGATGCTGGAGACCACCTGGGAGGGCAGAGCGGGGTGGGTGGGTGCCGGGACCATCCCCCTGCCTGTCCCCCTCCCCGGGGGAGCCCCCCACGCCACCAGCACCCACCTGGTGCAGCTCCTCGCTGTCGGAGCCCAGCTGAGCCACGATGGCCTCCATGCAGCCCCGGCGGGAGCACAGTGTCGCCTGAAGGGAGGACGAGGGCGGTGAGAGCGACGCCGCAGCCCCCCCGGCCCC
>NW_008795320.1:1304873-1305391 GCF_000699145.1 Aptenodytes forsteri
GGAGGAGGGTGGGCGGGGATGCCTGCAGTGCAACAGGGCTGGAGCCCCCCACCCCACGCTCACCCAGCTCGTTCATAGCCCGCCGGGACTCCTCGTCAAAGTAGAGCTTCATGATGGCGCAGGTGGCCTGGCAGATCTGGGGCTCGATGGGCACCGGCGCTGCAGGGAGAGGTGTGGGGGGGGTCAGCACCGGGGTCTGGCACCGATGGTGTGTCCCCCCCAGTCGCCTGCTGCCTCCAGCACATGCGGATGCTCACAGCCACACGCACCCCCATGCCACACGCACCGCCATGCACGTGTGCACACACACACGCACACGCCGGCACCCCGCTTGCCCCCGTACCCGCGCCGCCCTCGGTGCCTCTGCCCCCGTCCCTGCTCTGCATCTGCAGCCAGTCCCAGCAGGTCTCCGAGTAGGAGCGGATCTGCTCCAGCACGTGCAGCACCCGCATCTCCTTCTTGGCCTGGCCCTCGTCGGGCTGGGAGAAGACGATGTTGTGGAGGGCGGCGTTGGCACG
>NW_008795320.1:1305411-1305886 GCF_000699145.1 Aptenodytes forsteri
CTCTCGGGGGGACCTGGCTCGCCGTCCGAGTCGTGCAGGATCTGGATGAGCAGGGGCAGGCAGCCCGACTTGCGCATGGCCAGGCAGCTCTCCTGCGAGCTGGACATGGCCAGCAGCGTGCGGGACATGTCGTCCTTGTCCCGCGTGGCCAGCATGGACAGGAGCCAGAAGACCACCTCCACCTGCGGGAGGGGGACTCGGGATTACGCACGGCCGCTCCCCCCCCTCCTCGGGGTGGGTCGGGGGGTCCAGGCTGCCGTCCCCCTCCATGCCCGGCACCTTCCCGCAGAGCTGCAGAGGAAGGGGCAGACGGGGGCAGGTTGCAACGTGCCGCCTTCGCCCCCTGTGCCCAGCCCCTCCCCGCTTTTCAGGAACCCACTGGTGCCATTAAATTCGGCAGCATTTGCCAGTCAGTGCAATCGTTGCTTTCGTCAATGCCAGGGTTGTATTTTTAAGCTGGAAGCGGGGCTGATGG
>NW_008795320.1:1306307-1306580 GCF_000699145.1 Aptenodytes forsteri
AGGGTGGGGGGGATAGGGGGGGCTGGGGGGTGATGGAGGGGTCGTGGGTGATGGAGGGGCTGTGGCGGCGGGGGGGCCGTGTGCGATGGAGGGGGTCATGGTGATGGTGGGGCCACGGGTGATGGAGGAGCTGGGGGCGATGGAGGGGCCAGGGATGATGGAGGGGCCAGGAGCAATGGAAGGGCTGGGGATGATGGAGGGGCTGGGGGCGATGATGGAGCTGGGGGCGATGGAGGGGCCGTGGGGGGCGGAGAGTCCAGGGTCGTGGCCCCC
>NW_008795320.1:1306597-1307561 GCF_000699145.1 Aptenodytes forsteri
CAGATGCTGCGGGACCCACTGCGCCCGCCTGCCCGCCGCGCTCCATGGCCTACTTCTCGTCTCCATGGCAACTGCCCATTTCACGGTGCCCGAGCCACACAAAGCCCTGGCTGTGCCGCGCTGGGCAACTGGGACAGGACGGGGACAATGGCGGGGGGGGGCTGCGCCTGGCCCCCTCCTCCACCCTTCCCAGGCTCTGCCACCCCGTGGGGACCAGGGACAGACCCCGGCGATGGCCCCTGGCCCCGGCCGGGCTCAGCTCCGTCCCCGCTACCTGTGGCTCCGGCTGCTGCACCTTGTCCTGCGCCTCCATGAGCTCTTTGTCGATCTGCTCCAGCCGGGATGCACGGATCTAGGGGGGGCAGAGCGGGTGTCAGTGAGGACCCCCAGCACCCCTAGAGCCAGGCGTGAGGGTGCGCGGGGCTGAGGGGCAGCTGGGTGCAATGTGCCAGGGTGCACGGGGCTGGGTGCGAGGGTGCACAGAGGTGATGCAAGCATGCATGGAGCTGGCTGCAAGGGCGCAAAGAGCTGGGTGCAAGGGTGCAAGGAGCTGCGCATGAGGGTGCAAGGAGCTGGGTGCAAGGGTGCACAGACCTCAGTGCAAGGTTGCATCGTGCTGAGCATAAGGATGCACGGTACTGGGTGCATAGGGCGGGGTGTGAGGGTGCACAGAGCTGGGTGTGAGGGTGCACGGCACTGGGTGCAAGGTTGCACAGGGTTGAATCTTTTGGGACAGGGCAGCTGCAGCCCCCCCCCCCGGGGGGGGGAGAGGGGGGGTGGTGGCGGCGGTCGGTGCCAGGACAGGAGGTGGGAGGAGGGGAAGGGAGCGGCTCCCGCCCGCCCTGACCTGCGCCCGCTGCACCATCTCGTCCGCCGTCCCGAAGCGCTCCTCCATCAGCGAGCGGATGTGCTGGGCCTCGAACTCCAGCTGCTGCCGGATGAGATCCATCTGCATGGAGAACTG
>NW_008795320.1:1309209-1309452 GCF_000699145.1 Aptenodytes forsteri
CGGCCGAGAACGCGAGGGCCCCGCGCCGCCATCGTCAGCGCCACGTGTGTGCACGAGTATGCATGTGCGTGCAATGGGTGTGCACAGATGGGGGGGTGCACAGCCGAGAGGGCGGGGGGTCCCCTTCTCCCCCCAACCCACTGCACCCCCCTGTTCATCCCTTCCCGTGTCCCCCGCAGCGCTGGGGCAGGATCGGGCCCATCCCCCCCACCGCAGCAGGGGCAGGGACGGCGGCCGGCCCGG
>NW_008795320.1:1309987-1310483 GCF_000699145.1 Aptenodytes forsteri
GAGGCGGCGGAAGGACAGGGGGTGTGGGATGAGGGATGCAGGATCAGGACACAGGCCACAGATCAGGGATGCAGGATGGACAATGAGGGATGCAGGAGGGAGGAACATGGGATGCGGGAGGATGGGTGAGGGATGCGGGATGCGGGCTGAGCATGGCCTCCCGTTGCTACGGCGACAGCGGATGGGGCAGCGCAGGAGGGTCCGTGGGCCCTTCCGCGCACCCACCAGACACAGGGGGGGTTCAGCACTGCGGGACACAGCGGGGTGAGGGTGAAAGAGGGGGGCTCCCGCACCTGCAGGGGAACCCGTCCCCACCCCACCCTGGCACCCCCAAACCTCTCAGCGCCGACCGCACTGCTCAGAGTCAGGACTCCCCCCTGGCTCAGCTGGGAGTGGGTGCTGCTTGAGCCCCCTCCCCCGGCGCTGCCCACAGGGTGCCCCCGCCCTGCGCGATGCCAGGGTGCTCTGGCCGCCCTCCCCACAGTGCTGTGTCATG
>NW_008795320.1:1311864-1312549 GCF_000699145.1 Aptenodytes forsteri
GGCCCTGGGGATCCGGCTCCTCCGACACCCAACAGCCACCCCTCTCCGCTCAGGGAACCCCGGGACTGGCTGAGGCCACTAGCGGGGCCTGGATCCGTCCAGCAAGGTCCCGGCCGGGCAGGTGGAAGCAGCATCTGCGCTGCCCACTGCACCGCACTGTCCTCCGCATGGCCCACTGCACCGCGCTGCCCGCGGCACCCACCGCTCACTGCGCTGCCTGCTGCGCTGCCCTGTCCTCCCCTGCACTGCCCAACCCACTGCATCAGCCTTTTGCACCACTCTGCCACTGCACCACGCTGCCCACCGCACCGCACCACACCGTGCCACCTTGACCGGGGCCGCCTCGGCCTGGGCAGAGCAGGGCAGGGCTGGGGGGAGCCCTGCACCCTGCACACCCTGTGCTCCCTGCACCCCTCGGCTCCCTCCAGCCCGGCGGCAGCACTGGGGATGGGGACGGGGATGGGGACAGGGAGCCCGGGCCCCCCCGCCGCCGCAGCACCGGCGGGGCGCGCCCGCCTCTGACAGAAGCCACATCTGAGCCCCCGACGGCTCCCAGAGCCCCCGGGGACGTTAAACAAACAGCGTGTTGTCACCAGTCACCAGTGATCGACCCGGCCGTGCGCGGCAGCCCCGGGGACCCCCGACCACAGCAAATCCACCCCAGGGAGCGCCAGGCCGGCCCCAC
>NW_008795320.1:1313771-1314635 GCF_000699145.1 Aptenodytes forsteri
CCCTGTGCTCCCTGCACCCCTCGGCTCCCTCCAGCCCGGCGGCAGCACTGGGGATGGGGACGGGGATGGGGACAGGGACCACGGTCGGCCCCAGCGCCGCAGCATCAGCCGAGCGCAGCCGCCTCTGACAGAAGCCACATCTGAGCCCCCGACCGGCTGCGGCTCCCAGAGCCCCCGGGGACGTTAAACAAACAGCGTGTTGTCACCAGCTCCTGCTGATCGACCCGGCCGTGCACGGTCGGCCCCAGCGCCGCAGCATCAGCCGAGCGCAGCCGCCTCTGACAGAAGCCACATCTGAGCCCCCGACCGGCTGCGGCTCCCAGAGCCCCCGGGGACGTTAAACAAACAGCGTGTTGTCACCAGCTCCTGCTGATCGACCCGGCCGTGCGCGGCAGCCCCGGGGACCCCCGACCACAGCAAATCCACCCCAGGGAGCGCCAGGCCGGCCCCACACACACAGCCCCCCCCCGCATGGCTCCTGGGCGGCACATGCGGGGGCACACACGGAGACATACACGGGGGCACACTTGGGGGCGCAGGCAGGGACACTGGCACATGGGACCTGCTCCCTCCCCACATGCAGCATCCGACCCCCTGCAGCCCCCCCGTCCCTCCCACGCCCCTGCACAGCAGCTGCTCCCCCACACACACACGTGCACACGCGTGCACACATGCACGTATGCTACGTGCACACGCGTGCACACACGCACGTGTGCTGCATGCACACACATGCACATGCACGTCACAGCCTTTGGACAAATGTGGAGCTGTGGCAGGGCCCCGGTGGGGCGAGCGCTGGGGTCCCCTGCGCCCCCAGCAGAGACACCCCCCATGAAGGGACCCCCCAGGGCCAGCCCCCCGCCC
>NW_008795320.1:1316587-1319478 GCF_000699145.1 Aptenodytes forsteri
ATCCTGCTGCTCTGCCCGTGGCTGTGACCTGTGCCGTGCACCGTGGCACCAGGCACGCCGTGGCCACCATCACCCACCTGGCCGGGGGGCCCTGCCTCTCCCACCAGCACTCTCCCGGCATCGCCCTCCCGGGGGCGCGGGGCAGGGCTGGGGGTGCACACGCAGCCCCGACCAGGCAGAGCGACCCCAGCCCTGTCCCGTCCCCCCCCGCCAGCAGGACCTGCACGGGGACCGTCAAGGTCACGCTGCTTGAACAAAAGGGACCCGGAGCCCGGTGACCAGAGACCTTCCCTGAAGGACAAATGGCCCCGGCCGTGCTGCGGCATCACTGGGGAGGAGGCAAAGGGCTGGTGTGTGTTTAAAAGACCCCAAGGGCTGGCGCCAGGCCCCGAGAGACCCCGTAACGCGCTCAGGGCCAGCAGGGATGAGCTGAAACCGCCCCCAGGCCGCAGCTCGTGCCAACACCCATCACCACGACGCTCGAGACGTGCCGGGGCAGGGTGGTGGTTGGTGCTGACATGGCAGCCGGGGTGACGGCAGGGAGCAAAACCGGAGGACAAGCGTGCCAGGAGCAGAGGGGACGGCGACAACCGGCTTTGCAGAGCGCGGCAACGCCAGGGCTCCTCACCGCCTCACGGGCTGGGGGCTCGGCCCGGCGGCTTCTGCAGGGGACGCCGCCCGAAAAGGCTCCTCGGAGCTGGGGCCGCCACCACACCATGTCCCTGTCCCCTGTCCCCCCCCCCCCACCCCCCCCCCCCCCGACGCTGACAGCGGTGCTCAGCTCAGGCGCCTTGGGCTGGGCCCAGGCCCCGGGGCAGCTCCCAGGACAGACCGGATCATCCACCTCGGATCATCCATCATCCACCTCGGATCATCCACCTCGCCCTGAAGAGCAGCTTCTCCCCCGGAGCCGTGAAGGGAAACGTTCCTCTCAGCCCGAGCCGCGAAGCACCAGCTCAACCCCCTCCCCTCCCGTCCTGCCAAAAGCCTTTGGAATCCCGATTTTAAGATGAGAAAAGAATGGTTTGGGATCTCGGCGCCCTGCCACGCGTCCTCGGCAGCTTCCCCCCGGGGAGAGGGGCCGGTTCTGAAGCAGCGGGAACCCACCCGCCCCTCAATTCGCTTTACCTCACGCAGCAAGAAGAGTGAGGCGCCTGCCCGGGGCGAGCCCAGCGAGGGCTCGAAACCCCACAACTGAAGTTAAACAGACGGAAGCGCCGTTATCCAGCAAAGAACAGGGGGTTTGGGGTTTCCAGCAAAGAACAGGGGGTTTCGTTCATCTACTAAACCCACTCGAAGAGAAGCGTTTGCTGCCTTGCGTTGACCGAAAAGGGGGGCCAAAATAAAAAAAAAAAAAAAAGGGAAATCTTCAGGAGAACATCAAGTCGTGATTAAGGCTGAAGAGTTTTGCTCGCCCGTGCCCCGGCCCAGACGCCGCCCCAGGAACCGCAAGGCCAGAGAGAGACACACAGAGAGAGAGAGAGAGAGATGGGAGAAATTTCTTTATTTACACGTGGAAAAGGCTCCCCGCAGCACCCCGTTACTTCAGAGGAATGAACCTGGAGGAGTGGGTGGCACCGATGCCAGGCCGGCCGTGCTTCACCGGCTTGTACGTGATGGAGAATTCCCCCAGGTAGTGACCGATCATTTCGGGCTGGAAGAGAAAGGAGAGATCCGCGCTGGAGGCAGCGACCCGGGCCGGGGGCACAGGGCACAGCCCTCCCCCACGCCACCCCCCGGCAGCCCGCGGTGGGTCGGGGACAGTTACAACCCTCGTCCCCGCGCCGGCAGAAGGCCCCGGTTGTTTGTTCTGGAAACGCTGCGCATGGAGCAGGCGTTGCCTGTGGCGCCGCCGCGCCTGGGCTCCTCCTGCTCCACGTGGAGCCAGAGGGGTCCAGCGGGACGAGGGGCTCCCTCTGCCCCCCAAGAGCCCCCGACCAGCACTGTGCCTCCCGGGAGAGGGGAAAGTCAAAGCCTCAGGGGCGTTTTGGTGCGCTTTCAGGTTGGATTTAAGGCCAGGTACAAGCAGAAAACGCCACTTAATCCTGCCAGCGGGTATCGGGTCGCACCGCCCCGGCTCCCCATCGCTGCAGGTTATCCCGCTCCCGGGAAACCTCCCGCTCCCAGGAAACCTCCCGCTCCTGCGAGCGGCCCAGGATCCGTTTCATTGGAAACCGGCGCCGGCGGGCAGGGAGCCAGGGCCGAGGGCAGCCAGCGCACATCCCCGGCCCTCCGGACGCAGCAGCACAGGCACGCTCAACGACAGCCACCTTATTTTGTTACTGCAAAGCCGCGCCGAAGCCTCGTCAGGCCTCGAGACCCCTCTGCGAGCGGCCCACCCTCGGGACGGGGGACCTCCGGGTGTCCCTCGGGGCCAGCTTTGCTCCAAGCAGGAGCCTCGGCCTCCCCCTCAGACAGCGGGCGGGAGCAGGATCACGCGAGGTGTTCAAAAATGAACGGAGACGCATTCAGGGTGCTCAGCTCGGATCCGGACCGGGGCTCTCGGGATGCGGCCGCGACTCCTCACCTTGATCTCCACCTGGTTGAAGGTCTTGCCGTTGTACACGCCGACCATGCTGCCCACCATCTCGGGGAGGATGATCATGTCCCGCAGGTGGGTCTTCACCACCTCCGGCTTCTCCATGGGCGGCGCCTCCTTCTTGGCCTTACGCAGGCGCTTCAGCAGGGAGTGCTGC
The DNA here is from genome assembly GCF_000699145.1 of Aptenodytes forsteri. Classification (NCBI taxonomy): domain Eukaryota; kingdom Metazoa; phylum Chordata; class Aves; order Sphenisciformes; family Spheniscidae; genus Aptenodytes; species Aptenodytes forsteri. The sequence continues at coordinate 1,319,284 of NW_008795320.1, forward strand.
TTGCGGCGCAGCCCCCGGTTGAGACGCCGGCGCTGCCGGGCGCTGTACAGCTGCATCAGCTGCTCGCTGGAAGGGACGGAGAGACCGAGCCTTGGAGCGCAGCCTGCGGGGAGCTCCCCGGGGACCCCGCGCTGGCAGCGTTACCCGCTCAGGGACCTCAAACGGCCCGGACGAGAAACCGCAGAGCCACCCAAA